>NC_085047.1:73781757-74150871 GCF_963662255.1 Cinclus cinclus
GCAAACGTAATTTTCCACTAGAAAGACCAGATACATAACAATGAAAAAAATGTGACTGTTTATACTCTACATATTAACTTGCACTTTCAGAATATCTGAGAAAACATAATCCTATAACACTGTAGAAAAACTGTGAGTGTACATGTTTCAGTTCAATGAGACAGAATAAGGACTGAAATATTCCGCTCAAATATCTCTTCAGTCAAATCACTGTGTATTCAAAACTAGCATTTCTTTTTCTATTAAGAAAATATATAAGTAATGAAGAGGGGGAAAAAACAGAAAACAAAGAAAAATAAGATTCCATGGAGCTAGGCAGAAATATATATTGCCCCTTGAAACTTCTGAGAGCAGAAAACATACTAGTTCACCCTGTGAATATGTTACACATTTACAGAATCAGTGAGAGCAGTCTTTTAGACATTCTTTTATTGTGTAAGAGAATGAATAAATGAGAACTTGCAATCTACAGTTCTGTATAAGTGATATTTTTAGGAGTTTAGGAGCCACTAAAAAGAAGCAGAAAAAGAAACAGAATAGCAACAGCTTCCATAAATACATATTAAAAATGTTCAGTGGACGAAATACAGTACAAATAAAAACTTAATAACAGGAGTGGTTGTTTTGTTGTGTGTTTCTCCTCAGATTTATTATGCATGAGAATTGTTGTCTGACATAAGGAGAGATCAGATGAAAAATGTTTATGTAAGATATGAAATAAACTTATTTTTAGTGCTCCAAAAGGGCGCATACAATCTTGCCACACTACGTGGTGGAGGAGAGAGGGGACATTAATAATTTACTGCTCAGTAGTAAAGACAGCAAGATGAACAACCCCGCAGGAAAACTGTAATATAGATTGCTATACTTCTTAAAGGAAAGGATGATGTGTAGCATTTCTCTTCAGACAAGTATGAGTAGTGGTCACTTTTAGTGCTTGTCTCTACCAAGTAGCATTTACATACTAGTTCAGAAACACTGGATACCATTGCATGTAAGAAAATATTCGGCAGTATTTATACATGATCTTAGTTTAAGAATCAGCTCAGAGTAAATCTTGATGGAGGTCATGCCATGTCTTTAGGGAAGAGTAAACCAAGAAAAATAATTTTGGTTGTTTGGGGTGTTTTTTTTCCCCCATGTAAATGCTTCAGAGACATTCTGAATCACATGACTTTTTAGAACTTTTAGCTTTTATCAGCTGTATGATGATAGAAAACTCCTGGTTGTCCTAACTTTCATGATTTTTACTTACTCTTTTTTTCAGGGATTCACACTGTTATTATCTGTAGCATCTCTGGCAAAATGTAGTAGAGGTAAATTATGCAAGAAAAGTGTTTCACATATTTTAAGTTTCCATCATGTGATATTTTCAAGTTCTCGAACTGCATGACAAAACATATGGTGATTTGAGGTTCACTGTCCGTCAAATTCCTATTTTGTAGGTGTGTATCCTGTATGCCTCAGACATCATTTTTTTAAACTGGAGAATCCCTTTAATTTCAAGAGTACTTTTCAAATTGTTTTTGTTGTTTCACTTGTTTGTTTGTTTATTTGTTTTTAGTTTGTTGGGGCATTTTTTGGTTTTTCATTTTTTGGAGTTTTTAAAATTATTTTCTGCTTTATAGCTGAAGTGACTGAAATCATATGTAACCAAGACAAAGGTGTTGCATTTATTTATTTGTGTAATAATGTTCTTTATTTTCCTCAGTTTTCAGTTCACAATATTTCATAGTATTCTATTCATCTCTGGCTACATCATATGTAACTGATATTGTAAAAAGAACTATGTAGTCAACACCTTTTCTAAGCTGCCAAGATTTTTAAATGGCAGTACATTTAAATATATCCCAGCTGATTAGCTCGGTTGGTTAGAGCATGCTGAGGTTGTGGCCTCAATCCCTGCCCCTGCACGGGGAGGACATTCACTTAAAAGCTGGACCCAAGACCCCTGTGGGTCACTTCCAACTCAATATTCTGTGATTCTGTGAAGTATACATCAGAAACAATAGGCTAAAAAGAGTTATGTTGTTTTTCTGATAATTTATCGGTAAATTTCACAGTTCTGCTTCTTTAGTTTAGCATGTTGCAGAGCTTAAAGACAGTAGAAATATACAAGATTTTACAAGCCTTTTTTTTTTTCAATTAACTTTGAAACTGAAAAATATAAACTTAGGCTTCGAATATTAATTTGCAGTGTAATTAAGTTTTACCTTTCAACTGGATAATGAGCAAAATATCTTATCTACAAAAAGTCATGTCTGTGGTCCACAGCTGTTATAATGTTACTTTCCCTTGGAACTGGTTAAATAGTGTGGAAATATTAAAATATCTTACCACGTATAATGTAATGTAAAAAGAATAAAAAATAAGTTTATAAAATAGAAAGTGGAAGTGAGATCCAATCTAATTTAAATATCTATCATGTATGAAAACTGCATCTGTCTTTTGAAATTAACTTGATTTTAAAAGCTTTTTTTAACTTCACAATCTAGTCAATGGACACATTTAAGAAGATATCATGGGGAGTATCATGTTCACCTGACTGTCTTATCAAAATTTATCAGAGCCTTTTTCCTTTTGGAGACTTAAAAATGTATCTACCCCTCTCTGCTGACAATGTAGGCAATTTAGAGCAGAACTTAGCTTTATGTATTAGTTAATACTGTAAGTCATGGGTCAGTGCTTATTCTTTCATGCTCCTTTAACAGAGTGGCAATAGATACGGCATCCCAAAAAATAAGCTTAGTATGACAATGGACTTTATCCTACATAACTGGAACATTTGTGTTTATATTTCATCATTATTCTCTTACATACCATTATTATTTTCTTATGAAGATAAAAACTGATTATTTTTTTCCTCCAGAGTCAAGCTATCAAATACAGAGATCCAGAAAAACAATTGCAGATTAGTTCTTAGAAACTTACTATGGGAGGAAGGAGATCCTACTGCTAAGCATATGTAAAAACGTGTTCCTCTTCCCAAAGCTTCAGTGCTTGAAGATATTTAGTCTCAACTAATTGATTAGCTTAAGAATTTATTTTACTTTTCTGTGTACTAGGAGTAGAAATGGACCTCTTGACATTAATTGGTGCTTAGGATTTCTGGTACAGTAGGCAGATGAAATTTGGGCACAAGCTAGGCAGACCAGAATGTTTATTTCTACTTTTAAAAAAACTTCTTACAAAATTATGCATTTAATTATATTGCATGCAGAAAAAAAATAAACATTTAAGCACCATCTACCAAGCACTGAAGAACTATTTTCTAGATAATGCTTGATTTTTTTAAATACAAAAATTTGTTTAGGAATTTTCCATAAGCATAACAAAATTGATAATCCTAAACGTGCCTCAATGTGTGCATTGTGTACCTGTACTCTAGAATCACTCTTCTGATGCACTAAAAGATTACCTCGCTCAAACTGTGCACTGCTTTCACGTGTGAAACCTGTTTTGCTCAGTCCCATGTTACCACAGATTTGTCAAGTGTATTTCTTTGAGTGGTTATACAAAAGAATGATTATTTCTGTGGTGCTTTTATTGCACAGCTCCACATCTTTCCCATCTGAATTGTCCTTCATGGCACAGCACATGTTCTCCTGACCTTTTCAGAAAGCAGTAGGAAATTGGTTGCAAGGCTGTTACATTCACAGATTTAACTTGACTAGGTCCTAGGTTTTAGTTCTTGTATGTAAAAAACAACGAAATTAATTGCAATCTCTCTTTGCTTGTTTCTCTATAACACTGCAAATAAATGAGGAGTAAGATTGTATTCCTTCCAAAAGAACCTTTATTACCTTTTACTAAGTATTAATATGTTCATGTTTCTCTTCCAGCTGCCTTTTTAGATGAGAGTTGGGCATCTGTAATTTTTCTAGATGTAGTCCAGCTTGCAGGAGAAGACCATCATGGCCACATAGAATATAAATGATAGGAGAATGTATTACAGAAACTTTACTGAGATTTTGGGAAAGTATGAAGAATTAGATTAGTAGTGACTACCAGCTGAGATAAGGGAAAGAAGAAAATTTTAAAAACCCACCCTAATTAAAAAAAAAAAACGAAAAAAAAGAAAAAAGAGCACATTTCTGAACTCTAAGAGGTCCCAAATGCAAAACAAAACAAAAAAATTACTTAAGATAATTTGTTCATGCAGCAGTGTGAACATAATAGCAGCTATGAGGGATAAAATTTAAAAACAAAAAAAAAAGGTGAAGAAAATTATAATCACAGATTTAACTGGTCTACTGGTAATGACACCACACACAGAAAAAACCTCTCCAAAATGTTTGGAGAAAAACATGCACTGCAAAATTAAGAAAAGCCTTGACAAACTTAAAGCCCCTCTGAAAGCTGAACAGATCATCCTGTTGATGTTGACCCAAGCCAGGGCATTAAACATCTTTTAGTGCAAACAGCATTATAAAACAGCATCATTTGTGCAATTGTAGGTTTCTTTATAGAAAACTTCAAAGTTGAATTCAAACTTTACTGCATTTGACTCTTCACCCTCAACAGCCACAATGGATCTACCCATGGCCTTTATTGTAGGTTTAAATAGAGTGAAAAATACCCCAACATTATTTTTATATACTTATCTGATATCCAGAAGATAAGAGATATGAAAAATACTGTATCAAAACCTATCAAAACCCAGAATATTAATCATGTGCATGATTGACATACTACAAATTTTCGTCCAATGTATTTGAAGTAATAAGAAGCCTTACTACTGACATTAGCAGTTTTGTAAACTTTTCCCAGATTATTGATTGCTTCTTGTTATATAAGGGGATATTTTAATGTCATAAGAAAGTTGTCAATGCTTTATCCACACATATTAGAATGATTTATACAGGAAATTAAACTGAATTAAATAAATCTGTGGTGGTATTGTGAAAGATTTTTGTTTTCTGCAGCAACAACAATAATATTATGGAACTTGTCATACATAGGTAACTGATTCTGGGGTTGTTGTTGCAAATAGTCAGCAAACTAAAAATAAAAACTACAAATGTTGCTGCCAGATATAGCTATTGCATCTTGTTAGCAAAAATGGCATGATAGCCCAAGATCTTTTCTGCATGTTTTCAACAGCCAGAGAAAATATATCAGTTGACTGGTTAGGATGCTTACTCACTCTGAAAAGGCATTATGACAAAACAAACAAAGAAAAACTAAATTCTCATCAATATTGCTAATTTTTGATCCCAAATAGCAAATAGCAAAGCAATTAATGGGTTTACACAAAGCAAATTTCTTCAATTCTGGTTCATTGGTTAAATTGTCATTTTATTCCAGTGAGTAACTGAGCAGAAAGAATGGGAATCTTAATTTATGGTAAAGTGTTCTTAGACAATTTTTCTCTTAAAATTCAGCAAAAGAAAAGATATCCAAATAAAAACCTTAGGAAAAAAAAATCTGATACCAAAGAAAATAAAAATGTTAGAGCTTTTTTCTTCATATAGTCAATATTTCATGAATGACGTACTGCATATTTGCAGTGTTATTTTTTGTTTTATCCTTTTTTTTTAAATAAATGCATTTTGTGCGCCAGTGCAATAGAGACCTGTGCATTAGAAATAATATAATTTTGATCAGATATTGCATGATAAACCACACTTGGAATCCAGTGCCTATAAAAAAATGAAATTTTAACTGATGATTTTTTAATGTATGCACAAGTTTGCTCCTTGCAATACTCTTATCCATGTTAATTCCTCCTCTCTCTGCTGTCCTTGAGTTTTTTTCTTCTGGAGTTCAAAGGCTGCTAATGATTACAAGGATTCCTATTGCCTGTATCATGTTTTAGCCTCAGTCTAGCTTTCTTCACAAAGATCTGTTCAAATTCATATCTTTCAAGCTTTCAGAAAAGAAGAGGCTGTAAAAAGTTAACATACAAAAGGTGCCATAAAATTCTCAGTTTCAGGCATGACCCATTTTGCTTATATACCCTCACACCGCTTCAAATAAATTCCATGCAAATATAATTTGGAGAGCATGGATGAGAAACAATAGGAGATAACTGTTCTCACAATTCCCACCTGGTTGCTACTTTTAAATGTTCAGATTTATCTTCTGAATGTTCATTTTGAACAGGGTTTGAATAACTTCATCGGATGATGTTGCACAGAACGAGGTGTAGCCATAAAGAACAGGTGTGTCATGCAGGCTCCTTAGGAGCCGAGCGGACTATTAGAACGGCTCTGTGTTTCAGGTTTCTCAAGATTCCAATCATCAGTAGCAAACACAATTCAGTCTTTCAGCTATAGCTCTGTAGTTACCTTCATCTCAGTATTTGAAAAATACTATATGTTTTCTGAATTCACAATACCAAATCACCTGAGACCATCTCCTGTACAGGTATGACATATATTTATCACGATCCTTGTGAGCTGAGGCTGATTTATCTGAATCTTTCCATTTTCATGTTTATCGCTGTTATCACTGGTCTCTGATTCATCAGTAGTCATAAGCAGATATGTGGAACTTGACAAAATCCTTGACCTTAACAAAAAAAAAAAAAAGGTTTACCGCTGTGTAGAATGAAACTCTTTTATTGCATGTCTCTTTGGAGCCTTCTAATAAAAGCTTTTCTTCCTCTCTCTCTTTCTCTCTCTCTCTCAGAGTAATTCAGAGAAAAATCTGTGTTTCTTCCCAAGTAACCGCATTCCTTAGAAGTTTAGAAATAAACCAAGATCCTCAAGTGCATGTGGGAGCAGGCCAAGTTTAATGAAAAAGCTATCATCTCTAATAATTTTTTTGCTTTCTTCTACAGCAAGATGAAGGGCAGATGTCAAAAAACTAGCCTTGGAGAAAATAATTAGGAATGGATATTTTATTGCCACATTATGTCTAGTGTGTGTATTCTGTTCTAGTGAACTGACTGACATATTGTGACATCTCAACAACTTTTCATTGATTTGACATTGCACTTTTATCACCTCTGCTCTAAGAGCATCAGAAAGGCCACATTGTTGCCAGAATCCAGCTTTGCAAGTTTATCACAGTGCTTTGAATTAACAAAGTCCTGACCTTCATGACTAAAATACAGTTTATACATATTTTCATTAAATAGGTCAATGAAAAATAAAAAACAAAACAACCAAATGACAAACAAACAACATCATGTATGCTATTCTACATTCATTTTTTTCCTCTTTTGCAGATAAATGCTTAATTCTAGACTTAGGAATTCAAATGTTTTCTGCTTACATAAGTATCAGACCTCAATATAGACAAAAAAATTACATCCTGTAATTGTTAGGTTAGTTGTAGACCACCATAACAAAGCTCACAAAATGATCTCTCCCCTCTCAGATGTTAATCTAAAGTTTGCTACTTTTCTCTTTTGTTACCAAGATCACTGGATAGTCCCCAGGATAGTACATGTTACATGATAACTGCCAATATAATGTCAAAGATCATAACAAATTACCTACACCAACTCTACAAAGACCCTTGCTGAGCATCTGAAAGTCAACTGAAGGAAAAAATGTCTGTATGCATTGTCTTTGGAGTATGGACCTGTTACTAATCTATCTATGACTGCATCTGGATTTTCTTGCTTCTTTTCAAAATTCAAAACATTTGTTTTTTAATACCAAGGATGAGTTAACACTTACTCTAACAAACTGTGCTCCACAAGCAGTTAAACAAATGAAGTCTGCTCTCAAGAACATTTTCTTTGATAGCTGGGTGCCCTGCTGTCCTTTGAGATATAAAGCCACTATGTTTCCTTTTGAGAACTTCAAGGTCAAATAGGGAGAGTTCATTATGTATTCTCTCTTCAGCTGGGTGGTCTTTAGGCAAACATGAAAGAAGAAAATCACTGACCTTAACTTCTCTGCTTCCCTGTAAAATTATGTAAACATGACTGATAGGAATTTCCACTTGTCTAAGAAATCTACTTCGAATATGTGGTTTGTTACTCTATTTAAAATATGAGGATTTATTAAAAATATAGGTAAAACATGATATATAAACACCATTAAAAATTGTCATATTTTACCTGTATCTCCTGTTCCTGTTGGTAATGAACAAGTTAACATTTAAAATCTTTGTATCAATGCAGAGTGAAAGCAGTTATAGCTAGTTTTAACAGCGAAGGTCAGTAATCCAAGTAATTTTTAAATGAGATTGTGGAGAGCTATTGAAGGAATATGAAATTATTCTATATTAGCATTTCTTATTCAGATCTGGTACAAAATAGCAGTTGGCTTCACCTTGCATAATTGAAATGCCCACAGACAGGAGGATAAACTCTCTCTTTTTTTTTTTTCCTTTTCTTTTTCTTTCTTTCCTCCTGGTGAATGTCAAGGTCTATTTCTGCTCTACTGCAAAATCTTCAAAACATTAAATTATGTTGTTGGTTTTGAGGGTTTTTTTGTGTTTTCTTTTTTTTGGGGGGGGGTGTGGAGTTTTTTTTCTTTTTTTTGGGTGGGGAGATTTTTATTGTTGTTTTGGTGGTTAAAATTTTTTAATTACTCTTGTGTTTGCTCAGACAGTAATAGTTTATAATTAAGCATTTTCTAAAACAATAAGTTATTTCTGTTCCATTATATATAAATATATTAAGGAATTTTAATTATTAATTTTGGAGGAAGGGCAGAAGAGAGGAAGCAGCAAATGAGGGAGCTTGTCCTCTGTCATGTTTAAAAATTAAAGTAGAGGTTTAATTCAAATAAATGCTGTTGAATTAACAAAATAATGAAATTATAAATATTGAACATTAAATCTTTTAATTACATTGATCTGTGAGCTTTCAGTTGCAGCCATCTGGGAGATTTTGTGAAACATACAGAGAAAATCTGAGATCATGCTTAAGATTTAAGAGAGCTTATGTATTCTGAGACATATTAAATAAACATAATGCACTGCTTATGTCAGTCCTTACTTTTAGGTGCCTAATGGGAAAAAAAATCAGTTGCTAGTTGTTGTTTGGAGCTCTCAAGCCTTGCAAGATTTAAGGAACTTTGGGGGAGCAAAAATGCAAACACTTTCCTCTGGAATGATACTGAGAACAAGATGAACATCAGCACGAGGGGAGCATCACTACAGAAAGATAGTGAGCACAAATATGAGGGCAGAGGAAAAATATGGGCCAAAAAGAATAAACGGGAAACTGAAGGTAAGGTTCAGCATTAATGAAAACTAATTAATTTTTAAAAAGTGAATTAGGTAATTCTATCTCATACAAAGCTGGCTGGACACATACAAACACACACAAATGCACGCACACACACACACACACACACACACACACACACACACATATATATATGTATGTATGTATATATATACAAATACACTATTCATATTTGTCCTGATATTTAATTAGTGATATTTTGAAGAAAAAAAAAAAAAGAAAATTCTAAATGTGAGAAACTTGGACCATTTTCATATTTCTATGGCTGATTTCCCAGTATGATTTCTTTACTTGTTCTATGTGCAGATAGTCACTTTTTAATTATTTTTTTTTTTTAACTTGTTAATTGGTGTTAGGGGTGCTTGTTTGTTTATTTGTTTGTTTTTCATTTAGACTAAACTATTATCAAAGTAGAACTGTGTTTTAAATATTTTATTCTGCAGCAAAAATTGTACAATAAAAAATGTAAGAAATTATATTCGATATTATCTATATAGTGAAGAACATAATTTTTGTTCTAGTGTTTAACTCATGCATCAAGAGATGTGTTTCTTTATTTAAACAGATCATGCAATCTGAAAATTTCTCATTCTCTTTCTTTTCCATCTTCTAGTTTTACAGCTATTTATCTATGAAGAAAGCTGACTGAACAATCATTCTTCCATTACAAAATTGAGGAATAGTCATATCGAATTAAAGTAAAACCTGTTTGCATTTTTGCTATTTCCTGACAGCAGATGCTACTGAATTTATAGAAGGGAGAAAGAAAGAAAATTTCCATTACAATCTGTGGAATAATTTTGTTGCCACAAAAGGTCCTTGATTCCTTACCTTTAATGTTTTAGGTTGTTTTATGCTTTGTGCATGACTGATTGAATATAATATTTCATTGACTTCTTCTGTTTGCACAAATTTTCCAACTTGCCTTCTCAAAAAAATTAAATGGGATTGTCATTTATGGGGTAAAAAGGAGATAAACCATCCCATGAATTTTACCTTCCTGAACACTGCTTTGGACTCATCCATAAAAACTTCCTCACCTTCTCAAATAATGAAAAGCATAAGTAAAGAAATTCTTCTTATACTTGAGGGCATGATTCACATGTGTTTCTATATTACAAAAGCTGTCAGGAAAATACCAGAGCTGACATGTTATTAGTTAAAACAGGTAAGCTTCCTTGTTTCCTGGTGAAATTAGAAAGTATTTTGTCCCATGAGAATTATTAATCATTAAATAATCATTAAATAATGTACATTATCATGACAGGCTGGTACAAAATGGTTATGGCAGTTTACATTAGTTTTTGACAGTTCTGGTGACCTCAGTCTTGTTTAAACGTATAGGTAAAGATAATCTACATTAAAAAAAAAGACACCATAACCCAAGGAAAAAAAAAAAAGGCAGGCAAGAGACTTTTACATAATCAGTATTTCCTTCTAGTGCCTGTCAGAGCAAAACATTAAAAAGTGAAATTGTGTTTCCAGTTCCTGCTAAGAATCAGCTGCATTAGTAGCCCTGTGCATTTTAAAGTGTAGACAGGTTGGTTTGTGCAAGGAAGCAGCTTGATCTATCCCTATGTAAAACTGAGCTGTAAGCTACTTCAGTGTATGTATCCAAAGCACTTTTTGATGTTGGTTGCCTACACTGCAGGTATTGGACAGAGTTTGGATTAATCCTTTTCTTACAACTCCATAATTCATTTCAGAAAAGAGAGGGTGATTAAATATGCAATATAAGTATTGTTTCACTTCTTCAGCTGACATTAAGCAATATATAGTACATATGAGAAATAAACAGAAATAATTGTCTTAGAGCATCATTTGTAATAGGTTTTGGTTTATAAACACAGAAATAAAGCCATATTTTTTTTAAAAAACAAACAAACCAACAAAACAAATCTACCTCCCCCATCTGCCCCCCACCCCCCCCCCCCCAAAAAAAATCCCCCAAACCGTGCAGACATACACAGAGAACATTGACATTGCTGGTCACAGAGACAGCCAAAGACAAAGTGCTGCCTTCAACAGCAGCCACACACAAACACAAACTCAGACAGCTGTGTCCTGTCCTTTCTGGCATTGTTAGAGGCAGAAGGTCACTAATGCAGTGCATACAGCACTCTCCAGATTGACAATCATATGTTCACTCATGACACTCGTGAATTTTCTCAACATTGGCAGTACTGGCACAGTACTACCAATATTACTTCTACCTGCCCCAACAGCCCGGCCTGAATGACAGCCTTTCTTACCTACCCTGATGTCCCCTCCATTTGATGGCTTCTCCAATTTGAAGTTTGACAGGTAATTCAAAGACAAACCCCATGCATACCACCTGATTTGGTAAGATACAGACACTCACACCCTCTCCTCACTTGGATCCAGCCATACAGAACCCATACAGTCCCTCTCCAGCATCTGGCACTGATTCCAAGAATCTGCTTCATTCACCCTAATTCCACCAGTAGTTGATTTTGGAACTCTTTCTCTGTCTCTGTTTCTGTCTCTGTCTCTGTCTCTGTCTCTGTCTCTGTCTCTGTCTCTGTCTCTGTCTCTGTCTCGTCTCTCTCTCTGTTCCTGCCCCAGTTGCTGTAAGTTAGAGGTCCCCATTATCTCCAAACTCTGAGACCCCACAGGCTGGGGTGCCTGTAACCCTGGTCTGACTCCAGTAGCTGGCAACAAGCTTCACTCGCAGGCTCACATTTCACCATCAGCTGGCACTGTCCTTGCAGCACACACACACACACACACACACACACACACACACACACACATGCACATGCGCAGGCACACACTGGGTACAGTGTCATTATGCAGGCAAATAGTTAAGAAACTAAGAAAAAGATGCAGAAAGACAGGCCAGGCTCACAGTGAGCAGAGAAGCATATTGACTGGCCCCATTTAGCACACAATATCTCCTTTCCTGTTCCAGTCTCTATCCCCACTCTTTGGTCCTTCCTCACAGCTCCTGCTTTCCATTGCACATTCCTTCATCGCTTTGAACACTGCAATCAAATCAACATCCTGGAGCCCCAGGCTGGCACCCTAATGGATTTCAAAACCCATGATGGTCCTCTCTGAAATGATTCCTGGATTTTGTTGGTAGCCCATCAATTTGTATATCTGACAGGGTTTCATGGGCTCCGCTGTTGTTTGTCAGGTCTGTGTCTCCATATGCTTTGTTTATTGCCTCCTATTATTCTGAGCCATTCCAGTTTCACATGGTCCTTAATCAGATGATCTTATTGACACTGTGCTCACACACCACACATTCTTACAAACTGACCAAACCGACCAAGTCTTTTTAACTTGGTTTTGTCTCTGTTATCCGGTTTTTGCCTCCTCCTTTTCCTTAACATCCCTTTTTGACCAGGTCTTTAACGAGACAACATTAAACGAACATGTGGTCTTTCATTACATGCGGTCTAAAAAAAAAGAAAAAAGAAAACCACTTAAAAAATAAAACTTTACATATATACTCTGATTCACTTTTAGTTTAATATGGCTTTACTCAGAGTAATGGATCTGGCTGGTAAAGACATAATTTCACTGATTGCCAAAATAGATATTTGTAATATACAACCATGAGAAAAACTCTAGTTGGCAAGCATCAACATGATGCCAGTGGTGCAGCTTCCATTTGATTTCATGCATTGGTAAAATTATTTTTTTTATTATTTTTTTCTTTTTTTTAATATTATCATTCCCATGGTATTTCATATACAGGCAAAAGGGCAATTTCCCTAAACTTCAAAGGGCTCCTCATTATTTTTCTTACAGTTATTTCAGGTGATCAGAATAATTAATAAATGCCACTGAACCCGCCATGCAAGCTTACAAAATCCAAGGCAATGTGTCACTGGAGTTTGACTCGGGATAAAAGCCTGAGCATCTCAGAATTAAAATTGACTGTTCTTCTGTCTGGGTATCAGAGTCTTCAACTAACATTTATGCAATCCCAATGTATTTATGAAGAGGAAGTTCATGACCCTAAGCATTATCTATTTTATTTTAAACACCAATGCACATCAATACTATGAATTATTCAGGATATACTGAATTTCAATGTGTGACTTAGGTCAGGCTCCAAGATCATCATGTTTAAAATTCAGACAGAAGCAGTGCTTGAGGGGATTGTAAGAGGAAGGGATAACCTCTGGATTAATGAATGTATTACTAAGGATTTTATCATCATCCTTTTTTTGTACATTCTGATCACAAGAATATGATAAGTACTGAAGTTAAAAAGGCTTAAATCCAAGCTTTTTCATGCCTTAAGAAAAATTCAGAAGTTACATTTTCTGTGGTCTATCTGCATGTGCTTCAGAAAGATGATCTGTCCTTCTGTCTTCCTTTGAGTTTAATATAATTAGCAGTGACATGTGAATCAATATGGCTTAAGATCCCTCATTCTTACACAGCCGTTAGATAGAAGGACATTTAGATGTTATAATTAGGAATTTATAATTTATAATTTAAATTTATAATTAGGAAGAAAAATTACTGAAGGATTCTATTTGTTAAAAATATATAATTATATAAGTATATAATTATAATTGTATGATTTTAACAGCCACCCTCAAACTCAGTAGAGTGAATATCATTTTACACCCCTAATAAATCTGGTAGCTAGTTACATGAATTTATGACAACTTAGTCCATACTTGATCATTTTCTCACTCTTCTTTTTATTTAATCTTTTTTTTCAGAGTGTTAATTGTCCTGGATTTTCAAAATATAACAGGAGGGCATGCTTGGTTGATAAGCTTATTAAAACATTCTTGAAGAGGACCTTTGCCTCACACTGACATTAGAAACTGAACAGTCATTCAAACATAAGCTTTCTTTCCATCACAAATATAGAAAGCAAATAAAACAGAAAATCTATTGTGCATTCAGTACAGATTTATATTTAGATAGCTGTCTAATAAATCACTATCTTCTCTTGAACAATGTTTTCTAAATTCTGTCAGACTTCTTTTTGCATGATTGCTATGTTTCTGCTATTGTGGAAACAGTATTTTAGACCTCAATTTATTTTCTAGTTGCAGCCTGAAGAAAATGTAATAAATAATTCAACTGCTTAAGAAACATAAACTCTGAGACAAGTCTCCTGCTCAAGAGAAAGAGAAGACTAACATAACAAGACTTCTTCTCTACTATACTGGGAGCTACTAAAGGTGCACAACAGTAATTTCTTGCCTTCACGTACAGTGAGCACATGGAAATGATATTCACTTCCTTCTTTGAGGAGGAAAAAAAATCTACATCCCCACTGTGAAGAATCGGGGACCCAAAACTTTATTTATGCCTCAATAGACATACTTATACATGGTCTAGATTACATTAAGAGACTTCAGGAGTGAACTTTCTAGAGCAAGATCCTTTGAAGCAACTTGTTATGGGATGGTGAGTTATCCAGATGGTGTGTTATTAATATGGTGCACATCTTCTAAGTATGGATTTGAAAGCACTCATTGGGGATAGGGAGGCATTCTGTGAGGACCTAAAGACAGGAATCTTGCCCTCAGAATAAGCAGAGAAGGCGAGTGAGGGAGAAAGAAAGAGAGAATCCAGAGTAAGGATATTGTCGGAAAAGTATTTACCCATCACTGGTAGATCACCATGTTTAATATTCCATGAGTAAGACTGTAGTTTCATACCAGGAAAACATGCACTCTGGGCCTGTTAATATCTTGCCATGAAGCAGAATACTTGCTTTCAGTCATCCAGTAATTTTCCCTTGAATTGTATTCCAACATCCAACAAAACTTTATTACTTCCAGTGATAAAATATTTAACACTGATAATCTCACTATGACCATTCTCTAAGGAAGAATATAAGATTTCCGAGTAAGAAATTTACCTGATTTTTCTCATGGTTCTTAGAGATGTATATTATATCACCTTCGATTTATTTCACCTCCCATGCTTTAGTCTGTCATTAAACACTTTATTATACTCTGTTATTTTATATCTGGGTTTTTTTGCTGAAGGATAAAGACAGGGATAATAGCATAGCTTAAAAACAACTTTCTATTGCCTTATAAAAATGTTACATAGCTACTTGTCCACTTAAAAAAGTAGTCAAAGTGATTCTTTGATCAACTGTACAAATGAGCCAAGTGTGAATATATAGATAAGATATGCTGCGCATATTTTTGTTATTGCTGTATTTAATTACAATGACTCACGTCTGTGAATATCGTCTGTGTGATGATGATGAATAATAGGCTCAGTGGCACATACAATACACCTCAAATTAACAAGACATCTTGAATTCCCACCTACATTTTTAAAAACTCATCCAAAACCTGTTGAATCATTCCCTAATTATTAACAAAACAATGTTCATAAAGGGTAGGTCCTTTTATTTTTATGAGAACTTGTTGATAGGGGATGATTTATATAGATGCTACATACATCTAGATTTGGCATGCAATAGTTGAAATCAAGAAGCGGAAGAATTCAAACACAGAGTTTAAATGTTAGTTATTACGGTTTGTTTTTTGGTGTGGTTTTTTTTTGGTTTTTTGCTTTTTTTTTTTTGTTTATTTACTCAGATATACAGATATCACAATGGAAATAAGAAATGAGAAAATTTAATTTATTTGAGCTGCAGAATTCCACACAATGTTTTGTGATTACTATTGGTTATTATATGACTTCTTATAGTTGAAAACTCTCCGAATTTTTGTGACCTTAACCTCATCAGTTTCTACTTACAAAATCTTTCCCATCTTGTAAATATTGACTATGTTTATTGAAATGTAGGATTTTATAAAAATGTAGTATTCAGATTTAGAAATACTGGGGGTAAAAAAAGGAAAAATAAGTAAACATATATACATATTTTTAAACTATTATTTAGTCACATAACTAGAACCTGTGGCTGATGAAGAGATGAAGCTCTACTGACCCAAAGCAAGAATAACTGAAAAAGAAGGGGGGAAAGAGGAAAAAAAACCCAAAATATTTGGCAGTATGATATTCTTTGTCTTCCCTGTTACATTTTAGGATTATTTGCAGTCAACAAAGATATATGTTTGCAAGAGTAAACATCTATTTGTGAAATACATGGTACTTGCATGGCATAAATTAATAAAACTAGTTAACTTTTAGTTACAGTTCCGACTGAAAGATGCCAGAGTAAAATCTGAACCAAGCTTCTGAGGAAGAAAGATCTCTGCAGGTAAGTGAGAATTTCTTTTAGGTCATCCTTTAAATCAGGACGACTCTCAGAACATTTTAATCTATGACTCAGGGAATACATGTTTTCCTTAGAAAATTAATCTTTATGCCAGATGCTAAATATGATTTTTTAAATGTCTATTTAACCAAAGGTAAGGAGATAAATGAGAAACAGGTAAATGGGAAACGGGAAAAAAAAATAAAACCAAACTCCAGCCCTGCAAACCCCTCCCCCACAAACAAACAAACAAAACCAAAACCAAATTAACAATCCACAAAGTAAAGCTCTAGGATTTCGTTGTCATAGTGTTAAACTTTGCAAGTGTTGTATAAGCATGTGATTAATGGATGCCACGTAACATTGACACAGTAAGCAATCCAGTTTATGGCTGTTGGCTAGCAACAGAAATCTCAAGGTACTGGCTTACTAACTAAAGTTAAAATAATAGCACACTCAAGTTACAGATGGTAGGAGGAGAAACCCTTTGAGCCAGCATAATTAATTTTAGTTATTTAAACTTTAGTAACAACAGGTTTAGGTGGATTATTTTAATGTAGATGAAAAACTAGCAAGGTTCACATTAAACATGCCCCATGATACCTTGTGCTTTCCAAGAGTGGATTGGATTTGCCAGCTGTTTTATATCCTCCTGTGCTAACCATCCATGCAGAAAGTACAGCTGTTGGTGGTCAGCTTAGAAATTCAAATGTTACACTTGAAAAACCAGGACAGCATGACTTCATCAAGGCATCTTGCAATGGCTATAAAATGGAACCAACAGCACCACAGTGCAAGCAGAGTTCACGTAGTGTGAGCTGTTGGCAGTGAAGTGCCCTCTTGAATAAGCTTCAGTACAAACACAAGCATAAGTTATTCTGTGAATAGGACTCTCTCTAAACTGAATTTATTCCAGTTACAAGCAAGTCCTTTTGTAATTAGTCATTTGAGTTATCTGTTACCTCAGCTTTTGATATTTAAAACTACCAGAAGCTATTATTAGGATACTCACCAAAACAAATTAAATGCAATTGAAACCATGACAGCATGGAATAAGAACAGGAGTGTAACAAAGACAGTCTAATAACTTTATCTGAAACTGCAGATACACAGTTGGAGAGTTACCGCAAACTCCATGGTGACAAATTCTTTCATAATCATCAAAGACCTTTAGGAGACCAAAAGCCCTCAGCTTAAAAACATTCGCAATAAACATTTGGATACTTCTTGGACAAAAATAAGCCAAAATACATTTTACCTGTAACAGTCTGCAACAGTGAGGAAATTCAGCAGTTTAAACCAGAGACAAAAATCTATGACTATATATCACGTGTTGAATATCTTTCAGTGAGTGACCCATGCCAGAAAAAACAACTAAGAACTTAATTAAACTTATAAAAAGGTAGCAAAAAAAAAAAAAAGTAAAAGCTCACAAGTTTTTTTCTAGACATTATGAAAGCAACCAAAGATGAAATGCCGAAAAATCACCATAAACAGAGAATAGCAAAATTCATTCTTGCACTTGTGAGAATCCTTTATTACTACAGTGCATTGATCCTTCTTAAAAGTTCTTTTTCATTAGGGTTCTGTCCTGGGGTTTTTTTAAAATTGTTTTCAGGATTTGGGGAGGTTTTGGGGGAATTTTGTGATACTAATATTTTACTGCATACTTCTTTCATTAAAAGAAAGCATGGAATCAAAATATGGCTTTGCTATCTGCTGAAACTTTATAAGAAGATCCAGCTCAGGCTTCACAAGCATGCAACTCAGAAAAGAAAAGACTAAATGAGAGTTAATAATGTCCAGAATATATGGGTTTACTTTTACTTCTTTTTAATTAGTACCACGTATAATTGATTTAGGTCTTTAACCTCTAGGGGGTTCTAGGTTGTCCTTTTTGTGTTGTTGTGGTTTAGGTTTGTTTTGTTTTTTTTTTTTTTTCCTGAAACATTTGAGACCTGAGTTTGAATGTGAGATAAAACATATTATCCACTACCATCCTAAAAGTACAAAGACAGTTTTCAGCATGAAAACTCCAAAGCATATATTTAAGGAATGATGGGATAAGACAACTTTAAGTGCTATAAGAACTTCTATCCATATCTGCTTTTGTTAGTGCTTTTCTCACACAGGAAATTTCACACTTATTGCTATAATCACATCCCCTGATTGAAGAGTAAAATGTTTCTGCCAACCAGTCATCAGTTGTTACCTCCCTTCAAGTAACTAGGAGGAAATCTCAGCCCTGTTTACAGATACCTCCTGGAATGGAATGAAGATATTGGAGACAGACTCTTCTCACTGGTCAGTACCTAGTGCAGGATAAGATGCAAAGGCCACATACTTAAATATAAGAAATTCTGCTCCAGTATACAAAATGTTCTTTTTTGTTATGGTGAGAGTGGCCAAACACTGGCACAGGTTAACTGTAGAAGATGACAGGCTGAGAGACCTTGGGTTGGTCAACAGGGAGAAGGACTTGGGTAGACCTGGAGGCTTCAGCCTTCCAGAACCTGAAAGGAACTTTCAAAAAAGGGGGAGAGGGACCTCTGTATATGGGGGTCCTTGTCACAGGACAAGGGAGAATGGTGTAAACTGAGATGGCAGGCATAGATCAGATGCTAGGAACAAATTCTTTACTCAGAGGGTGGTGAAGCACTGAGACAGCTGAGGTTGTGGATGTGCCATTCCTAGAAGTGCTTCTACTTGATTTTAGCAGAAGCTTAATCTTGGAGTACTTACAAAAAAACATATTATTGTGTTCTTAAGAATTTAAGCATTAATCAAAGTAATCCCTTCAGTAAATCAAGAGGTTTATCATGAAGATGATTCATGGAAGAAATCTAATTTTCCATCTTTTGAATATTAGTTTGGGGCATTGTATTTCTCTCTATTAATATATGAATAAAGGTGAATTCTCTATGAATCATTCTCATAAAATAATCTGGAGTGTACTTTCATGACCTCCTTTTTTAGGTCATGAGGTCCTCCCTGTAAGACAATTTCAGGTGCTTTAAGTTTGATATCTGAAGTCTGTTGAGCTGAACTCAGGATCTTCTTCAGATACAGGGTTGCAGATTTGTAGTACCTGTCAGGTTAACATCCTAATTCTAAAAATAAAGTGATAATGCATCACGTGATTTAATTATTCAGACCCCTTGCTCACTCTATGAGAAAAATGGTAGACTTAGCCTGACCACTTGTGTATACTACAAAATTCAGCTATTTACATGATTTTCTGTATCTATGTCAGATGTTGCCAGTAACATTTTGACTTCCTAAGAAAAATATATTAATAATCCAGCACACATTGTAAGATAATAAGCAGAGTGAATCAAATAGCCATGGAAATGTACTAAAATATTTCTACAGTATCTGTTAATTAATGCTCAGTGATTCTTCCCAAGCAATTATGTGCTTGTAATTAGCCTCTGAGTTCTGTATATCTAAATTAAAAATATTAGTTTCAGCTTAAAGAATCTAATCTTTAGAGATCCACTCTTTACAATAGCTTGAGTAAATAAATGGCTTTAGGCAACAAATAAGCAGATTTTTTTATTTGTTGAGTTTGCTATGCAATTTTACAGTAGCTATTATCTGATTTATAATTTTTGAGCTACTTATAATCCTTATAGTTAAAGGAATATCACATAGCAAAGAACAGAAGTCATGCAATATATTTCAAAGTAAAGCGCAGTTTAAGATACATGATTTGTTTGATGTCAAGGGCAACGGACAGATTCAGCCTTGATCTGACAATAAAATTCAGTGAGCAATTCAGCTCACTCACTGAACTAAGTAAAGCTTAGTCACAGAACAACATGAATTCCTTTGGTAAAACAGGATTACTAGTGTTGCTTTTCTCTTCCTCAAGTGATATCTCAAAACAAAAAAGCAAAAACCGACGAACTTCAAATGTTAGCTGTGTGTGCCATATGCATCAAATTCTATTTGATGTATTAATGTATTTGATTATAGTAAAGCTAAAATATTTTTTATTGCAGATCTAATGTATTTGTAATATCAAATAACCCCACCACATGTAAAAAGCCAAAAGATAACTTTAAATGGCTTTAAATGGGGCCTTAATGTCTTCTCTCATTACTTTCCCAGTCTGTGTGAAGAGCCAGTACATCTAAGGGCAGGAGTCACCAAAATGGCCTTCCTAGTTTTGCAGGCTACAATGGAGGAAAAGGATCTGTACCAGGACTGTTCTCTCAAAACTACAATGCTGCATCTTTACAGGACAAAATATTTTCTAATGCTGTCAGTGTGCCAGTTCTCTTCCATTTGAGAAACCAATATGTCTTGTCTGAAAGTGGTCTGTGTTGCCTTTATAGTAACTGAGTCTTAAGCTGTGGATGTATCTACGTATTTCTAATAGCTATAGATAGCTACATATATATATAAAGCAGTATTGTACTGTCAGCAAGAAATATTTCAAGAAATAAAAAACAATAGAAAATTAATTGAGAAAAACTGGTGACAGTTTGTCCTCTTTTTCAGCTGATAATGATAAAGAAAAATTTAAGAAATATGTTTGTGTAAAATTAAGGGAAACAAAAAAAAATTATCCTAGAAAATTCACTGTATTATTCTATTGCTGCATAATAAAACTATGGAAGTAAAATATAAATAAGTCAGCACTGTGTTTAAAGATGTGCAATCTAAGTTTCTATTATCATGTTAATTTGATGAGATTTCAGAGCTCAGTGCAATATTTAATTTACAGTATTAGTATCCATGAAGCTGTGAGGCTGGAGCTTCACACTATGGCATGTTCTACAAATTTTTAAAAGAAGCTACATTCTGAAAATTAATTTTGTTAACTACCTGCTTATTATTAATAAGTTTTTTTGGGAAGATTAATCTAGGTATGGCAGAGCAAGGCTCCTAAAGTTTGAACAATACTTGCATTTATTTCACATTGTGAACTAATTTTTTATTACAACATGTAATTGTAATTTTAACAAAGTTATTTAATGTACTTGTTTTTGAGACAGAGTGTTGTTTCAATCAAGCATACAAAGAAGAAGAAGGACTTGTATAAATGGAAACATGAACACTTAGTGCATTGTCAAATGCAGCCATGAAGAAATAAAAATGGGAGTGGAATGTAAACAAGGACAAAAGATATATGACAGACTTATGAAGCATCAGAATTTCAAATTTAATTTGGTTGCATTTTTAGTAATTCTTTGACCTATCTACAGCTCTTGTTTGGTGTTCTTCAAGCGGATGTTGTCTATTTTTCCTTGTTCTTCTATATGGAAAATTATCTTTATGAATGTAGCACTGATTTTTACCATTCACCTGATGTGTGGCTTTGTGGACAAATAGGATATTTTGATTGTGGATTGCAAGCAGTTGAAAAAAGAAAAAAAAAAATAAACAAAAAAAAAGCAAAAACCCTAACAACCCAACCAATCAAATGAAAGAAAAGTCCATGCTGGAACATCAACCATTTTCCACTTACTAGAAGTCAAAATAGGCAAGCGAAATCCTTTTTCAGTGACTGTAAAACCCTTCTGCTAAATGTATGAAGTGTTTACTTTTGAGTTTTTCTTGGAGGACATCCAATTTCCAGGTGTAATCTAAGACTCATAATTTTTTGCATTACTGCACTGAATTTGCAAGTACAGCTAGTTCTCTGTATCAAAACCTGTTTCAAAACAGAAGATGCCAGCATCTGATGTCAGTGTTGCTAAGTGCCTGATTGCACTTAGCACCACCATGTGCTGCCAGATCATTTGTCTGAGCTGGCTGTGATAGAACAGTTAGGTGTAATTTAGTATTCAGACAAGTGCTGAATGCAGTAAGGCAATTTAAATAGAGTTAATGTTGTAGTTAGCTTTGTTCCATTTTGGTTGTGGCTTCTATTTATTTTTATTTTTTAATAGCTAGGTGATATATATGAATATAGGGACACTGCATTAAATTAAAACTTAGAAAATATGATGACCAACTCTGGTCTGCATGTGAACCACTTATGCTTTAATAATTCTGTTTTAAAGGCTCATTTTAATGACTAAAGAAAATAAACTTATAATGGAGTAAGGTACAATTCACAAAGGATGAAATGAGAAATACTCACATTCCTGGTTCCATGCATTATGCATATAAAAAAATACTATGTCTTTTTTACCTGTTAAAGAAAATTTTTCCTATTCCTAGAAGTAATTGTGAATTCTCCAGTTAATAGATTTTATTTTGGAAATTGGGCATTGTTAGAAATACTACCCTTGCAGAAAATTATACATGAACTTCTAAAGAAATTGATGTTTCTTGCAAAGACAACATTTTTAACATATGCTCAGTACAGCAAATGGCACTGAAGATAGAACACTCAATTTGTTTTAAAGTAGAAAGCCACTGCTCAGATTTTCTCTGTGTGAGTTTAAAAAAGTATTTAAACATATTCACTATGGCACCTGTTCTGCCATGCTGAGTATTGGATTCTGAGGTACAATTCTGTCCTTCTGGAACTGTTCTCAGTGACATATCTCTGGGATAAACTACAAATTGCTGAAATGAAATTTGAGACTCCTTTTTAAAATCATTTGTGGAATTCCTTAATCTCTGGAAAACCCATAATTCTCTTTTGCTTTGTTTTATTTTTATTTTGCCTGACAGATTTTCTTTCTCCTTGGTTAGTTTAATGAACAAATTATTACTTTTAAAAACCACTAAAAAATTCTCTGAGACACATTCCAATGCTTTGCTCATTTCCCTGGTTTGAAGGAAACACATTCAAATTGATTCCTAGATTTGATAAGAAAGGGATCTTTATCAAGGGACATATTCATGTCACATAACCAATACACAAGAGCTAGTCCTCTAGGTGTTAGCTGTGATACAGCTACTGTGAGTACTGCATAGAAGAAATAATAGCCAGAATTTTGTATGGGCATTGTGAAAACATGAAAACATGATTCAGTTCTCTGCAGGCAACAAAATAGGATTCATCTTACTTAACTGTAGACATTTGCACATGGAACTACACCTCTTTAAGTCAGTGGCAAGATTAGACATTTTTACCTATTCTTTCAGTTTACTTTAAGATGAGAGAATTCGTGGACTAAACATGACTGTACTTTTTCCACAGGTTTTAAAAAGAAAAAAAGAATTCCATGTGTATACCTTTATCTGGTCATCTGAATTGGATTTCCAGAAACAAAAAGATCACATAGTATAGTGAAAACTTCTTAGCTGTGTGGGAAATTTGTTCTACAGTAATGGGAAGTACATTGGGATTTTTTTTTGTAGCAGGGATTAGCCTGGCTTGAAATGCCATTCTTAAAGACAAGTACAGGGCATGGCATTCTATGGTGTGGAATATCCCTTTGGTTAGTTCAGATCACCTGTTCCAGCTATGCTCCCTCCAGTTTGTTTTGTGTAGGTCTTCAATGGCAGAGCATGAGACAAGAAGGGAAAAAAAATTCCTTGGCTTAGGATAAACAAAGCTTATCAAGAAACAAAATATCAATGTGTTATCAACACCATTCTCATCAGGAATCCAAAGCACAGCACTGGAAGAGCTACTGCGAAGAAATTAATCTACCCTTGCTGAAAACCAAGACATTAAATTTCAAGTGAAAAATGAAAAGAAATAAGAACCCTTCTGCATCATGTAGAGGATTGCAAAGGGCAACTTGACACACCAAACCCCTTCAGACCAGTGAGAAAACCAACTTTGGCCATTCTTGAATCACTCTCATGTAAAAGCTGTTGACAAAAGGCTAATATAAACTAACAAGAGCAACAGGAATGCACAGCAGCATAAACTACTACTTCTGACACTTAGGATGCTAACAGGATAATAATATCTTAGGTGGACAATTGTGCCCTGACCCTGATACAACATTTATAGGCTTCACACACACTTATAGTTGAACTTTCAGCCCTTGTGACTCTCTGACCTTTCTTGACCTTTCTGTGCTTGCACTCAATCTGCCTGCGGCCTTTTCTAGCTTTTCTTCCTTTCTATGAATTGAACATTTCTTTTGTAATTTTTAAATTAAGTCCTCTAAAAATAGTTCTACATTAAAAATCAACCATATTCTGGCAAGAATCTTATGTAGCAGTAATTCTAAGTTACACAGTTGTTCTCAAGGAATTTAGCCTGATGTTTCTGTAGTAAAATATTGCATTGAATTCAGCTGTAGGGTAGATCTGCTGAACTCAATTCTATTATTTTTTAATTGAATATTACCCCTTTTCTTATTTTGTTTGACTTCTAAACTTATTAGAAATTTTTTTATCCATCCTTGCAACCCAGATGTAGCATTACAAATCAAGATTTTAAAGTAGCTAATCTATTGTTTAAATAATTATGTGCAGGACTTGAAGCATCTCTCTTAAATTGCAGAACAGTATGACATTTCTTTTATTTGACTTTGGCTAAAGAATTCAGAAACTGAACATGAGTTAGTGAGCAAAATCCAGGAAAGAAACAGTCAAGTCATCCGTAGTTCATACTGAGATACCTCTGAATATTTTGTATTTCAGCAACTCTGTGTCAAGACAACACCATCTACTCCTTTTCAGTTTGATTCTTTAATCCTTGTGACAGTCTGACTGATATTACCACTCATGCACTGAGTAATTCCTGTGCAATGAGATGAAAGATACATACAGAAGCATTATTTCTTTTGTTTTTATTCTCTTCTGACTTATTCCTACACATAGCAAATGTACTAAGCTACAAGATTTAACACAAAGAAAAGCTGAGTGTTATTTCAGATGAAAAGTCAAAGTTCAACATCAGTATGAGTTAATTGCTATTCCCTCAACTTTTTATACTAAGCATACAAAGTCTTTCTTTTTCTCCTTTTTATTGGTAGAACTTGTCTTATTTCTGTTCCAGCTGTGTGATTCATCCCATCATGTTTCCAGTAGCTAGGTCATAGTTTTGTGACTGCATCACAGTGTCCAACTCCTATTGTTTGTTTTCCATGTTTTGTGCATCGCTGTATAGGCACGGCAGCTGGGTATCAGCATTTTCACCTTTTGGGAGGAGCCTTCTTTAACAAAAGGAGCTTTCTCTAATTCCTTTGGGACAATTTACAGCTATGTCCCCGCTGCTTCTCAAAGTGTTGTTGTTCCCCGATTCCTCTCTGACACTCAGAAGTGCATCCCCTTCCCTGTCAAAACTAATTAAAAGTCCTGGTTTAAGTCCAACCAGCTTCTTCCCAGAACATTCTTACACCCCTTGGTCAGGTGCACCCTATCCACTGTCAATATCTCCACTCTCTCAAAGATTCATCCCAGACCATAGTACCCCAAAATATGACTGTAGCACCAGCCAACTCTAGTCATTCATCTGATCTATGCACCTCCTTCCTCCTGGGTCCCAGTCTCCAAATGGGAAGATAGAGTGCACTGACTCTGCTCCTGATCTCTTCAGTTTCTGTCCAAGGGACAATAAGTCCCTTTCAATACTTTGCAATCTTCTCATTGCAGCTTCATTTGCAATGAAGATACAAAAGCATAAGTAGTGGATGGTAGTCCTGTGACTTTACTAGGTTTGGTAGCGTTTGTGGCATTGCTATTGGAGGCCCAAGTAGGCAGCAAACTCATCTATAGAGGTTGTCCAGATAAAAAAATGGGTGCTTCAGGGCCTCTCAGTGAGAAGTCTCCAGTTGGTAACACACTTTGTGCTATTTTGGTGGGACTCACTCTAGTATGGATGGTTGATCATACCAACTTTTTAACACTTTTTTTATATTGGTCTTGGCTACTTAATGTAGCATCTTCACCTTCCAGCTCCAGAGCATCCCATCTATTACATAAAGGCACATTCATAATGGGAGGGAGATTCTTCCTTCTGCTTTGAACAGAGATGAGAGTCCAGTCTCCCTTGTCTTGTGAATAAGCCAAGTCTGTCATTCAGTTTTGGAAGCTAAGTTATCTGCTTCTTGCAAGGACTTCAGGCAGGACTGCCACTCTGCTGGTGTCCGTGATAAATTCTGACTCTGTATTGTGCATCATCTCCTACTGAGATCCCCAGATGGAATATGGCTGGTGAGCTCTTCATACAAAATGGCAACCTGCTCATAAAAGCTTACCCAGCTGGGCACACTCGTACCCACAAATAACCAGATTCATTGGGAAAGTATTGTTACTAAGAAACAAAAGCAGTAAAGTTTTGTAGAGTTCAGAAAATCCATGTGTCTAATGGATCTTTCTTTGCTTTTAATTTTCTTACAGGAATGTGTACCAGGCATTTTTCTTATTATTCTGAAACTTTCTTTATTTACACTATCCTTTAAATTGGAGCAATTTCTTGGAATGATGTTTAAAAGTATCATAAATGTTAGTCTGCTTCTGATAAGAAGAGATTTCAAGAGAATTTCTGAATTAAACAGTACATATATGTACTACAGTACATATGTAGGAGTAAAACCAGTGTCTGATTGGCTGAGAAAATTGGAAAAATTTCCACACTTGACTTTCCAGTCAAATTGGCATTTGCAGATCTCTCCAAATGACACATCCCTTTGTAGAATGTGCAGTCACTTTTATTTCTGCATTATGGCAGCTAGTGTTCATGTCTGAGATAAAAGCACTTCAGTTTGCCTTTTCTGCTGCTGCTGTCAGTATCAGCATTTAATGTTCTGTGCTGGATGCAAAGGTTCTTTCAGTGTAGAGACTGCTTGCTCCATAATAGCAATTTGTTAAGTTAATTTTACTGCTTCAAAACAATATTTTGACAGTACATAATGTTTCCAAATGTTATTTTCAAACAATTACTGTACTTAATTTAAAACATTTCAATTGGAAAAATTATTTGTGATCTTTCAACTTGTACCTCTGTTTTTCTGGGTTTTTATCAATGAAATGCAAATAAATATTTGCAAATATATAACACGTTAATTATTTTTCATTCTGCTTATGCATATTTCTTATATGTATACATGTTAAATTCTACACAGCTGAACATAGTTGAATAAAAAGGTACGGATTTTAGGTAAGAAATTTTATGTTGTTGTTACTGATACAATTTGCCACTCTTTCAATACAGAGAGTCTAAATTGTGTCAGGATTTAAAATATATGTTAAAGCACTTTCACATTTTTAAATACTTCTATCTTTATATTTGTTGAAGTTTAGGCTATTAACAGATTTCATATTGTATATAATTTGGCAATATAGCTTGCAATGCTCTTCAACATAACTTTTTGCAAGAATAGAATGTTTTCTTGAAAACTCTATCGGTTCCCTAGACCATATTTTCTAGCTTTTTCTGACTTATAATCCCCAGTCATTTCTTACTGGAAAAAGTAATAGCTGACATCCCATTCTCAATTTCTTTTTTTTTTTAATAAAAATTTTTATTTCATCTAAAGATTTTTGACTATTTAGAAAGTTAAGAAACATGATCATACTAAGAATGATTCTAAAGATAGAGAATGCGTTTTGTGAATAATTATTTTGTCTTTTGTCAGAAAATATGCTGTCACTAATCTGTGCTTTTTGCTTATATGTTCAGCCTCATAATGGAGTCTTGTAGACACTTCACAAGCCATGAAAAAGGCCCGTAGTTGAAGTACAAGAATGAGACCATGTGAAAATTGACGTTTGTCACCATTTGTGTCACAGACTTACATGATTTGAAGCTGATTTACTTCTGCGCTGGATTTTTATTTTTGAATTACTTTAGATGGTGCAAGATGTTTCTTCCTCATGCTGTTTTTTTGGACTTAAAATTGGATATCATCCTGGCAAACAGAGTTATAAATGGCATTAGTTGAGTTATTCTGTTTTTCAGTAGACCTTTCCATACAGCTTAATTTCTTTCTTCTCAAAAATAGAGGGCAGCTAAAATGCCAGTCTCTACCACATCTGGAAGGAGGCTGTTGCTGCCAGTGAAAACTGATGGAAAAATGGAAAGCAGCACCTGCTGCCACCACTCTGCTTCTTTCTGTTTTCTCTCTTCTTTTCATCCTTCATTTCATCTGCTTCTGATAGCAGCAGTAGTAGCAATCTCTTATGCAATATAATAGAACAGGAATGTATGTTCAGTACTTGCTACAGCATAAAGCTGGAATTTCAGGCCTCTCTATAGACCCAAAACCATTGAATTTGTAACTCTAAAAATTACTTGTTTTCCAAAGCCTTTTAATATCTATGTGATCTGTTATAACTTATTATCACAGGGCAAAGACAGGAAATGGATTTATCAAAAAATAGACTTCAAATAATCTGGAGACATATCGACTAATAACAACAAATTGAATTTGTCAAAGATGGAGGAGCACTGATCCTTTGATAGTGTTTCATGGAAGAGAGACCTGAGACATCTTAAAAAGATAAGAGATTGAAAGCATTTTATCATAAATACTGGTCAGTATCTGTTCTAATACAGCAGAAGGAAACCATCAATGAATAAGCAAAGAAGCATTTATGAAAAGCACAGTTAGATTAGGAGGACAGTAGGTGTGACTGGTTGTCAGATCCTTGTTCTTTTATTTTTTTTTTTTCTGGAGTAAAAATTCAAGAAAAACCTACAAATTGAGGACATCCAGAGTTCCCCTTAGAAAACTTTTGTCAATATATTTTGTGCTCATATTCTGTAGGTAGATGAATGCATTTGTATATTCTTGAACTGTATTCAGTCTAGAAATAATTTCACTTCGGTGTTTGAATTGCTTCAGTGGGACCAGTCTTCGAGTTACTAAAATACTTTGATATGACAAACTTATATGTGATTTTTTTCCTCTTAATCTAGTCCTAATTTAGTGGGGAACTACATAAGAATGGAAATAGAAAAGCTGAAAAAGATAAGCTAATGGGTTTAAAAAAAATTCCCAAGATGCTATTAAAAAATAAAAAAAATTATTCACATGGGATGTAAAGGATACTATAGTTTCTTTTGACAGTCTTGTGTACTTTCATTACAGAATTCTTTAAAAAGAGAAGAGAAAACCACAACTAGACTAGAAGTGGTTATGTGTGAAGTTAAAAGTAGTTTAGAAACTGGTGGTTGAGCACAAGTCTAACAGTTTTTAAAGTTGGAAGCAGAAAGTTAAACACAAACAGATAAATTCAACAAGTAAATTCAACATTTCAAATTTATTCTCTAACAAGTATGCAATTAACAGCCACAATGTTATCAAATGTTCAGCATGAAAAGTGTGTATCCATTCTAATTTCAAAGGAGCTTTCTTTAATCTCCCACTAAAGAATCTCAGACTGAGTTTGTGATAACAGAATTGCTTTATAGATTAAAGTAGCTTAATCAAATATAGAGTAACTTTTACCTTTGAAACAATTTCCTTTGAAAATATGTTTAATTCCAAATCACTTTACATTTCCCTGTGAAGGCATGTTTCTGAGAAAATTCTCACCTACTTTTGGAAAAAGGTCTAAAGAAGAAAGAATCACTAAAATCTATAAAGTGTTTGAAACAAATAAAAATGAGAGGGACAGAGAGATGGAACTATTTTTTCATAAATCTGTGAAACTTTTTGAACTGTTATAACTGTTAACAGTGAAACTTCTGCAGTCTGGCAATACAATTCTTTAAAACAAAGGCTGAGAACTAACTATCGAGAAAAAAAGAAACTATTAAATCTGATGTTCATCAATCAATGAATAAAAATCCTTCCATATTTTGTATTCTCAGACAGTTAGAAGGTAGCTTTGTCTTAATATTTTGCCACTATAACTTATGCAAATGATACATAGAAGTAGATTTTACAAATATTTTTAATATAATTGTAAATGCCTGAAACATATGAATGAAAATAAGGCAACAAGTAGGAATTACAGAATTACATGGAGGATACAATTTTCTGAGTACCCTTTGTACTTCATGACCTGTGAGAAAAATGTGTTATCTGAGAAACAGATAGGCTAAGAGGGTACATAGGACTGAATTCAGAAATTAGTGCATGCTGATAATACCATGATAGCTGTTTTTGAGCAAGTCAGTGCATCATATATTTTGAATCTTTGATAGGGGAATAAAAGAAAAATAAAACCTGACCTTTTTGGCTTCAGATTTCTCCTCCCTGAATGTATCTCCAGCAGGACCTCCAAAAATGTGCAGTGTGTGTCCAGCCTCCAGCAGTTTCAAATTTATTTCTGAAACACATCTGAGTATAGGTGTTGTGTACTTGTCTGATGCTGTGAAGTTTTGGTGCACGAGGGGTTACTAACAACAGTTTGAGCTTTCTGGAATGGGATGTGACTGTCATTTGATAGTGCATTGTCTCTTCCCACACAAATCACCCATGTAGTCCACTGTTACTTAAACACTGCAATTTATCCTAACTACAAAGATAGAGTTGATTAGAAATTATATTGCTGATGATTGAAAATTAATGTAGCGACATGCCTAATTATTACTATGGGTTAAGCCACAAAATTCCAAGTAGCAAGTTCTAAGGTTAAAGATCACAAAGTTTAAATATCCTGTTTAGGTTTGATATCAGGAAAAAGTTCTTCACCCAAAGGATGGTTGGGCACTGGAACAGGATCTTGATCCCCAGTGAAGTGACCAAAGCAACAAGCCTGACAGAGTTCAAGAAGTGTTTGGACAATGCTCCCTGGCACAGGATCGGGAGTAAAACCTGATTATCCTGATGGGTCCCTTCCAACGCTGATTATTCTATGATTCTATTTACTTAGCTTTTACTTACCATGGTGTTAGGTTTCTCTTTCTATATTACTCACCTACATGATGAGAAAAAAAAATACACTTCTATTAATTAGATGCTCAAGGGCAGAACGGGGAGAGTCTAAACCAGCCAAAGATGAATTAGAGAATCAAGAGATGTAAAAAATAAACTGCAACATGTGATAAATTTTTTCTTAAGTCTGAGTAGGTGGGACATTTTTAAGTTAGATCAATCACTACTTATGAAAAAAAAACCCTATCAATATTCCCACAGTAAAACAGAATAAGCACCAGCTGCAAGTTTGCGTCTACATGAGGTCCTGTGCCTGATTTCACAGGAAGGGTTGGAGCATATGTCCAAGAGAGCATTTGAACCAGCTGAGCTTCAGACACACAGCAGCACTAGAAGGAAGTGGTGTGTGACAGTAGTAGGAGAGTCCCTGTTCAAGGAGATGCAGTTCATATTTGGTGATCAGCTGTCTAGAAATTTTGCTGCTTGCCAGAACCTTGAACCCAGAACATAGCGGGGAGGCTGTCAAAACTCATCTGGCCTTTGCACTGTAACTCCCAGATATTCTTCCATATGGGCACCAACAGTAATGGCAGGGAAGATCTGGAGCACATCAGGGTATTTAGCTCTAGGGACAAGGAACAAGGGTGGTTAAGCCTAAAGTTGCAGGTAAAGGGCTCAAGAAGGAGTAGACTGTGTGTCAAAATCTGCTTCCAGAGTTCATGCCTTTGAGGACTAAGGACTGCCAGGAATAGACTTAGGATTCACTATTAAAGTAGGGGAAAAGTACTTTTGGCAGGCAGATAAGGAAGATTTTTAACTGGTAACAAAACAGGGGGAGGAGGATGCAAAATCAACCAAGGAAGTGGCAGACTGAGTTAGTAAAGAAAAGGTTTAGAGTACTGTGGGCAAGAATGACCTGTTCAACAAAAGAGTGCTGCACATCATCCTGTCACCAGAGCTGCTCACTTCTGCCACAGAAAATTCACTCCTTCCAAAAGACATCGATGCTCAGAATCTTCCAGAGTCTGGAAGGGGTTTTTTTGTTTTGATTATTTTTTTTGTGGTGGGCTTTTTTTTTTTAATATTTTGAGGACTTCTTTATTTTTGAATTCATAAAGTACTGGATATGCATTTGTGGGGAAAAGAATGTTATCATGAGAAATAAGAATAGTTTCTCCCTGCTTATAGAGTAATCTCCAAATATATTACTTCTATGAATGGCACAGTAATTGTTCTGCTAAGAAAGCACAAGCAAGCTGACCTTGAATCTGCATTATGGAATGATAAGTCATTGGAAAATATTTCTATCAACCTTAGGTTATATAAATCAAACAAAAAAAAATCATAAATAAGTTGTGATTTATTTTTTTGTTTTAGTTACGTGGAAAATTTTTAAGAAGAGTTAAGTAGACACTCAGTAAACTTCAACACTGGTTGAAGTGTTGAATATCTTGACATATTCACAAGCAGATTGTGACAGTCAAAATTACAAGTTAGTCAAAAATTATTCAAAAATTCCACTAAAATCCATAGACAGTCTGATTAAAATGCTGGTTCAATTTGTACTATACTTTTCTTTGGAATTTTTTTTTTTTTTCTTCTCTGGAGAGGTGTACTACTGACTGACTTTAATGAAAATTCTCTGAAAAATCTGCCCACACAGACGAACTTCTGGGAAGCAGACTTTTGTTTAGACAGATATTTGTTTTCTCAGTCCTCTGGAGTTTTATTGTGAAATGCAAGAGAATCTGAGTTTCAAGTTCTGAATACTACAGGTGAATAGCTAGTCAGAGTTTACTGTTCAATAAAATCTTGAACAATTTTCATAAAGATGCCTAAAGAAAACTTGTTGAAACACTCTGTATTCAGCAAATCCTATATTAATGGGAAAGGTTCACAGAAGTATTGCGAACTGACAATTTTTTTAATGTAAAAACAATTCTTGCTGAAAATATTTTCCTTCTCTTGATAAAGTTTACCCCATGTCTACTCTGAAGTCAGAGGGTAATACACAAATATTCGATTTAGCCTTCATTGACCAGCTTAGGTACTCATAGCAACTCTCATTTTTAACTCCTGTTGTTCACAAAACTGCTGCTTAATTTTATGAGCAGTAGAGAATTTTTTTACAACTTCCCTGTCTGTCCTCATTTTCTCTTCTTCATTTTTACCTCTCTCTAGATGTTACAGCTGTTTGACATTTAATTTTCTATGCTAACATCTGTCTTCTAACTTCCACCTTTTCTCTTTTTTTGGAGCCTGAGAAACTGTTTATCCCTAAGATTAAATTCCTCAGTAAGAACTATAAACACTGATGATCTCCTGGTATCGTGGTTCATCTGTGTGAGCTAATTAGGAAAGCCATAGTCAGGCAACAGGATCACGGCACCAGGGAATGGTTTGTGTTTGAAGTGACCTTTAAATGTTATTACCTGTGTCCCTTGCAGTGGGCAGGAACCCTTTCTATGAAATAAGCTTGCTCAAAGCCCTGCTCAGCCTGACTTTGAATGTTTTCAGGGATGTGACATTCACAACTTCTCTGGGCAACCTTCTATGCCTCACCTTTTATTTTTTTTTAATAACAAAATACATATACATTTTAATTATTTTTATACATGACATGAATATTGTAGTAAATTCTATCTACACCAACCAAAAAATTTAGAGCACTGACTCAAAATCTGGAATTTCTAGGCTGAATATTATGTAAATTTTGTGGGACTACACATAGTTTTAGCCTGGAAAAAGAGTAAAAGGAACAAAAAAGGTAGAGGCATTCTAGTAAATTAGCTGCAGTCAAAGAAAATAGTTCAAAATAATATGTCAAAAAAAAGATGGAACAGACTCTGTAGCTTAACTGGTAGAGTATTTTTCTGGAAAGGGAGTTAGTGGATTCTGGTTCTTAATTTTAGGCTTATTGCTCTATTGTACTTTAAACAGACATTATAGAAACTCAGCCACAGATTTTGAGATATTCTAGGCAGTATCTATTAAGAGAAGTGCTTCTCATCTTTCTGTGGCTCAATAAATGGGAAAGTTCCTGTCACAGCTTTCTTGCCAGCCATTACTTTTTTTGTTCTATGACTTTTAAATACGTCTGGGTAATGTAAGTGGAAGTCCAGAATTCTTAATTGTCAAATGTATCAATCTTTATCAGCCTACAAGCTTAATATTCCCTCTGTATTGCCTGGCTCATTCTTAGTAGTGTTGCCAAGAGACAAGAATTTATCAAAAATCCTCATCCTCAGGATGATTGTGCCAACAACACTGGGATGAGAGATAAGGAATTACTCCATCTGCAATTCAAAGAAAGAATTGAAAGGAAAAATGGCGTTAAACTGTGATTCATACATATTGTTCATCCATTGTACTTTGTTTCAAATTGTGTCCATAAATAGATGTTCAAGCAAAGATAAAGACTTGGCAATGCTCTGTGAGACTTTCCTTGTAATAATCTTTCAACTTCTGACTGTTTTCTGTTCTATTTTCTAGCATTTAGCTTTTCTAGCTGGTAAACCTACAGTGGATCTCTCTTCCAACAATTAGTCTATCTTCTACTCAAGTTTATTTAAATTCCCAGAATAAACAAAGTCCTTTGCAAAGCAGAGAGTTCTGCTATTCTCTGCGTGAAACGATACCACCTTCTTCTTTAGATCCCAAACTTTTATTTTGTGGCTGGATTTCTTTTATTAGATGACACTGTGAACAGATGTCTCATATGCTTTGATTCTACAACTTAAAAGATTTTAGACATAGCTTTGCTGTTATTTCTTTTTCACAGGCTGAGAAGTTCTAGGCTATTCAACATTCCACATGTAAATCTTAGTTTTATCAATCCTTCTGGCTGTTCTCTGAAACTTCTCCTATTTTAATGTGTCCTTTCAGGTAAGAGGATTGGAATTGCTCCCAGCATCTTACTGATTGAAACACATTTATACTGTGGGATCCCTGTGTTTTCTGTCTTTTTCATATAAAACATAGGTTCTGTTAATTATATGTGTATATGTTTTATATTCTTTATCAAAGGCATTTTTAGATTTTTTTAGACACATAATGCAGCAGATAAGGCACAGGACCCAAAGAAAACTTCTGACGACGTTTGGAAACTTAAGGAGGTCAGATTCCCCAGCAGAATAAAATAACAAATAACAGAATTTCAAGTGTATGCCTATGTTTATCTGGCTGTCAATATTTTATTCTGAGAATCATGTTGAGTCCAGCTGGAGGGTAGGTGTCTTGTAAATTTAGGTGCCTAAGTCCCATACAATCAACAGTTGTTTTCATTGTCTTAGAAACCTCAAGTAGAGCAGTGTGTCTGTGACATTCCAGATGACATCAGCCAAAGGTCTGACCGGTTTTGGAGGTGCATCCCTCCCCTCCTTGATAACACTGTCATTTAATAAATGCCCATTAGGCATCAGCCTTGATGAACAGAACCTGGGCTGTGCTACTCTGGAGCTTATCAGAAGCACTGTCTGCTCCCAGGAAATTGTGCTGTCTAATGAGCTACTGATTTTATTTTTTTTTGGGGACCACCTTGGGGACTTTTTTTTTTTTTTGCCTGAATATCAATCCATGTGGAATAGTATTTTTCTTTCAAAGAAACTTACTCACATGTATTGCAGGCACGACGAAAAAAAATATTGTGACTACAACTCGCTCTTTTGCAGGCCTATAAAAAGTGGTCCAAAAAGAGACCCTCTGAGTTCTGCTGGACCACAGCAGCTGTGACCAGCAAGGTACTTCTGAGTGGGGCCTCTCAGAGACAGAGAACTCTCAAGTTTGCTCTATTCAGGGGGTACTGAATGAAGATGGATCCTGGGCTGACATCCCCACTGCTTTTCCTATTGAGAAGAGGCAGAGGCATCTGAAGTATCTCACTGAATTCAAGGGGAATTTTCCCCAGGTACTTTGTACAAACTCTTTGAGTGCATGTGAGGGTGAATATGTTATATCTCATCTACTAGGGATGCTGCTCTCCTAAATTCTTAACTACTTTGGATTTGTATGTTAGGCCTGTAAGTTACTGTTGTGGTAATTTCTATATTAATCCTTTGTTTAACTTATTAATTATGTTAAGTTAAATGCTGTTGAGTTTAAATTCAGATAAGTTAAGTGCTGTTGTGCCTTTAGTCCGTACTTATTTTATCCTGACCTTTTCCTATGCTTTGTCTCCCTGCCTTCCTGTCCTGTGTATAGATGATTATTGCTTTATTTTCATTTGGGTTGATTGATTTTGAGTATTGCTTTTCCTCACTGTGCATTAACCATAGGGCACAAGTAGAATGAACCATGCCAAGGGATTTTATTCTGCTGTTGCTTTTATGGTAAACCTGTTATTCCTCATACCTTTGCTGGTGAGTCTTTAAGCAAGCTTCAAATGCTAATTTACAATACCAGTATAAGAATAACAAGAAATCACTGAAAAGGGAAATTTATTTTCTTTTAACTAATAAAATAATCTTGGGGGTTAATTGTTCTTTTCACACATCTGAAGATGAACATTAAAAGCTCAAATGACTGACTGGTGTTAAATGAACGAAATTACTATTTAATTTATGTTTTACAATGGATCTGACTTTTTTTGTTGCCTTCTTCTTACTTCATTTGTTATATTGTTTAAGCTTTCAAAAATACATTTCTGAAGAAAATCTCCATAATCTCAAAGTCAAAATTTGTAAAAATAAGGGAAAACTAAAAATCTAAAATTTATTAAAAATCACTACAGTGGCAACGTCTTAAATCTGTTTTATAATTCCTTAAATTCCTTGAAAGTAAATATGATTTTCCTTCTTATTTATATATTTGGTTATAAATTGTAGTTGCTGGTACAGAAAATAATAATTTAACAAGAGATTTAAAAAGGCATTCCTTGATGCAATTTGAATAAATATAAAAAAACATAGTCCTAAGATATTTAGAGTGTTTAAGAATAACGTGTTTAAAATCAACTGCTAGGTAAATTTGAGAACTCTAAGGCTTTTAAATTATACTAAAAAAATTACACAGTAAAGACAAAACTACTCAAAATTTTCTTAATTTGAACAAATTGCACATTTTTTGTCTTTTAAAACTCTTTATTCTCACACTTCTCTAAGTAAAAATACCTTTCCATAGTTATTTATTAATAAAACATTGATCTGATTTTATGTAGACAGACAAGAAATATAATGAGGTATATATCCTGGAATTAAATCTTCAGAGTGTGTTCACTGGTCCCTAACAAAAACCTGTCAGGCTGGGATTCATCAGACCTGATATTATCTGTCCAAACCCTAGGCACTTCACAGCTTCAGGGGTTCCTCTAAGAATTGTCTTGTGGCAGAACTCAATCTTGTGAAAATTAATTAATCCTAGATGTTGGATGTGTATTTACCTTGGTGAGCTGACTTTGTCTTTAGCCCCACAAAGGATTTAAGCTTGTTTAGACTAAAAATTAAAAAAAAAATTGATCAAAAGTAATATCTAGAACTTGCAGCAACACCTAAAATATTCATAGTTAAATGTAGGAGGGGATTATTATTATTATTATTTTTTAAATAATAACAATGAGATATGGAATAAATTCTAATTTTCTAAGTGCTTTGATGTTCTAATCAGTGATTAAAAATGCAATAATTTGCTTCACAGAAAAAGATCTTGATGGACTGACTAACCCCACACATCCCTGAGAAAGTCCCATTTTACTTAGAAACTCTCTAGAGGAAGAATTTAACTGCTTTATTTGGAGCCAAATTACTTCTCACAGATCTCAGAATATTTTCAAATGTAATTGCTTTGAGAAGATGAGTTAATATCTTCAGAGACGACCATCAAATCCTGTATAAGTTTCCGTAATAATATTTTATGAAGTTAGCTTGTTCTGAATAGTTTTTTGGTTTGATTTGGTCTGGGCTTGTCTTTCCATCTTTCTTTTCAATTACACTCAGATATCTCTTTTTCAGTTTAGTAAATTTAAAATACAAATAAGAAGTTCAAGAAATTGAACTATGGCATAAATGAAAATTTTATTGCATATTTTTTAATGTAAAAATATATCTGAACAAAGTATACTGGGTTGTTTTTGCAAGACCAACTGACTTACATGAAGTTGAAGTAATTTAATAAAGTGGAGTTTAAATATAACTGTAGCTGAAGCTTAATATTAACTTTCAGGGAAAAAAAAAGAAATCAAACCTTTGTTTCTGCATGATGTGATCATAGAAAAGAATAAAAACTGACAGTTGTCATTACAAATTGAGACTAATATAATTTCATCTAACATAACTCAGAAGTCTGAATGCAAATCAGTAAAATTATCAATAAAGAAGTGCTTCTTCTCTGTCTAAATTTAAATTCTAATTGATAATTCAAAGTCTGTGTAATCTCTCTTGTTTAATTTGGTTTCTCCTTTCTCATCTTAACAGCAAAAATAGAAGAACATAAACTTATAATAATTGATTTTCAAATTTAAGTTGGATGTTTAAATACAAACCATTTATTGAGGATCATAGAGACAAATGGGGTGTGGGGTGGAATACTGATTAATGTCAGAATTGAATCTGTCAAATATGTATATGAATGCCAGGTTTAAAGAAAAAATTATATTTCTAATATATTAAATTCTTCTAATATGCTAACCAAAACATATATTAGCTTATTAGCTTTAGTAACTTCTGTTTTCATGCATAAAGGATTAGCTGACAGACACATTCAAAAATATCCAGTGTACAGAAAGGGCTTTTGAAAGCCCCCTGAGCAACAATTCATTGTGTCAACAAAATCCAGAGTAGTTTTTAGGTAGAAAACCTGACAAAGTAACACACCTTCAGGCTGATTTGATATCACAGCTGGATGGTGAAAGACAAGCTGAAAAAATGGCCTTCTGCATAACATATTCCTCTAGTATGTGTTATTTAAGGTCACTTTAACGCCAGTATTATAATGTTTAAAAATATTGTCTCTAAGAAAAACAAAAAAAACAAAACAAAAAGTATTTGTGGAGAGGAAGAAGGGGAGGAAAATTAAACTGTGATACCCAAAAAACAATTCTACGGAGATAATGACTTAAATAGTGTATGTCTGCAGCTATAACGTATCAGTATTCAAATATTAATGCTAATGTTAATTCCACTTATGTTAAAACAAAACGTCATGTGCTTCAGCATACTCACAGTAGATGTTGTCTAGCAATGTGTAGAAGTTTCTGCAAGTGTTCAATGCGAATGCAGGAAAAAAATCTGAATATTAAAACAGACATCTTGTTTTGTTCTCTTTTCAGAGAGAGTTGTAGGAGACAAGTGATGCTGAAAGAAGTTTAAATAAACCTCAATGCAACGAAGATAAAATGTGGAAAATACTCTTGTTAAATGCTGAATAACAACAGGCACATATGAGGAAGACACAAATAGCAGATATACACTAAATAATACTTGTTCCAGAATATGACAATCTATATCTTTTGAAATTTAAAGAAACAAAATGGAAGGAGATACTGTACTTTTACCTTTAAGTAAAAAAACAAAAGCTTGGTTGCTATATCACTGCTCATGAACACAGCTTAATATTTTTTGCTCCAAATTTAGACAGTGTTTTTAAAAAATTCAATCTTACACATGGGATGTTATCCATAAGCAAAATAGATCCAAGGCAATCAATGTTTTAGACATCTTTTTGTTACCAGTTTAAACACTGAAAGAAAACAAAAGATATGGCAGATCTACTAAGGAGACACCAGATTAAAATAAATGATTAAGCAAATAAATAATAAACAGCTGAATTAATGAATTCCAATGGATGCAGTCCAAATTTTTTGACACTCAAAACAAAAAAAAAAAATGGAAGGGTGGAAGAGATAAACTTTTTCTTTCTTTGTACTGGTCCTATCCCTTTTATTTGCATGACACTGAGGAAGAGAATCAATAAGACCCTAACTGTCATACTTCCTTCAGAAAAATTATAGCATGAGTGGAAAAAATTTTATGAAGCAATGAAAGGTTGCTCCCTTTGTCTGGAACTTTATTTTTTTATTTTTTGGCAAGTGTAGATGGAAAGACTGTCATATTTTTTTGCAATAAAGGTTAAATAAGGATTCAGACAGTATGCTGAAATACCTTTATGATGCGACAGGTGAAGGCTGTATTTGACAATATATGTTTAGATGCCATCTACTTTGAATTACAATATTAGTCAATGAGCAGTTGAAAACTCAACTTTTGAGTTGAAAAATATATATGTTGCTTATTTGCAGTGGCTATTGGTTTCTAACCAGTTAATCAAGTTAAAACTTGACTAGGAGAAAGAAAAAGCATAAAGACCAGTTAAGGTATCAAATGCAACAAAATAAAAGTCTACTCCAATGGAAGAAGTATACTAGATAGAAGATGATAGTACATTATTTCAGCAATGATGTGACAGTAAAATTCACAGGGGATAAAATAAATAAAAGAAAGGCAAAGCTGAAATGATCTTGAAAATTTGACTGAGTGTGTGAAGAAAAACAGGGAGAAATTAAAACTACCAATAAAAGTGCAGATTGACAATGTATGACAAAATTTCACCAAATAAAGATCTACATTTAGGCTATTTGTTTAAATTGACTTTTACAGTCAATATAGAAAACTTTACAATTCAAAAGTAAAATTTACCCTTAAAAATATGCCTACACAGATTACTGAATCATGCTACTGAAAATCCTAATTCTCTCCACCAATTAAAGATATTAAAAGCATATACTGTGATTTATACTGTAGATTATTTACAAAGATAGCCCATTCTTTGAGATTTTTCTCATAAAGAAAAATATCATGCTACTTGTTCACAGCAAATATTCACATATTTTCATTTGTTAGCTTGGTTTATAAAACTCTTTATAACAGTACTCATATCTTACAAAAAGGGAGCAAGAATGGGTAGTCACACAAAACACAATATTATTCTATAATCTGAAGTGGAAACTTGCTTTTTCTAAACCTTCTTGAAACTTTTTCAGATTGCACAATATCTATTCTCAAATTTGCACTAGCAAATTTTGGTAGGTGAACGTGTCACTAGGTGTTCTTGCTTGTGATAAAGTCGGTCAAAAACACCTGGTTATGCATTATCTTTACTTTAAATTCTCTTATTGTTGGTATTGGGAAACATTAAAAAAACTGAAGTTAGATGAATGACACTGTCATAAAGATGCTGAGTTTCAATATCTCATTTTGTGGAATAATGATATAGCTGATTATAAATTACCCTTGCAATTATCATACTGAAAGATTTGAAAAGTATAAATTGGAGTACATGAACCTCAAACAAAAAGTATGTTAAGTATTGGATAGACAGTTGAAAACAGTGTTAAATACCAACTTGATTTACAATTACTTATGTTGTTTCCCTTTTCTGTAAAATAAAAGCTCTAATTGCATTTCAGTATCAGAAAGTAATGCCTACGTACTTTTTGTTAGTTCAGATTTTAAACTTTTTTAGGTTTGATTTGAGGTTCTTTGGTTCATTTTTACTGTGATGCCACAGATATGATTGAATTGACATTTTCACTCATTGGAATTGTCATTGACTTAATGACTTACATATTATGTGATTTATTTCCCTAATCCTACACTAATTTGATAACAAATTTCGACAGCTTAAATTTTATTTTACTGCATCCCTTTGCAACATTATTCACTGGCTAAGTTTGAAATTATAAATTATGCAGTAGGATGAGGCAGATTAAGTGAAGTATACCATGAGATATATGACACAGGTAATCTTTCTCACTTTCACTCTCACAGGCATAATTCTATAGAATATACAGAATCATAATATATATATAATCTATATATTATATGTAGATAAGATCTATAAATCATTCACTCACAACAGCCAAAGGATATTAGCACAGAACCCTCTATACCTTTTACCCAGTTGTGCAATGAAGCAGAGCAGTGTACATTTCTAAATAGTGCCTGTATTCCTGTAATGATTGTATCTCCATGCCAGTTTTGAATTTTATGCAGAATCTTGGTCTTAAAATGTAATGCTTTGAAAAGATTTTCAGATTAGTATAGCCCATACAATTTCCAAGGTGTTTTGTATACGGGTCAAGGATCATCAAGTCCAATTCCCTTCTTCTTGCAGGGACACCTAAAACTAAACTATATGATTTAGAGCATCATCCAGATACTCTTTGAACTCTGACAGGTTTGGTGCTGTGACCACTTCCCTGGGAAGCCTGTTCCAGTGACTAACCACCCTCTTAGCGATAAACCTTCTCCTCATGTCCAATCTGAACTTCCCCAGCACAGCTTCGTGCAATTTCTTTGTATCCTGTTGCTGGTCACCAGAGAGAGGAGATGAGCATCTTCCCATTCAGTGTCCCCCTTAACCAAGTAGAAGACTGTGATGAAGTCACTCTTCATCGACCTTTTCCAAGGTAAGCAAGCCAAGTGATCTCAGTTGCTCCTCCTAAGTATTTCCTTTGAGCAATACTCTTTCACTAGCCAGGTCTCCCTCCTCTGGACATACTCTGGACATACCTGTTATGAGGTGCATGTAACTACACACAATACTCAAGCTGAGGCCACACCAGAGCAGAGCAGAGTGGGACAATCCCTCCCCTTGCCTGGCTGCGGTGCTGTGCGTAATGCACCCCAGGGCACAGTTAGTCCTTTTGGCTGGCAAGGCACACTGCTCATTCATATTCAACTTTCTGTTGACCAGAAAGTCCAGATCTCTTTCTAGGGGATTGTTCTCCAGCCTCTGGTCCCCCAGTTTGTGTCTATAACCAGGATTATGCCTCCATATGGTTAGCTGTTGCCCTTCTACTGCCAGTCTACTCAGATCTCTGTAAGGTCTCCCCTTCCCTCAAGGGACCCCCACAGCTCTTTCTAACTCATTATTAGCAGCAAACTTACTTAGTGTACAATCAAATCACACATCCAGAAAACTTATAAAAACATTAAAAAGCATAGGCCCCAAAGTTTTGCCCTGAAGAAGCCCACTGATACTGGATGGTAACCTGATGTAACACCATTTATTATAGCTCTTCAAGACTCAGCCACATGCCAGTTGTCCACCCAATACCTAATTTATATAAATTTTTAGCAGGATTTGTTATTAAAAATGTGAATGGTTCACTCTACTCATGATATTGGAAACTGCAGTCCTATATATATAGCAAGAATAACAAAAAAATTGTTTATTTTCATTACTCACCTCCCTTTATGTTATGTTTCCTTTAAATAACAATGTAAACTTCAGGAATGTGTTCTCTCTAGGAATCCCAGCTGCAAAGTTCTTCAGAGAATTTCAAGTGCTGTCTTTGGGATTTAAAGCATGGAAAATGAACAATCAGTTTTTTAATAAACTGGCTTTTAAAACAAACAAGAAAACAAAACAAAACAAAACAAAACAAAAAAAAACCAACCAAAAAAAAGCTAAAACAAAACCAAACAAGAAACAAACATTTCACACCCCTCACTCTAGGGGGATGGAGAGTAGAATTGTGAAAACATATAATTAAAATAAATGAAAAAATAATATCAATAATTACAATCATAATCATAATAGGTTTAAAAAAATGAAAGAGAGGACTAAAACACAACCAAAACCAGTGATGAAGAACACAACTGTTTAGCACTCACTGATCAATGCCCAGACTGTTCCTGAGCAGCAATTTATGGATCTCAAACAATTCCCTCCAGTTGTTTGGGATCCATATTGGCATTCTGTGGTATGGAATATCCCTTTTGCCAGTTTGTGTCAGTTCTCCTGGCCGTGCTCTCTCCTGGCTTCTTGTGCATCTCCTCACTGTCAGAGCATGGAAACTGAGAAGATCTCCACTGAGGACAAGCCACAACTAAAACATCAGTTTTCAATGTGCTACCAACATTATTCTCATACTGAATCTAAAATGCAGCAATGTGCCAGCTGCCAGGAAGAAAATTTATCCCATCCCAGACACAATGAGGTCAGGCGGAATGAAACCAGGGAGATCAGATCTTTGTTTGAAGTGCCCAGTGACAGGAGTCTCAAAACACATGAAAATACATATGAATACAAGATCACAATTTATTACTGCTAGGTGGTCAAACCCCAGAACAAGCCAACCAAAGAAGTTGCAAATTCTACATCCTTGGAGATACTCAGTACCCAACTGGACTACGTCCTGGGCAACCTGCTCTAGGTGAATGTGCTTGATCATCTAGGGTGGCAGGAGGGGCAAGCAGGTGTGTGTGAGCAAGAAAACCTGCAGGAGTGCTTTCCAATCTCAACCATTCTTGCTGAGAAGCAAAGGCTTAAGTATAGTCATAGCATGTCTTTCAAACATATTCCCTCTCACAAAGCACAGTTTCTTCATCACAGCATATCCAGAGGATTACCCTGATGCCCGAAAGAGTCTGTGTGATAGTGTTAAATGGCAGGAAAGAGTCTGTGCGACACACATAGTGTCAAATGGCAGTCGGGAAAACAAGAATATTATGCTTGTCCAAAGACTGTCCTTGCACACACACACACAAAAAAAAACCCCAAAACAAAAAACAAACAAACAAAAAACCTCAAACAAACAAGAACAAGAAAAACAAGCAAAACACCCCAAAACAACAACCAACCAACCAAACAAACAAAAACAAAAATAAAATAAAATTAAATTAAAAACAAAACAAAACAAAAAACCCCTTGCATCCAGTAATAAAAGTGGGTCAGGAAATATCAGGAAATACAGGAATCCTTAGTGTCATTACTGAGTGACACACAAAATTCCCTTTTCCCATGTTCTTGTAGCTTTTCATTCCCTCTCCTGAGTCAGATTGACTTGCTTTTTCTGATTTTGTTGCTGTCCTTTTAATATTTTTGTTTGTTTCCCCTGTTATTTAGTACCTGCCTCCGTTCTATAAATACAATTTCTCACAATGATTGCATCTTCCTTTCTTAATTGTTTTTCATCTCTTTTTTCCCATTTTCTAACTATCTTGAAAGCCACGTAATATTTCAGCCTCTCTGTGTTGCTGAGTCTTTCATTACATACTGTTGTTAAGAGGCATGATGTAAGTCATCTAGAACCTTCACTGACTGATACTGTGCAGATGAGATGAGAGTTTCTGCAGCACAGACAATGAGAAAAGAGGGAAAACTCCACTCTCTTTATGTAATTCTTTGAAGCCAGGAGGAGGAATTAAAAACAAACCCAACAGTCTTCCTGCAGTCTCTTGTGAATTATTTTGGAGCTGATATGAATGAAAATAATAGAAGGGAACTTCAGATTACTGGTAGAAGATGTTTTCTTTTTATTGCTTCTTCTACTTATCTTTTGGTTACTTTTCATATCATCTAGTGTCATTGCTTCACTTCCTCACAATATAAGATACCTCATATTTAGAAGCACTGACTTAAATTAACAAAACTGATTTGGGATTTTAAAGCTGCTAGTATGATCTTGATTTTATTTATATTTTCTTGAAGCTTTGATCATCTGTTGGTGATGACACATTAATATTGATACTTTTTGACACTGCATTTTCTCAATTACTTAAAGTACATCATGCATGTATTTTGATGAGTGCTGTATGAGGAGGGAAAAAATTGAAGTCATAAAGCAAATTTGCTCATGAAAATTCTAAAAATTTGGTTTGATCACATAATTGTTCATGATTTGTTACATTACTATGAAATAAATCTCTTTGGTGAGCCATTTATATAAATAAAAAGTAAAATTTACTTGAGTGTTAAATATTGTAAGTTTCAAAGTTTAGAGATTTATTTTAGGTCCAAGTCATAAAGGCAAAGTAAATCACTGAAAGAGACACAGTAATTTAATGGTAGAAATAAATTAAAACATATGACTATTTAATGATGAATTGAAACATTGAAGGATTTGCTACCATTTTAAAAAAATATTTTTAAGACATATCAAAACATGGAGGAAATTATTACATATATTAGTAATCAAGTTAGCATTTTCATTAAAAAGATAACACTTAGATATTTCAGAACTTAAAGTATTTTCTCCTTGAAATTGTCATGCATTTAAAACTTGAAATTTAGTTTGTAAGCCTGGCCAGGTTTTTTTGTTTGTTTGTTTTCCTAATAATGAAATATCAAATATTTGTACCAAAAGCTTGACACAAAGGAACCTCAGTGGAACAAATAACACCACTGTGTTTGATTGCCTTTTGATATTGTTAAAGATATTGTTAATTTTTAAGGGAATTCTGGAAACTTCTGAAGTAAGTCTTTGAATTTCTGAACCAAATCCCCAGGTACAGATGGCAATAACTCGCCTTGTTCTTTGCTTATACAAATTAAACAATTAAATGTATTTTCATTTTCCCACACTTCTAGATAGGTATTCCTTAGAGCAATGACATTGAGGACCCTAATTTTCATGTAGTTTTCTTTATTCTCCCCTACCAGCAACAGTGTTTGGTTTCATCTATCTATTTATGCTGTTAAAAGGTAAGATCTCAAAATATTTTTTATTTTTTCATTTGCTTTTACTGGCATAATTTTGAAATCTCATCACTCTAACCCCATAAGATTTTATAGAAAAAAGGTTTACAGACACTTAGGGAAGATGTTCAGCAAAAACAAATGACATCCATATATGAAAGAAATTGAAGCAGGTGAATTAAATACTGAAGTAGACTTCACTGATAAATTAGTTTAAAAAAAAGAAGTAGTTGCAAAAATGCTGACTACTGACAGACAGCTTCATGCATTTAAGAAATTGAATGTTTTCTATCCCAGTATTTTTCTGCTCTAGTAAAAATAATTTGAATTTGGACTTTAGATAAAATGACTCTAGTTCTCCAGGTTATGCTTAATTTAGTGGAGGAATAAATCTTCACAAAACCAAGATAGTGCCAAATTCCAGAGCAAATTATGTCTGAACAGCTTATATCCAATTCCCAGTACAGTTGCTTCTTTCACTACGTTTTTTCCACTGTCTCACTCTCCATCAGACTGTATTAAATAGGGAGCTGTGGACAGCTGGCATTTAAATGTCAGATACAAACAGCAAAGATTCCTCCTGGACCACAGAGTCTTTTATAGTGGTGTTTTCTAGTTTAGTCTGATAAAAATCTGTTACATCATGGGCAAGACACCTATTCTCCAGTTGTGTGTCTGTTACTGAAGCAAAGATTTTTCAGTTTATTTCAGTGTGAACTTTGCCTGCATAGGAAAAAAAGGCTATAAAGCTTTACCAATTATTTTATTTCTGACCCATACACTTACTCAGTCTCATATCCTGACTCATACTTTTCAGATTTCATTATTGCTTTATGGAAACTTTGCTATTAATCATTCTTGTAGACAAACTATATTTCCTACTCCATAAAACATTTTCAAGAATCATCTGAGATGACATGCATTTGTCTCTAAATGGTTACAGGCAAGAAATGCAATGTCAAGATCTTTGCAGAGAGAGTCATTATTTCTATTTATTTTCTGTAGCTGTGATTAATTCTTTGCCCTTTCCAGTGCAAATACATTTCAAGAGTGTGTATAAAAGCCAGCATTGTCAAGCAAGATATAAATCTGAAAAATATTTTTAATTATAATTCTATTTCTGTGAAAATAAATTGTGTTTTGGTTTCTGTTTCCAAAATTTCTGAGATAAGGGGGGAAAAGGGACCAATAATGAACTAAATTAAGCATTCTAAAAATAAAAGCAAACCAACCCCCCGCCCCCAACAACCCTCTTATTATATATTTTGAATAAGTTTCACACAGCCTCTAAGGTTCTGAACTACAATTGCATGTCTCGTTTCCTGAAGCAGTCACAGGGTGAGTCTACGACATTCTGCTAATTGTACCACATTAGGCATACTGTTAGTGCTGTTAATAAGTGTGTCGAGCAATTCCTCTTGACAACTTGCACCCAAGGCAGAGAAATGCCAGTGGAAGTATAAAGAGATCAACAGAAAACATTTTTTCAGAAGAAAATCACTGAAACATCTCCTCCATCTCTTAGTGGCAGAATGAAACAATTATGAGACTACTCTGAGAATGTTTACACTGTTAATATAATCCATAATTTTAATGTATACATAGTACAATTAAAACATCCTAAATGCAGCAATGACAACAACAGCAACAACAACAATAACAATAATAATAATAATAATAATAATGATAATAATAATAGCAACAACTCTAGTACTACTACTGCTACTAGAGCTGATACTATTACTACTACTACTTCTGCTACTAATATTTGGATGTCTGGGGCTAATTAATTTCAAAGGTTCAAGTTCATAATGTGTGTAATATACTCTTTCTAGGTCCAAAAGAGTAAAAAAACCTCATTTCTAGAAGAAAAAAAAATATGATAAATATAATACAATATAATGTAATATAATGTAATGTAATGTAATGTAATGCAACATAATGTAATACAGAATATATCAAACTTCAAGGGTGGGATTAAAAATTAGACACATTAATTTAGGTGTCAACAATCTTTGTATATCCAAATAAGCTATCTCTATACTTGCAGCATGAAGATATGGAAGTAGATTCAGTTGATATAAAGCCTCCTGCCATAACAATTTACATCATCTGCATGTGGCTGTAAACTATTTACACTGGACATCAGAGAGATCCTCAGTCTTCTGGATGATTAGATTCCGATAAGATACCCCTGGATATTTCAAATATTATGACAGGATTTCATGTGTGCAAGTGAATCATATTTCTAATTAAAACAGAACAAATCACAGAATCACAGAATGGTAAGGTTGCAAGAGCCCACAGTAGGTCATCTGAGACAACCTCCCTGATCATCCTGGAGCACATGGCACAGAACTGTGTCCAGATGGCTCTTTAATATCTGCCGTGAGAGAGTCTCCCCAGCGTCTCTGGGCAGCCTGTTCCAGTGAGTGGTCACTCACACAGTAAAGCTCTTGCTCATGTTCAGGTGGAGGGATCTGTGCACCAGTTTCTGCCTATTGCCTCTTGTCGTATTGCTTGCCACCACCTAGAAGATCCCAACCTTCTCCTTGACACCCTCCCTTCACATACTTACTTAGACATTGCTGAGGTCCCTTCACAATCTTGGCATTCTCATGTCTTGAGAATGACTAGGCCCAGCTCCCTCAGCCTGTCCTCAAGAAAAGATGCTAATAAGGAGAGATGCTTCAGTTCCTTAATCATTTTTTTGCCCTCCACTGGACCCACTCCAGAAGCTCCAGGTCTCTCTTGTACTGAGGAACCCAGAACTGGACACAGCACTCAGATGTGGCCTCACTAGGGCTGAGTAGAGTGGCCAAATCACCTCTCTTGACCTGCTGGCAAAGTTCTTCCTAAAGTACCCAAGGACACCATTGGTCTTCTTGGCCACAAGGTCACACTGCTGCTTCATGGACAGATTGTTGTCCACCAGCACCCCTACGTCCTTTTTGTAGAGGTCTTTTCCAGCAGGTTGGCCCCTACCTGTGTTGGTGCATGAAGTTATTCTTCCCCAGATACAGGACTTTGCATTTGCCTTTGTTGAATTTCAGTCCTTTTCTGCCCTTCTCCCAAAAATGTTGAGGTCCCTCTAAAGAGCTGCACAGCCCTCTGGGGTATTGGCCACTCCTCACAAGTTTGTGTTGTCAAAGAGCTCGCTGATGAGGCATCTGTCCTTTCATCCAAGTCATTTATGGTTAAGTTAAATGGCACAGGATACCACTAGGGACAGGCTTCCTACACTGTGACACTGATTATGACCTCCTGAGATTTTCCAGTCAGCCAGTTCTCAATACACCTCACTGTCCACCACCATCTAGTCCATAAGATATGTGGGATGCGTGTACTTTTGCAGAGTGGAAATTGGTTGACAGTTGGTCATTAAGGTGGTGTCTACAGTCTATCACACTGTAAGGCATCAGACTGCTCTTATGACTGGTAAGGATCTAGGACAACTCAGTTTTTTAAGTACAGTTCCATTTAATTTCCTATACCTACTTATGTCTCCTTCAGCTGCTGATTCAGAAGGGCATGGGTCTCCATAAATGCTGTCAATACTGAAAGTATCATACAGATTCCTCAGATAACCAAGAGAGTTTCAAATTACACTACAAACCTCTGTTTGACAAATGAATCGATCTCATAGTCAGTAAAGTCAATGGGGAGCTACACATTTGTTTTAAAATAGCTGTTTATTTTAGGGTGAGGTGAGTCAATTCAATGTATTGATCAGCTCATCTCTGGGGGAGTTCACACAGCTAGCTCACTGGCAGTCACTTACATGGTATACACCAAGAGTCTATACAGTTATCTGTACACAGCTTCTTCGTGTGTCCTAGGATGCTTTTTATGTTCACTTGTTGCTTCTGCAGAGTAAGAGTCTATTACAGATCCTGTGTCATATCTTTCATACCTTCGCTGGTGCTCTAAGATATCTGGAGTTTTTTGAGCTGTTGTTAGATGCTCATGTGTGGATGAGTGAAACAAATTGTTTTGGCTCATGAAAGCTAACTCCCATGCATTCTGTCTGCTAGTTTTGGTCTCAAGATCTTGTTCTATGAAAAGTTCATTTTTTTCTTTTTTTTTTTTTTACATTTGGTAAGCTTTCTTTTTCTTTCTTTTCTTTTTCTTTCTTTCTTTCTTTCTTTCTTTCTTTCTTTCTTTCTTTCTTTCTTTCTTTCTTTCTTTCTTTCTTTCTTTCTTTCTTTCCTTTCTTTCTTTCCTTTCTTTCCTTTCTTTCCTTTCTTTCCTTTCTTTCCTCTTTTAAAATGTTTTCACTTAATTGTCCTCTGTTGGGAGGTTCTGATTAGCAGAAAGGGAACAGCAAGAGGAGGATTGCTTCATGAAATGAGCCAGAGGCAATTCTTCTCACAGCACAGGTATGAACAGTAATCTTGCCAGCAGAGGTATAGTCCCTGAGTTTAAAAGAAACTCCAGGGCTTCCAGACAAAAGGTATTTTCAGGTGAGAGTTATCATGGTATGTAAGGCCTGTATAGGTGGACGTAAGAATCAGAAGTTCCTGACAGCAACAGTGAATAAATATTGCTCTACCTACTCTATCCAGAGCACACAACATTGATTAAAAAATTAGATGTTTTTAAGGAGATATTTTTTTAAAAAAATATCTAAGTGGAACAACTTATTTTTTTCACAGGTTTAGATTTAAATTTCTTGATCAGTTTAGCTGAGTACTACCTTTGGAAAAATCAACTCTGATATACAGAGTTTGAAATAATGACCCGTGATCTACTTTATCATTTCCTCATAATATTTTGTGACCTGTTAGCAATTACAGTCCCTGTGTCATCTGTTAACTGAATAGCTGTGCAAGTTCCTCCTATGTACAGGCAGAGAGACCAAGCCGATTACCCCAAATCAGCAAAAATTGCACCACATATATGCCCTTTGGCAACCACTTCATTAATTGAATACATAACCAGATAGTACAATTGCACCTTAGCTAAGTCTCATACTGATGTCCACTATTTCATACCTCTAAATTGAAACTTATGTTAATATGGAGCAAAAGTCACTCCCCAAAATCTTATTAATTCTCACTGATAACAGCTACATTCATTTTAATTCCTATAATCTTATTGCATTTTTTATTAAGGTCTCAATTTCTTATGAACTGTGTTGTGCTTCATTTTCTCTTAGAAGAAGCAAGATCATGGAAGGTTACAGAAGCAGTAATTCTCCATGAAAAACTGATTTTGTCACTGAAAAATTCATTATCTAGAGATTTAATGGTAATTTTATGTGTTTTTCTGAAACAGAGAAAAGCAGGCAAGGGGAAAGTTTATGAGAGTCAGTTCAACCGAAATCTATTCTCTGTAGGTATAATCGAGCACTAGAAGATTCCTTGCAGTTTCCATTCTTGAAAGTTATCAAGACCCAGATGCACAAAACTCTGAGAAACCTGCTCTGATCTGCTTTGATCTGAGAGCTGACTGCTCAAGCTTTTCCTGGAAATCTGATACCTATCCAATTTAAATGCTTCAGGCATGATTGTTTTGCTGTTGTTGTTTTGTTGGAGATTTTCTTTGGTAAAATTATTTGTCACTGAAGTGGCCCTATATTTATTTAATTTATAGAAGTTTTATGCTTTCTAAATGTAATTTTTCTTTCATTCATATATAAAAAACAATATTAAGCCTCTATTAGTTTGGTTTTTTGTATTATAGAAAAGCTAGAAATTATCAATTCATGTCTGCACTTCAGCTATTTAACACATTTCATATGCCATAGTAAAAGCTTTCCAGAGTAATGACCTTCAGTTTACAGTTCTTCCAGGTATAAAAATAAAAACACAAGAATTCTCTTAAGTTTATTTATAAGGATATGCTGTAGAGAAAATAATTCAAAGAAATAAATGAATGAATCTATGACCATGTCTTTAACAGTTATCCAAGAAATTAAATTTGGATTAAAATATATAGGCTGCATGTTCTTTAAAACAAAATATCACTAAAAAACTGCCAACAACCCTTCTTATCTAAGATATGGAGGAGATGGGAGCTATATTCTGAAAACATAAAAACTGAATTAACCATTTATCTATAATAGCATTCTTTACCCCATTTGGTTTTTTTTGTTTTCAAAGAATTGCAATTATAAGTGCACTGCATCTGGCTGGGTTGGAGCTAGCTTCATGGCAGTCTGTATAGCTCTCTGGTCTTGGACATGTGTCTATAAAATTGGAAGTTGATAACACACTAATGTTTTGGCTATTGTTGCATTATTCTTGTTCAAGGTTTTATGCTTTTCTCAGACAGAAGGATGGGGATGGACGAGTCAGGAGGGGACAGAGCTGGGATTGTGACCTGTACTGTCTGAAAGAGGAAGTGGGGAGCAGGGTGCTTTCTCCCTAGGTGGCCATTGCTCAGAGAGTGGCTTGGCTTCCCTCTGAGGATCTGTGGAATTGTCTGTCATTTCGGTTTGTTTTTTTTTTTTTTAATAACTTTCCTTCATCTATGAATTGTCTTTCCATCAACTTATCAACTCAAAAATTTAAAGTTTTCTCCTATGTCCTGCAGGAGGCATTGAGCTGTGTGTCTGCTTGGTGGTTGGCTTCTGTCAACCCATCACAATGGGGATAAAATTCAATTTTATAATCAATAACTATTAAAGGCTTTAGTAATTATTTTCTGTTCTGAAAGAAAAATCTAGCAGCGTGCATACTTGTTAAGATATCTATCTATATGTGTATGTATATATAAATACATATTTGTTCCTCTTTCTGTTTCCTAAAAAAAATTTTCTACATCTTCTTTTTCATAATTGATGGAGCCTGGTACAAAATTAAGACTGATGAATTTTACACAAAATCTGACTTTTGAGACACTAATAAGCTGTACAATATACAGACTGCACATAACCTTTCTGTGAGGCATCTCCCCCATAAGAGGCAAACTTGGCTGTTTAAGGCTGAATTAATGACATGCTGTGCTGGTTTGGGCTGGAGAAGAGTAAGTTTTCTTGACAATGGCTAGAATGTGTTGTGGTTTTGATTTGTGCTGAGCACGAGGTTAACAATATTGAGATTTTTTAAAAATTATTTTAGTTTTGTTATTGCTGAGCAGGGCTTACACTGTTATTGTTGAGCCAAGGGCTTTTCTGCTTTCCACACTGCCACGCTGGCAAGGAAGTTGAGGTTGTGTGGGAGAATGGGGCAGCCAGGACAGGGGACACAAACTAATAGAAGGGATATTCCAGACTGTATGACATCATGCTCAGTAAATAAAGCTGGGGGGGAAGAAGGAGGATATGTGTGGGACCTTTGGAGTGATGGCGTTTGTTTTCCCAAGCACCGTGACATGTGGTGGGGTCAGCTCTCCTGGACAAGGCTGAAGACCTGAGACTTCAGGTGTATTTAGAGAATAGCAAGTCATGTTCACACTCAGAGAACAACACTGAATAAAGACATCTCCGATTCAATGTGATTGGGATTTCAAACCTGCCATTTCAGTCAGTGTTTTACATTCAGGTAGTGATATTTTGTATTTTCTTGAAAAAAAAGTAATAAAAGCTTTACTGTTAAATTGTGAGACTTTATATTTTGTTGAAGGTGAGTTGATCTACTGACATTTGAAGGACTTCTTTCATGTTTATATGTGGTTTTAAACAAAGTAAAATTCTTTAGACCCTGTTGTACACATGCTGTGCTTTTACCTATTCATTTTGAGAATTTCTGAAAACAGATCATCTGTTTTCTCTGCCTATATCATTTCTGCTTCCAACTGTCTTGTTGCCATGGAGTCTCTGTTCTGCATTAGATAAATAAATTATTGCTTTAAAGAGAAGGTGCATGTAAAAGTACAGAGGAAAATTAACCATATATCTAATATAATTATATCAGAAAACTTTAAAGCAAAAGAGAGGGGTTTTATTTAATTATTTATGGTGTTTATATAAAAGCTGGACTTTGTCATTAAGTAAATAATTTCATTCACATGGTTCTGCCCATACTGGATACCTGGGCACTCTCTGCAGTAATAAAAACATTCTGAGGCTTTGGTATTAATGCCCAGAGGAATCAGGTTCAGGAATTCAATGTGTGTAATTTGCACTGACAATAAAGGTATATAAATCATGAATCAAAGAGAATGAAATACATGTTGTTCAGAGAAAAACTTTGTAGAGCAACATGCATGACCAAGATAAGAGCAAGCAGAGGAATTATTTCTCAAATTCACCAAGAAGGTTGGAGTTAAATGTTTTAGGATGATATCAGATCTCTGGAGAACAGCAAAGGACAACTGAAAGTGGTAGTTCTGGAATCTAAAAGCCATATTTCAAATGCCCAAGAAGTTCATTTTAAAGGCCACCTCCCTCTAAAGTGGCACAATCAAGATTAACTTAGGTCATACATATGCAGATAGTCTCGCATGGACTGCAAATAGCTACAAGTCTGTAGCAAAGGGATAGCAATATCTCAGCTTACAGAATGAATTTTCATGCTCTGGGATACCTTCAAGGGTGCAATGCTAAGGAATACATTTAGCTAATAGAAATCATATCATATCCTTAATTTCAAGAAGCTGACAGCATTAGCAAGAACAAAATGCTAACTCAGAATACAAAAAAATAAACAAAAGGTATTTCTTATATTGGAAAACAACTATAGTTAAGTTCCAAAGTAAATAAAACTCTAGGACATGAGTTGGGGTTGGGATTTTTGTTTGTTTGCTTTTTTTTTAATTAAAGGTTATGAAAATTACTAATGTCAGCAGCATATATAATATGTCAGTATATATAATAATATATATAATATAATATATATAATATATAACATATAACATATAACATATAACATATAATATATAATATATAATATATAATATATATTATATATAATATATAATATATAATAGGTAATAGGTAATATATAATATATATAATAATATATATTATATATAATATATATAATCATATATAATAATGTCAGTATTAGATATAAAGACAAAATGATATTTATCATAGTTAAAAGAAGCACATTTTTAAACATATAAAGCAAAGATCATCAAATTTGATCTACAGTAACTTTCCTTTATTGTACTAAATTGACTGGTTTATGTTGTTTCTTTCACAAATTGGTTTTTATTAAGTATTTATATTTTAACAGTTCCCTATTAGCTGAATCTACAGTTGCAGATGACAATTCCTAAAAGCATAAATTAAACAGCATATCATAAATAAGAAATATTTAAAAGAATGAGAAGAAGGCACAGTTACTTAGATGTTAATGATGTCTCCAAGGTAATTGAGTCAGGTAAAAGTTTAAGAGAAGAAAACATATAATTATCTGAAATTTTAACAAAACATTCACTATTCATCTTGAACTGATTTAGTGTTACAGAAATTAGAATGAAAAAGGAAATCTGAAGACCACTGAAACAAGTGTAAAGGAATGCAAAGTAAGGGTGGACTGTCTACTAGATACGATGAAGTCCTTGACAAGAAACAAGAAAATATTTTTAGTATGGCATGAGGTAACAAAACAATAAAAAAAGAAAAAATGCTATTTATTCTGCTTCATTTTACTTTGTGCTAAATGTAATCCTCTCTGTTACTTATCTCATACTGTTCTATTGTTAAAAGAATTCAGTAATTTGTGTAAACTTGTTTGGAAAACATTTTGGTTTTTTGGGAGAAAATCACATAGCATAGATGATTAATATTCATGTTAACACTTGCAACCACAAAGAGAATGAGCCAGCAGAAGAGAGACAAAGAGAGACTATAACTGAGTAAACCAGCATTTTAATGTTCTTTCCCTGTGACTAAGTACATACCACTAAATTTATGATTGAAGTGCCAGGGCAAAACGATAAGTGATTCAAAAGTCAAGTTGCTATTGAGTTTAAAGGGTTTTTTTAACATGTAGGAGTCAAAGCAGAGTTTCACATACTATATGACACTTCAGAAAAGTTGAAACTTTGTCATCTATCAGAACAGCCTGGTAATTAAGACTCAATTTGAGCCTTACATTAGGGAATCTCATGGAATTTATTGACTAAAATGAAACTGCTTCAAGGCAGAAGAAAATTAGAATGTCTCAAATCACTTGTAAAAATTGGGAATCTAAATTTTGAAATACCATTATAATTAAGAGCTGCTGGTGACATGTTTGCTGGTGCATCCACCAATTCCATTTCCTCATGACTGACTTAGTATACTCACTTAATTGCAAGTTCTGACTTTTTTTTCTTTAGTTCCTAAAGGCACTGTGAAGACATGGAGCATTAAGGAAGAATCATTAATATTAAACAGTCAAAGAAGTCTTTATTTCTGTTTTTTGAAGTAACTTTTTTTGGAAAATATCTTTCTGAAATCTGGAAACATATGGACTGTAACTCAGTTTTTTATTGCTTTGATTCTTCTACTTATTATTTTATGTGGCAAAGCAAGTACTCTCAATATTATCAATATTATGGCAATGCCTTTTAGTGTATTTATGGCTGATGTTCTTTGAAATTATTATGGAAAACAGTATCTTCTATGACTGTATTAGAAACTTCTTGTTTAATCTCAATCTGGCAGTTAATATCCACAGGCTATTGAGATAATGGAAGAAGTAGCCTTCAGAAGTAGCCTTCAGAGAAAGGTATCTACTTCTTTGTTGGAGAAGTAGACTACTACAATTCTCAAAAAGGTATTTTCTTTGCTCTAACTATTTGACTACAAAACATTTGGGATGTAAAAACAGGCATAAAAACCAAGCTGCTGCCTTTGTGTTGCAGAAAGCACTATTAAAAATATGATCTTTTTAAAACCTTTAATTATTACCTCGTTATTCCATCTTGAAAATAGATGTTTTACATTGTACTTTGCAAAAAGCACAGAAACACACAAAATCCCTGAACCAAAAATAAAATTTACTGGAAACTTCAAGAAAGTTGAACTTCAAGAACTTCTGGGGGTTTGTGTCTAGTTGGCAACCCATACATTTCAAGTATGCATGCTTATGTTAATACATAATCCAGTCCTTCCATTTTAATAAAATAACTATACTGAATAACTGTAAAATCAAAATATAATAAGCAATTAATGTTTCTTATGAAATGACAAATACAATATTAAAAAAAATCAATATGAGGCACACTTTTTCCTCAAAATTTTTATTTGAAATCTTTGTAATTTTTGGACTGTGAAATTTTGCATTTACAGTGACGCTTAGCAACCAGAATTACTAAAATTTTATTATACTCTTCAATGTAACTGTAGTTAGCATTCATGAAACATCAGAATTAAAAACAAATAAATCAGTTTTGTGCTCTCTGACATTTATGTTATTGTTTGGTTTTTAATAGCATGACTCCACTCTCATTTTTATGCACACCCAAGCTATCTTCATTGAATTAAATTTTCTTTGCATTTTCCTTTTTTGTTTCCTCAGAGGTCTCCAAGGCTTATTCCTTAGCTGTGGCCCAAAATGTTTAATTAAATGTAAAATTGGTGATCTTCAAATAATTAACATCTCTGAGATTGTACTAAGGTGCTGTGACCACCATAATCTGAATGCTGAATTGATCCTGGCAACATATTTGTGAAACTGAGTAGTACTACAGTCTTCATCTGTACAGATAAGAGGTCTAGAGAATGTGAAGCAGAAGGTATTAAATACCCGCTCAGTGCCAAATTCAAAGTAGAGAAGCTCACCTCTCCAGATGTTTTTCCTGGGAGAGTTTCCACATAGAAATTCACATGCTCAAAAAATATCGCTAATTGAATTTGGTAACAATTGTGAGCTATTGTATATCTGTAAATTTAAGTCTCGGAGTCTTCTATTGAGAATTCTCAAGGTAAAGAATATAAAAATAATGAGCATTTATGAAAATCTTGATTCATCACCCTCAGGAAAAAAATCAGTTTAACAAAATGTGCTCATATTACATTCTTCAGAATCAGTCTCCTTAAAAAGAAGGGTAGTCTTTCTTTCCCTAATACTTTTTTCTTCCCTTCTACCACAAAAATCTGTGAGAGAAGAAATAAAAGTATTAGGGAAAAGGGAGTAACTAAGTACATAAATGTAATACATTTAAGGAGCATTATTCATCCTATGCATTAATGATATGGGAATTATGTGGAAATATTTTCACTTGAGCATAACATTAAAAACTGAGATTGAGAACATGTGTTGCCTTTTATCACCTACAATTCCAAGTAGGACAGGATTGAACCTATGAGTATTGTTCCTGTCAATTTACTATTATTGTCACCAATATTAATTATGCTATGTGCCTTCAACATTGTTCACAGGCTCACAGAACAGTTGAGGTTGGAAGAAGCTTCCTGCTCAAGCAGGGTCACCTAGAGCAGGCTGACCAAGACCATACTCAGAGAGCTTTGAATGTCACCAAGGAAAAAACTTCAGTCTCCCTTGGCAACCTGTGCCCACGCTGAGACCCATCACAGGCACAGTAAGTGTTTCCTAAAGTTCAGAGGGAGCCTCCTGTGTTTTAGTTTGTGCCCACTGCCTGTGGTCCCATCACTGTGCACCACTGAAAGCACAGCTCCATCTTCTTTACACCTTCCCTTCAGCTAATTACACACATTTATAAGATTACCCATGAACCTTCTCCACGCTGAAGTCTGAGCTCTCTCATGCTTTCCTTATACTCCTTGCTCTTAATAATTTTTGCGACTCTTTTCTAGGTTCTCTTCAATATAATAATTCCCCTTCTGTACTGAGGAGCCCAGACATGGGCATGCTCCTCCAGGTGTGGCTTTACCAGTGCTGAAGAGAGGGGAAGAATCAATTCCCACACCCTGATGAGAGTGCTTCACTGTGATCATTTCAACTGGAATTTATTTGGTAAAGAATGATAAGAGGATCAAGGAGCTGTCTCTTGGAAATTTGATTTTTTGGTCTTTGGGGTTTGTTTTGTTTTGTTTTGTTTGTTTGTTCTATGAAAGTAAGCACACAAAGAGCAAATATTTTATTTAATTTGAAGTGATATTCAGGTAATACATGAGTTTTTACAAGATATGGAACAGAGACTGCAGGTCAACAGAAGAGAAACAAAATGGCCTAACATAACTTTGTTATGAAGACACAAGACTATTTTTACAATCAAGAAAGTCACAAGTTGAATTATTTTTGTAAAGATATTCCAGGAAAAAAAGTTGCTTTTCGCAGTATTAATCACACCAGTGTCCCATAAGGAAATGCACAAAAAAGTTAAAAACTCAAATTAATTGGATTTTTTTAAACTTTAAATAAGCTAAGCCCTGTAGCACCTAACAAGAATTTGTTTTTTGTAAACATTAGTTAAAAAGGAATAGACAAAAACAGAGGAGTAATTTAAGGATAAATGAACTGTCCAGAGAACCTTGGAGAGGGGGAGGCTGTAAATCCCTGCAACAAGTGGCAGCCAGTTGTTTGGCACCATGGGAATCTTTATGAACTTTTCTCTACAAAGTCCTATATCTGACCCCAGGAGACACTAGACAAGCTCCCCAGCAGGACTAATCCCAGACTTATTTCTGGAAAATATTTAGTCTTCCCAGAAACAATTAGGTCTTACACATTTACCACAATAATGTGATGAAAATTCTGAAAATTTTTTATAAAGGGAAGAGCTCTATTTAAAAAAAAAAATTCATATTTTAAGTAACATGCTTAATAATCTTGCTACAGTTTTGAACTAATTATATAAAGATTACTTCAGAATCATATGAAATATTAATTCTATTGCATTAAAAACTATCTACATTTATCAGAATACATAATTAGAATTCCCATCCAAAAGGGGAACTCTGTCTCTCTGTTGTCCTAAATTAGTGCAAAATGTTGTTAATTGAAAGAATCTTGATCCAGCAAATTTTTGACCTGAAGCTACAATAATATCCAGAAAACTGGTGATGTGTGGGATCTTAGGAATTTTTTTATTTATTTATTTGCATCTGCAAATAATGAGTACTTCTCACTATCATAAGTAATGTACCTACCAGAGACATTTTACTGGGATAAATTTTAGTAAGATGGTCCTGCCCATTACAATTAAAGGTGTCCCAATCATGTTTCGAGTAACAAACAGCCTATACCTAGTTTTCTGTGACATAATGGAAACTAGGAGATTGTTCTGTCAATTACAATTAGAAGGATGAGTATCATGGCGAAAGGTCACTGAGCCTTTGGCCAAACTGAATTGAGTTTCAAGCACATGCTTTTAGCACTACACAATACTAGTAAAACAAAACAGTAGATTGGTGTCAAAGTACTAATGGTGTCCATAAGTATTCTGAATTCTATTCTTTTTTATCTTCTTGTTTAGATTCAATTTTAAGAAACATAAATACTATATTGAACATTTTGAATTCAGTTCCTATGTCCCACTAAAAAATGTTTAAGATGGCAGCCTCAAAAGTCATTCAAATGTTTAATTACTAGTACTCAGGTTAAAATAAATTAAAAAGCTCTCAGCCATATATTATGCTGTACCTTGCCTGCTAATGCATTTTAACAACAGGAAAATGAAATCTTCTTAATTGTTATTAGAATAGTGATGGATTAGATAAATGATCACAGAAAAAGCCCCACATGAATCATCTTCATGACAAGAATTTAGGTGAAACTGTCATACATATCAAACAAATTAAGTCTTTGATCTGAGAAAAGCTTTGCTGTCCCTCCATAATACCATAAACATGCACATTTACATATGCAGTAGAACATTTAGGATTTAGGCAAGCATTAGAGAATGGCAAAGACAGTGGCAAATGCATTAAAATAAAAGGTAATTGCCACAATATTCAAGTCACTGCACCTCCGTGTTAAAAAAATACAGTTGTTTTAGATCTTTAATCTGATTGTACTGCTTTCATTGCAGACAGACAAATATGAAAATAAAAAACTGGGTTTTCAGAAACTGTTGCTTTACCATTAGGTTGTTGGCTACTATAACAAGGCATTTTTTAATTATCTTCACTATTTTCCCCCCAAAATAATTTCTTCTATATTTATTATATTTCATTCTTTCTATTAATACAATAGATCATTCCAGAGGCCTTCAAAATTACATCTTCCCCAATATTCATAGAATCATAGAATGCTTATGCTTGGAAGGGATCTTAAAGGTCATCGTATTCCAACCCCATCCCTGTTATGGGCAGGGATGACCTCTACCAGATAATGTAACTCAAAGCCCCATCCAACGTGGCCTTGAAGATCCATGGCCTCTCTGGGTAACTTGTTCTGGTGCCTCATCACTCTCATAGTAAAACATTTCTTTCCAATACCTAACCTAAACCTCATAGCTTTCCATTTAAAGGCATTGCCCCTACTCCTGTCATTACATGCCCTTGTAAAAAGTCCCTCTCCAGATTACCTGTAGGCTCCCTTTAGGTACTGGAAAGCTGCTAGAAGGTCTCCCCAAAACCTTCTTCAGACTGAACAATCCCAAGTCTCTCAGCCTATCTTCACAGGACAGGTGCTCCAGACCTGTGACCAACTTAGTGGCCATCCTCTGGACTCAGTCCAACGATTCTTCTCATAGTGGGGCTGGATGTGGTACTTTGTGGGGTGTCACAAGGACAGAGTAGAGGTCAGCTCATTTGACCTGCTGGCCATGCTTCTTTCAATGAAGCCTGTGATACCTTTATTTTTTTTCATCTGCAAAACTTTATTGCTGTGTCTTGCTGGCTTTCTCATGCCACACAACACCCAAAGTCCTTCTTCTCAGGGCTGCTTTAAATCTATTATTTACCCAGCCTGTACCAGTGTTTGTACATTGCCCTGAAACAGGTGCTGGACAAGCTTGGCATTGCTGAACTTTGTGAAGTTTACATGGGCCCATTGCTCAAGTTTCCTTTGGATGGCATCCCTTCTCTTCAGTATGTCCCTCACACCACACCAGCTGGTGTCACCAGCAAACTTGCTGAGGGTGCTCTCAATCCCACTGCCCATGCCACTGACAGAAGCAGGCAATAGCAAGAGTGCCAACAGCAATCCCTGAGGAACAACACTCATCACTGGTCTCCACTTGAACAAAGAGCTGTTGACCCTAACTCTGAGAGCAACCAGCCAGCCAGCCAATTCCTTATTTGCTGAGTGATTTATCTGTTAAGTTCATGTCTCTCCAGTTCACAGACAAAAACATTATACAGGACAGTGCCAAATGTTTTGTACAAGTCCACACAGACAATGTCTGTTGCTCTTCCCTTATCCACTTATGCTGTAAGCCAGAGGACCTGCTTCATAGCCTTTCCAGATACAGAGGTAAGACTGACAGGCCTGTAGTTCCCCAGGTCTTAATTTTTTAACTTTTTAAAAATTGGGAGTTGGAGTTGTGTTTCCCCTTTTCTGGTCAGTAGGAACTTTGCCAGTCTGCCACAACCTTTCCAATATTTTAGCCCCTTGAGAAGGGCCAATATGGTCTTTATTTATGCCTCAATATGTATTACAACGGCATGAAAAATTGCTATTTCTAGACAGCTTTAGAATAGCTCCAAGGAAAGAAACTCAACTATCTCTGGGTGTCCTGTGCCAGTACTAGGCCCACCTCACAGCAAAACATGTTTTCCTAATTCATAAAACATTATCATCTTTTTTCCTGGAAAAAAAATTTCAATCCTGAATGGTGTCATGCAGTTCAGAGATTCACCTATGTTATACTAACATTGACACTGAAATATTTCAAGATAAATCAAGAGGTAGTGTGAAAATTTTAATCTAATTAAGTCATTTGGAGTTTCTCCATGGCTAAAAAGGTGAAAAAATTACTGTTAGTCTGATTTCTGGAAAACCTTACAGCACTGGACAAACAAAGAAAATATAATGAATAAATAGACACAGATGACTTTTATTAAAATTAAACAATATAGGTATTTCTCATCTGCAATATAATACGACAGCATCTGGCTTCTATCTACATAACTTCGATCAACTTTTAGAACGAAAAAATATAGAAATGCCATTTTTCTTTAAATAAAAAATATGCTATGCTACTATTAATGATTCAGGTAAATACTGTCAATGCTTTTTCTCTGGAGTCCAGTTGCAATAGAAAGAGAAAGTATCTTACACATTTGAAGTTTTGGAGCATTAATGTTATTAATTACCTTTTATAATGAAATAATCAGGCAGGTCTTGAAGAAACTGCCTCAAAAACACAATCTTGATAACTTCTAGTACAACTTTTTAATATGTGCCTTATGATTTACTTGGTAGTCTTACTGTATATAATGGAGACACTTTAAAGAACAAAAATAAATTGTTTCTTTATTCCCCTTGTCAAACTTATTTGCAATTCAGAAAATACTATTTCATTTTGCTATCTGGGTATATAACAACTTTAACTAGGACTATATAGCTAGATCTATTCTGGTTATAATTTATTTGAAACAAGCTGAATTCTTGTCCATAAAAGTAGCTTCAAATTTTTTCATCAGATTCATAACCCATTCATTAAAAAAAAAAAAGTGTGAAAGAACACCTTGTCCATCAGCAAGATGTGAAGGTCTAACAGTATAATAGAGAAGGTGAGTAACCTATGGCTTTGACAAGTCTATTCATTCACATTCTGTACCTAAGCCCTCATTATCTAAAGTTATTATATAGTAGTTATTATTTCAGCCCTGTTCAATTATTACAAGAGTAGTTACAAGTCTGGAAAAGTATTATTTTATGGCAGAGATCTTTGGTAAGTCAGATATTAATTAGAGAAGTAAAGAAGTACGTACTGAAATTCTCTGTGTCACTTTGACCTATCCTCATTTTACTGCAACACTGAGGTAGTCTTTTGAGACACAGTACTATGCTTGCCATAAATTATTGAACATTCTCTTGAAGAGATGATCTAGTGAGATACAAATATCTTTTTTTTTTTCCTTATTAATTTTATGGTGTGCCTCCATCCGCGTCTGACCCTTATTGCTCATAACCCTTCTCAAGTAATGACCAGCAATTGGGTGTAATTGTGTTCACATGGTCATAGTGACTTCATAGGACTCTAAGTAGATCAGTGTGAGACAAATAATACAATAGCCAAGGTCTGTTCTAGGCAATTCACCTAACCAGAGCGCTGGTCAAGGGCTGATCCAAGACAAGTATGGAATAAACTAATATCTGTAGTCAACATTCAAATATTATTATAAATTAATGATCTAACTCCATAAATAGTAGACAGCCCAGGGCCTGTTGAGTCTGTAGCACAGAAGTGGGCTGTACATCAGGATCTCCCCTTGAGAAAAGACATATCTCAATGTCACTGTTTGAGGATGAAAGACTTCCTTTTGCTGACAAACTAGGAAAGGGAATTGGAATGAATGCACTCAAATTTTGAAATCTTAGCTAAAAGAACTGATTATGGCATAAAGAGCTGAACAAATCTGGGACTAAGTATGAATCCAGACACATGTAAACTCCCCTATGAGAAGGTGTAAGGGGTGCTTTTCTGAACCTCATGGCTCAACAGGAAGGTGGCCCTAAGAAGTTTGTCTGACTCTGCCCTCTATGCAGTAGATATAATTGAGTGTATCTGGCCTTCTAATCCTGTGAAATGACTGTCATATCTACTATTAAACTTTGCTAAAATGCTGGTTTATATCAATAAACATATTGTAACTTCCCTGTTCCAAATGAAGTGGGTCGCTCCGTCCACAACAAAGATGTAACCTATTTAAGGCCTTATAGCACAAAGACATTTATCAAAGCTGGGGAGCGAACAGAAATCTAGTCAGAGAAGGAACACAGAAAAGGAGGTCTTTAAGGAGAACAGTTAGTGCCTAGTATATGCTTGTTCCTTTGTTTTCATTCATGACTCTCTTTCTCAGTATATGAACTTGCACTATATGACAAAAATTAACAGTGTCTGAGAAAGAGACAATGGATTGTACTCAAAGCCAAATCCAAAAAAGGAATCAGGTGTCTCTACAGTAAGAGAAAGAACAAAGTTATGGATGCTGATGAACACCCTCAAACTAAGAAAAGCCCATGTAGTCTCTTTGGGGGGGGTTTAGTGCTGTTTGGGTTTTATGGTTGTTTTTTTTGTTTGTTTGTTTGTTTTTAAATGAAAAAACACACCTTCAAACAAAGAAAAACCCATGTAGTCTTTTTGGGGGGTTTAGGACTGTTTTTTTTAAATTTTTTTTTTAAGATATGCATGAGTGATTTTTTAGGTTTCAAAAAGCTAATACAAATTACATACTTTCAGTGACGATTGTAAGTAAATCAAACAACACAGTTCACATCTGAAATGAGATAGCAAATTAAATTATACTCAGACTATCTAACAATAAGAAGCACTCTGGGAATGTAAGTAGAAATACTTTATTTAGTGTTACATATGTTACTGAAATAATCGCTATCAACATACAGATAACTCCAAATTGAGTTCTAGAGACATATATACCAGCTGAAAATTAAAAACTGGTTGGAGGTAACACCCTTATTTAGGTGGTTAAGACCTCATATAAACAAGAAACTTGTTTACTAGAAACTTTATTCATGTCTATTTCTGAATTGCAATTTAAAATTAAAAATTGTCATCCATTACCTTTTGTCTATATTTCTCAAAACACCCAGTTTCAGAAAAAGAACAAACAAACAAAAAAAAAAAAAAACCAAAAAAAGTACTCTGTGTCAGGATAACCTTTGACTCCCCTTTCTTTTCCTGTTTCTTTCCCATTGGATTGCAACATTCATCTAGAAAAGGAAAAACTCCTCAAGTTTTAGAAGATTCTTTAAATCTCCCAAAGCACACAAATTCCAGATATATTCAGAAATTAGGAGCTGTTGCTTCTAAACCTTCTGGGAACGTCTGTATGTTAGACATGTACATGTTTTGAGTACCTTTAACACAGGTTGTAAAACATTCATCATGTTGAAGCTACCTATGCCCTTTAGATTCAAGGTTCAGGGAACATAAGAAGAACTTCAAAGAACCATGCAGCTTCAAACCTGAGTTTAATTAGTTATTTATTAACCCAGATTGATGGATGAGGAGAAAATGAACAAAACTGGAATGATCTTTCATGTATCTCCTGTTATGAACCAGAGAACTTCTCCACACTCACGTAACTGTCACTTCCCAATGGGATCTGCTGCTGATTTGGAAAGGGCTGCCATCCAAGCAGGGCCCAACAGGAGGAACCTCCAGGGCAGCAGGCAAACACACTCACTGAATTTTGAGCGGGGCCCCAGAAGAAAGGACAAGAAATTCCCACCAATGTCATCCTCTGCCTGGTAGTGAGAGCCACAGGGTGCTAGAAGCTAGCTGCAATTGCTGAAGATATATTCCTCTTGAGGAAGATGGTGCTGTCAGTCTTAGGACCCAAATGAACATTGAAAGGTGAACATAATAAGCAAAGATAAAGGATAAATACTAGATTCTAAATATTAGAATACTCCCTAACTTTTAGGGAAGTTTTTGTGAATCAGATAATTCTGATTGTTTAACCTTTAAAACACCAAAACCACATTCAGTTGTTGTCTCTGTATATGCATGTCTCTGTATATATATGTGCATATTCATGGACCTTTTGTCGACAGAAATGGACACAGTGTTCCAACTTTTAAACGCAGCTCAGATAAACCAGCTGTGTACAGACTGGGCATCAATATCTCCCTGTGAATAAGTACCAGACATCTCCCTCATCAGTCAACCATTAGTCCCAGTACAAGAAGTCTAGACACTTAAATAAGCTGTAGAACTTTCAGACAACTAATGGTTCTCTGTTCCCCAGCCATTTGGCACCCAGCTACATCCTTCTGTTAAGTTTAGCTCCAAGTTCCTTCTGCAGATACTTTATGTAGCTTACAATGAGAGGACAATAACAAAGGAAGCTGAGGTGCAGTAAGACAAAACTGATGAATAGTATGAAAAATTCAAATAAAGTGAATCACTGGGACCAGAGTGTAGCCATCTGAGAGTTCATACAGAACTAAAATTCAAAGTATCAACATCATAGGTGAGCCATGCCTTTTTAAAATACAGCTTCTTCTGCATGTACTGAAGTCCCTATTGGATTTCTGTCTATGAAAGAAAAGTTGAAGAAAGAAACATGAATTAGAGGTTGGACAGTTTCTACATAATTCCCTTGAAACCCACTGCTTGATTTAAAGTCAAAGTAAGGTCGCTCCAGTTTTGTGTTCAGATTTTTGCTTTTATTCAGCCAAGATACTTGAGAACAGAACATATGGCATAACTACAAATTAGGTATCTATATAAAATGTGCAGCATGTATATGTGATTTGGTAAAGTTAGTTGCATGTGAAACTTACCCAAGTTATTTTTGCTTTTGTCAGATTTGTAATAATTATTTTAAATCTAGTCCTGACTGCTCCTTTTATGTCAGAGTTAATTTCCACGTACACGTTTTCATTTGAACTCACTTTTAGAATCAAACATTAGAATTGAATATTGACCTGTAAAACCTACATATTTTGAGGTCTTTCCCAAGAAACAACCTCTCATTCCTAAGCATTTGGCAATGAGGAAAAATCATGATAATGAATTACAAATTATGAATTACAAATTACCATTTTAAAATGAAGTAGATAAGTGCAAAATATGTTGTGGGTATCTGATGGCTCTAGAATTTATATAAGAATTCAGTTACCTCTAGGCTGTAGAAACTTTAACAAGTGTTGAAAAACATTTAAGAACTCTAGACACATAACGTTTTTCTATGCTTATAAGCTATGTGAATATACTATCTAGGTCCTCCACATAATGCCTGAATAGAATCAAGCATCTAAGAAAAGCATCTGGCTAAACCCAGGAGAAAAATAAAAGTTACTTAAGAAAGGATGCAAGGAGGAAAAATTAGTATTTCAGGTCCAGTTATAATTTCTTTACTTGACCACAACTTTTAGGATGACATATACTTGTCTGGTCTCAAACTCACAGTAGTTACTTTTTTTGAAGTGAATTAAATGCAAGTGCAGTTGTATGAAATCTGATTTCTTGAAATCTGAATATGACAATCTAAATGTATACCCCTGTATTTGCTGGCAGCTGCTTTATTTTTAGAGGTTGAAACATATTTTAAAACATATGAAAAATCAGCTTAATTAAACGAGTGCAGTTTCTGAAAAAAATATTACTTTTTCACATACACATAGTCATAGGAGATGTTTAAATACAAATCACCTGTTGGACATAATATACTTGAAATTTTGTTGACACACTACTGGACTCTCAATTTTGATTTTATTCAATTACCTAGTAAGATTCACCTTCCTCTCCTCACCCCTGTTTTTGTTGTTTTGGGGTTTTTTGTTCAAGGTAAAGTTATTTAAAATATATACTAACAAACAGAAAAAGTTAAACATACTGGAAATTAAAATGAACATTCATTTTTAAGAGCTTTTTTCTCTTAATGAGTGATTTTCACAGACAAGCAAATACTTTGTGGTGTAGGAAGAAAGACATTTAAATAGGTGAGAAGATTCATTGACTGTTGGCTTAGGCATCTTAAGTGCCTTGTTTCTTTAAGTGAAACCTAATTTTAGGGAGGTATGAGTCTAAGGAGAAAGAAAAGAGAAGGCAAAGGGAATTAGGAAAGAGGCAAGAGATAGGAAAGAGAGGGCAGGGAGAAGCAGAGGCAGGAAGGAGACTGAAGCTCACTGGAAAATGTCTTCACAGCTAATAGCAGACTAAATTCAAAAGGAACTGTCTGCCTAGTCAGAGACAGTAACTCATTCTGCTGGGGGCAGTGGTTTGTTCTTGCTGGGTCATTTTTGCACTAAATTGGCTTGATAATTCATGTCAGATTTTCTTTCAGATTACAGTGAGAGTGTAGTGAACATGAAAAAATAGAATGTATTCTGCCCAGTGAAACGCTCCATAAGAGGTCTGTTATTCTATACCACTGACTGTTCAATGAAGATATACAAATAAGCTCCTTCCTCATAGGCTGCAGGTTGTCTGTCTTCAATTTAGTTCCTCAAAATCAATTAAAAATGCATCTTGTATCAAAGTCAGGTGAAACCTGCTCAACAAGAATTTTTAGAGGGCTTATGGTTGTTCCTGTTAGATGTGTGGGAGACATACCAACAAGATATTCCCAAGAGGTCAAAACAACAAAAAAATATTTTACTGACAATTTTAGAAAAATACAGAACTGTGGCAAAAACATTACTACAACATTCAATCAACACAGAACACTTATCAAAGCATTACCTTCACCCATTTAGCAATTTCAGAAACTCTAAGCCCATTCAACTTTAAACTATTTAAAAAACTGGGAGAAAAGAAAATTAGAAATAGAGACACAAAATATATAGAAAAGGACACATATAGCTACCAGTTCTTGGGTTTCAGGAGTGTTCAGCTGATAGTAAATTACAATAGAAAGTAGGATCAAGACACATACTTACCTCATGCTCAGCTTTAAATACCCCTTGGCCTTCCTGGACCTTCCCCCAGGTGAGATTTCGGGTCATTTGGCCACTCAGGAGCTGGGTTAGGGGCTCCCAGGGCAGGTGTGGAGAATTGCCTCTGGTGGGACAAGAACTGGCAGCCACACCAAGGCTGGGATACAGGCTCTAGAGATGGGGAATGTGGAGCAGGGAATGTAGAGCAGGGCACTTCCTCACCAGGGCAAGGGCCAACCTGACCCTTGCCCCACGTGTACACACACTCCAAAATGTCTTGAGACATTAGTATCTCCAGCCTCTTATATGAAGGAGTTTGGATCTATACTTAATGTCCTAAACAGGCACAGACTCCTAGGATTTTTAATTTCTCAGATGAAGCAAATTATTAAAACCAACATGTGCTTGGGAGTAGTCAAACAGCTAATGTAATGCATTTTGCCTCTCTCTCTATCACCCCAGGAAAGCAGATTACAAAAAAAATAAAAAACCCCCCACATTTCAGGTATATATTTATGCATCAGAGCCAGAAACCTTAGACAAATATTTTTTTAGAAAGCCATTATTTTTGTTTATCTAATCAAAATGAGAAGATAATGGGAATTGTTGGGGGACTTTTTATGGCAGTCCTTGAGGGTAAGTAAATACACTAGTCCTGTTTTTCTCTCTTTTAATTATTACTAAGCAACACATTTAACAGTCCTATCACTGTAAAAGGTTCTTCAAGGAGTCTACACAGATGTGCCATAAGCTGAATCTCTGTATATACTTGCATCAGCCTAAATCCTGTGAGTATCAAAGAGATACCTTAGCCTGGCTTTGGGCTTATCCCTCAGCCAAGAGCTGCTGTCCACTTATGACATGAGCATATTGCCTTTGAACAGCTAGTTATTCAGACATCAGTTACATTTATAACAACTATAGAAGCAATGTAGTCCTTTGTATTACAAAAATGAAAGAACTTTTTGCATATTATCTGAAGTACTACCTCTTCTAAGGTTGCTACTTTAAAGAGCCAGTGAGATTTGAAATAGTAATTAAAAAATCATTATTTGAGATGTAGTGTATTACAAGTAACCATGGGGGAAAATAATGTCGCTAGTCTTGAAAAATAGCTAAGGTATCCTTCCGCATTTGTTAATTTTTAATCATGAATAGCAAAATAGTGATATCAACACATTAGAAAATAACAGGAAAACCGGTCGAGTTAGAGATTGCTCTGGAATTCAGGATAAACTAAATGCTGAGAATAAAAGTATTTTCTTAGGTCTGCTTACAGCTCTTTATGCATGATGCATTTGTTTAGTTTGCACAGTCAAAGTCAAAGATGGTGCAGCTGAACTCTTTTCTGCCCTTGACTGCTTATTTTTCATTAGCAACTCAATATCATCTATTAAAAATATGATTTTGTTGGAGTTTTTTTTTCCTGAATTAATATGACAGATAACTAAATCTAGAATTTCAGAAAGCAAGTTAGTTCCTTGAAGTACTATAGATGAATTATGCTTATTTTTACAGCCTAGATCCATATCAATATATTCTTCTTTATTTCCCCAGACACATATTTAGTCATTCTTCTCTCTATTTAAAAAATTCTATTCAGAGACCAGTGTTTCAATAGCCACTAAATTATTTTTAAAAATTACTGGACCATTAATTTTATCAGCTTCTTCTTTGAAGTTTGTAAATAGAAGTTTGGTTTCCCAAAAGTCTATTTTTGCTTTCATATATTTCAGACAAAAAAAAAATTAGAGAAAAAGAACACTGTTCTGCACCTTTGAGTTGCTGGTTTAAATAAAGGATAAATTTATGTCTGTCTTTGAAATGCTTCATACTGTGATGTTGGAAAAAGTATTGTGAACCTCTTGAAAACCAGCACACATCTGAGATCACTGTAGGTCACTAGCACCATTTGGGTCACATCAGGATTGAGCTACAGATGTTTTAAATACTGTCACTTTTCATCATTTATATTTTAATGGTCAGACACTGCTGATGCATTTTGATGCTAGAGGGTAAAAAAATCTATTTTGGAATACCAGCCATGTAAAGTTGAAAAGCCTCCCCCAGCACATTATACACACTCAGACGGCAGGGGACTTTATCAGAGAGGTGTTGAATTAAGCCTGGTTAACTCAGATGAAAGAACTGTTCTCTTGAACAGGATGAACACAATTTGTGCTACCAGATTTCCTCGTATACCCCAGCACTCCACTGATTTAAAGAGGATGTTAAATTAAAGCTATAGCATAGCAGCAGGGAGATGGTTCCAGCAGAGATGGCATTAAAATTAACTTTCCTATAGCAAAAGCTGTTGCATAAGAGACTGAGAGGGCAGGGGAGGATGAAGTTGAGGCTGTATTTTGTTCTATGACATAACCAATATCTCTGAAATTTATGAAGATGATAATAATATTTCAGTAAAGTTTTAATCAGGTACTCAAAGTTAAAATGGCAAATTTTACTGCTGCTACAATGAATAACAATCTTAGAAAAAGGAAAAAAGAAATATGGGGTGTTGATTCTGATCTCAATAGTACATGGCAGTACTACTGGTGTCCTTTGCTGTTATGAGAGGCAGTTCCTTCTAATCCTTAAGACTTTTTCAAAATTGTGAGACTTTTTTTTTTCATAGGGAGGTCTACATGCAATTCTCCCAGTTAGGCAGGCATCTAAGAAACCTGCTGGATCATATTAATCCATATTTGAGTATTTCTTTTTCCATACTTCAATGTTTCTTTCAGGGCTAAGTAGATTCTTGTGGGGAATAGTGTGCACACATATTTTGTTCTGGTATGAAACCATCTTATAAACTCATTTGCTCACTCAGTTTGTGGAACTAATAAAAAGGCAAATATATTATGTTTAATTTAGACCATGTTAAGTTTAAAACTCATCTACTTCCTATTTATGGAAGTACTGCTACTTCTACTTCACTTCCTAGCATCACACAATCAGAGAGTAATAGAATCACAGAATTACAGACTCAGGGAGTGGTTGAACTTGTAAGAGACCTTTGGAGCTTATCTAGTCTAACTACCCCTGCTCAAATGGAACCACCTACAGCTGGATGCCCTGGATCATATCAGGGTGTCCTGGACCATATCCAGATGGCTTTTGAATACCTTCAAGGAGCGACACTCCACAGCATCTCTGGGCAATCTCTCCCAGGGCTTGGTCCCCCTTACAGTAAAGTACCTTAATGTTTGGAGGGAACAGCACCAAAAACAGTCTGGCTTTATTGCCTTTGCACCTTCCTTCAGGTAATTAGACAAATTGATGAGATTTCCTATGGTCCTTCTCTTTTCTGAGCTAAAAAGTCTCAGATTTCTCATTCTTTCCTCGTACTGAAGTTATACCTACCCATTAATCATGACTGTAGCCCTATCAGACCATCAATGTCTGATTAATATTTCAGGCAATAAATTAAATTCTTCAGAAGCAATATGTTTGTGAATTATACCCCTTAGAAGAAATGTTAAAAAATGTGGTCTGATGAGAAAGGTTGATAATAGAAAAGAAACTCAAAGACTCTAATTTCCTATAACTTTATTTTTGGGACTTCTTGAAATGTATACATATGATTTAGGATTAAAACAGTGCTTCTCACTTTTTAATTTTTTTTGCTTAAAAAAAATTATACTTTTTGAAATAAAAATCTACTTTTAGCCTTGAAGCTATGAAGCCTTACAGAGGAATCTATAACAGACAGCTTTAGTGGAAGGATGATCCACACAATTAACCTCTCCTTTGTTTTCAACAATATTGATAAATTCAACAATGCACCATTACCATATTAAGATAGTACTATTTTTCAACAAATAGAATGCTAGAAGAGTTTGAGCTATTATTATGAAAAAATCTGTTTACTGCATAACACACAATTATTTTGCTTTATTTAATGCTTTAGTCTCATATAGTCCTTAGTATCTCAAATTTTCTCTAAAAATATTATGTTAATTCTGCCTTTACTGATATCTTTGCATCTTTACTGATATCTACACTGATAGATATGCATTCATTAGGAAGAATTATATTTTCCTTTCTCAACAGGATGGTGTTTACTCACTAAGAAATGCCTCACTAAGAAAACTTTTTTGAGAAGTTCTTAAAATCTGTAAGAATCACTGAAAACTCAAAACCACTCTAATTTCCCAGGTATAATTTACATTTTAAGGTGTGCATGGCTTTCTTTTACCATTTTCAAGGCATTGTGAGAATGTTACTGTTTCTTTCTTCATTTGGGAATTAGAGAAATATTTTATTATTTCAGACAGGCACTAAAACTTCTGAGAGTTGTTATGGCAATATTTTTGACACAGACATGGGTAGTAATAAACTCCAGTTTTAACTCTACTGCCTGTGAAGATAAATAATTTCTTACAGCTTAATGTTGTATAAGAAAACAAACTAACTTATTATTTAATACTTTACTGTAGTAGCAAATATGTTAAGTCCTTGTCATGGTTTAATATCTGCTGACAACAGAGCACTGTCACTCACTCCTCCCACACTAGAGTGGGGGAGAGAATGTGAAGAGTAAAAGTGAGAAAACTCATGGTTTGAGATTAATAGGTAAATCAAAAGCTGTGCACTCAGGCAAAGTAAACAAATAATACAACGTTCATTTCTTCCCACTGACAGACAGGTGTTCAACCATCTCCTGGAAAGCAGGACTCCATCACATGTAGTATTTATTTGGGAAGACAAATACCATCACTCTGAGTGTCCTTCCCTTCCATCTTCACCCAGGTTTCTGTGCTTTTCTATGATGTCATGTGGTGTGGAATATCTCTTTGGTCAGTTGGGATCAGCTGTCCCAGCTGTATCCCCTCCCAACTTCCTGTGCTGTCTCAGCCTCCTTGCTGGCGGGTTGGGATAAGAAGCAGGAGAGACCTCGGCTCTGTGTGAGCACTGCTCAGAAATGACAAAAACATATCTTTATTATCAACACAGCAAAAGTCCAAAACATTGCTCTATAACAGCTACTATGAAGAAAATTAACTCTATCCCAACTAAAACCAGCACAGTCCTTCAGTGGAAACACGAGAATCCTTAAAACTGACTCAATGAAAAATTGGAGAATGAGAAAGAAGGGAAAGATAAGAAAGATACAGACTATAAACAAGTTTAACTATTTTTTAGAGTGAAGAGTATCTTCAGTGCTGTGGGGGATTAAAAAGCCCACTCAGAATAGAAATTTCACAAAACACCTACGCTGAAAATATAAAGTTTAAATAATAAAAAGTCAAGATGAGATTAATCTTATGCTCTGGTGGATAGGTCACTCAATCATTCCCTAGGCCTACATACAATAGTCCCATGGTTGTGACAGCTACTACCAAAACTGATAAAGAGCTAGGGGTTTTGTATCACTTTTCCTTACAAGGAAATTTTTTAAAAAGAAAAAATAAAAAGGATAGTGAGTATGTGGCATCAAAGGAGACACATTTTTTAAAAATCAAGTAGGCTACTCACTAGATGAAGTAAAAGGAAATCAAAAGGATTAACATGAATGGGGGGGGGGGTAGAATTCCCTGAGGAATGGACGGATAGTACAGGGTGATGGTGGTGACGGGCGTATGCCCTTACCTAAGGTGGTTAAAATGTGTGAATGGTGAATGTGTCATAGGTAGTTCCTTGCTAGAAGCATAAAACATAGAAATTAGAATTCATCATTCCAATGTAATTCCAGTTCAAAAAATGATCAGCAAAAAAATACATTCTTTATCTCTTTGAGCATATTGTATGTACAATTAGCCATATTTTGAGTAGAGTACTATTCTGGGTAGAGGTCACTTTGCTCTTTTCTGTAGATTTCAGAGTGAGATCAGAAAATACATTATCATCCTATATTTTCTTCAGTATGCACAATGAAATTTGATTTTTATTGCCCATATTTTATTGATACAGATCTTGGATTTGCTAAATTTCAGTATGTGTCACAACATGAGCCTTTTCGTGGAGGCAAACAGGGAAGAAGAGACTGAATTGTGTCAAGACTCATGCTATCAAAGTTCTTGAGTTTCTTAACTGTGAACTTCCAGATGTCTTTCCTGAGGTGGTTAAGTGAGGTCTCATACAAGTTACATAGCTTCTATTGTGCATTACTGAGAACAAATAGTGTGTTTCAACTGTTTATGAGGTACTTACTGTTATGCCTTTTCACAAACAGATTAGATGAATCTAACAGCTCTTGGAGTGGAACAGTAAATGCCTAATTGCTAAGGAAGTTCATTCCATAGTTCTTGACCATTCCCTCACCATTAAACATTGATCTGGCTGGGATTTGAATCTTCACTTAACAAAGAGAAGATAGAAATAATCCATTACCTTCCATGCCTAACCTCCCTAAATTAAAAGGTTTGAAATGACTGAGAAGTGGGGGGAGGCAGGGGGGAGTATTACCTTTTATAAAAGATTCATAGCACTTTCATTATTCAGTGAGGTCATTGAAATATTATTTTGTTAAATATTAAAATTTAAGCTATGTTTTGACATTTAGAAGATGCTTAAGGCTATGAATAAGTAGCTGCACCAAACAGAAAATGTGCTGCGCTATGCTTTGTTGTGCAGGTATAAAAAACTGTTCCACTTGGTTTCTTTTGTTCGAACAGCAGTTCTGAAGCTTTAATTCCCCACTCAACACCCAGAAATCTAAAAGAGTTAACAGATCCCATTGATAATGACTTAGACTATGACTGGTTCACTTACCTCAGTTACTGTAATATGTTATTTAGAATGTTGAAATTTCTGGCATTTTAGACACTATTGGCTACACTGTTTTTTATCACTTCAATGAAGATTAAGGTTTTCAAATACTTCTTTCATGCAATTGTGATACAGATGTTTGTCAGGTACTTGAATATGGGGCTAGTCTGTCTTTGAACTTATATATAACCAGGAGCAACATATCCGCAGTTTGAGAAGATTATAACAGGATAGATTACATCTTCTATCCTTTATTTGAGGGAAAAATATATTTGAGAAAGAGCTCTCCCATTCTATAAAACTGTCATCAGGATAGCTAAAGGGCAAAATTTACAGCAACATTCCCTTCAAAAAGATAGTTATCCATTTCTAAAAGCCACATAAAAATTCTGATTCTGGCAAGAGTACTTTCTAATAATACAAAATTATTTTTCTTATTGCTGCTTGGTAGTTATATGTGAAATTGTCTAGTAGAGAACAATTGCAAGGCACAACAAGGCAAAAGTTTTGCTTTTTGTTGAAATGAGCTTGTCTGAAATGTCAATATCACAGTACTATACACACTTCAGGCTAAAGAACTGACTGAAGGCTTCTCTTCTGCATGTACTGATTCAGTCTTGAGACAACTTACATAGATGGTGATGCTCCAGACTCTAGTACAGTCCTTTGGCTGATTTAGGCAACACCCTGCCTCTTATGTGCTCCAGTCCAGGAGGAGCAAAGCCTTGAAAAAATACCCAAATGACATGAAAATCTCCTTGATGAAACTGATTGATTTTATATTATGTCAGTTTTCATATGAAAATTACAGCTTTTCAGTTTTGCAACTATATTTAAGATTAAGGAAAATTAATTCTATGCATTACCCATCAAAAGATATCAGGTAAAAGTCTTTTATTACTGCTATGAAAATGCTGAGGTTTTGCAGAATTTTCCTATCCAGTCAAATATTAAAGTTTTTACAACAATAAAGAAGTAGAAACTAACAAATGAGATAAAGCATATGTCTATGTCAATTTTATTTTATATAACAATTGAAACTAACAATCTTGAACTATCCCATCTCATTAAACAAGCCAGTTCATTAAACGTATTAGTGCTATATTATGATTTTACAAATCATATTTCTTCTGCTTTTGTGAGAGTTAGAGAAATGTAAGGAGAGGATTTAAGGAGACTCTAGACACACCAGGGCTATGTGTCCAGGGAAGCTATCCTAAGGAGAAAAGCTACTTTGTGCTTCAATGAAGCCTATCTTCCATTATACAAGAACATTTTCTATTCTCTACAGACCTGTGTTGAAAATATTCTGGTGAAATTCAAATAACAAGTCCTAGTTCTCTATACAGTTGAGGCAGAAAATATCATACATATTCTTCTAGCATCTAGAACATTAATTATTTGAAGATCATTGTTCATGAATTATCCTTGATATATTCAGAGAAAACTACTCAAATAAGAAAAGTGTTCAATAAAAGTCCAAGCATTTCTTGAGAAACTATTACTATTTCTTGGGAATATCTATATATTTGTCTGTGTATGTAATAGTTACACATATAATATATATATAAATCTATAAATCTATCAAGATAAACTTATCAATAGATACTTATTTGTATAAACGTGTATGTAGGTGTATGTATATATACACATATATACACAGAATACATTTTTACCAACAAAAGAATTCACTTAACTACTACATATTACAATGTTTTGAGAGATGATTTCAGTACTTTCCAAACTTTCATCTTCATACATGGAATGGCACTGACTTAATTCTGTGGATTTAGCCCCTACCAGAGCAGATTCAATTTATCTAATTTTAGCTCCTCTAAAATGTAAGTATCTAGTGTCAGTTACTTTTTCAGTTTTCCTCTATTAGAGAAGAATCATTCATGTAGTTTATTTAATTATTTTTATCTTATCTACTTTAAAATGGAATAAGCTGTCTTCCCTACAGAAAGTTAGGAGCTTAGGTTAGAAAATATGTTACTCTAAACTGAAAAGAAAAAAATAAACCAAAACCAAGATCATACAGCTATATTGAAACAAATCTTAGCCTTACTTCTGCTTAATTCCCTTTAGTCAAGTTCTGATAAATTAGGCAACAGCATACCACCATGGAATTTCTTGAAAGTATAATAAACAACATGATAAACAATGTCCTTGGATATAAAACACAAATTGCTATACTTTACAAGTTAAAATACTTTTTAGGGAAGAAATTGCTCCAATTACAAGTAGATTGTGTTTTGCATAATGAAGAGAAATAGTTCCTTCAAGGAAACAATTAATATGATCTATTTCAAATAGGAAGTTCAACAGATTTTCATATTAAAAGTACTTACTTTTTCTATTTACTAAGTGCAGAGAGCAACTTTCTTCTAGTAGATATATTTACAAAAGTATAGGTAGCCAGAGGAATGCCTCTTCCCCAGGATGTGACATTTTTTGATCATGATCTGTAATTTGAGGATTTTTTCAAAAAAATATTAAACATATGTCTTTGTTTTGCCTCATAATTCAATATTTAACTAGACCATGAATAAAAATTTGGATGGCTAAAAGATATGTGTTAAACTCATAACATAGCCAGTATATTTGACTATTGACATTATGCTTAATACCTGTCTTCCCCAACACACATATACAAATATGCTATCCACCAGTTCCAAGAAAACCAGAACAAACCTTGATTAATTTTAGAGTAAAAATTTGTTCTATAACAAATGGCATTTGTTATATAACTACAGAGGCAATAAAACATCCACTATTCTAAATGCCCATGTGCTATTAAAGGTGACTATTACTTTGCTTTTCTGAGCTGCTGATAACGGTATTATTTTTCAATGACAATTAACATTAGGTACTTCAGATGTCAACTCATACATACTGGTTTTCCTTTTATCCAGAGTTTTCAGGCAGAAATTCATTATTGACTGATGATAGTGTTCTGACACTATGAAAATAGCTATTAAATAATCTACTTATTACCAAATTAATTTAGCAGTTTTTTGTTGCTCATTTAGATTGATAATAGCAGTTGCTATTAAAAATAGCAGATATAAATGCACTCCTCACACACACTTTAGAAGACTCAGGATATTTACCTTTCAGATTATTTTTTTTCCATATCCTGAAAGTACTTCACCATATAAGGTCTTGATGTTATGAACAACTGGAAAGAGTTTTTAGTCTTCAGCTGCTTTCAGTAACAAGCAATAGCTCATCTTCACATGAAGATTTCATCTTCAGAAGATTGATATTTATATGCCAATTAGTACATTATGCTTTTTGTAAAGTACAAAGGTCCACTTGTGGGGTGTTTGATTCTTGGAGTCAAAGACATGGAACACTGATAAGCAAAGTTTCTAAGAATATGTATAACTGATGGGCAGGAAAAATAATGTGTTATTTCTTAAGGTCTCACATTTTCTGAATATTCTTGCACTTTTTGCTTTAATGTACCTGTTTTGTATTTATTTTCAGTCTCATAACATTTTTGGGAGACCCTGTGTCTGCTGTTGACCTCTGATTCATTTCAAGTCCTAGTTAGGTACCAAATCAGATTGGATTGTAGAAAAAGCATTATCAATGCAAAGTAAGGTTGTCTTCCCAGTGCATTCACTCTGTAATCTTTAATAAATTCTCCATTGTCTACCATTTTTAAATCAAGCCTAAATACAGGGTCAAACATTTACAGAATAACTAGGCTGTTCTCAACTTCAGGCAGAAAGAACTTTGGAAGTTTTTCTTTGTGTTTTGTTGTTGTTGTTGTTTTGTCTGTTTGGTTTTAGTTTGCTTTTTGGTTTTAGTTTGCTTTTTGGTTTTTGAAACTGTTAATGGAGAAAGTTGATGAGATGGGTTTTGTTGGGATGGAAAGTTACCATTGTGATAAACAGGTAAAATGTACAAGTTTTTCTGTTCTGTTTTGCCTTTATGGCCATTGCTGGAGCAACCTCATTTTGTTAACACATAATTGCAAATCAGACAAAATTATTATTGTGTAGTTTTATAATAGCTTTAAATTAACAGTTAACTTCCCTTTTGTCAAGTTAGATAAACTGATAGATAAAAAAAGAACATAACTTTAAGAATTCACTTCCACTCCACATAGCAAGTATGAAATACCTTTGGAAATATTTAAGTAATGTCAAAGTAATTTCTAGTTAAAAGTCTTGGATGTTTTATTTATAGAGTGGAATTCCATTTTCTTTTCTTTATCACTGTTCGTAATATTTATATTTTAACTCATTTAATTAATTATTCTTGGTTATGTTTTAGTGGATATGGTGGCATTTGGTCCTAGATTGGCTTCGATGATCTTGGAGGTGCTTTCCAAATTAGTAATTCTATGTTTCTATTCTATGACTTTTAATGTATTTGATTATTCACAGAAAAACAAAGTTGTATGAAAGGGACCATCAATTTTCAGGGCTATGTACAAAAGTACAGTTTATTTTAAAAGGATTTTAAACTGTGAAGTGTTAGACAAGATTCAGAGTGATGGTGACTTCATCCTAATGGCAGTGGAAAGAACAAGTGAGCCTAGCCAAACTATTATTTAACCTTTTCATGCAAATTATAGTGCTTGCTTTGGTGGAATCCCTCAAAATGCAACGGGAATATGACTAATTTGTAGAAGACTCAGTAAAAACATATTCAGTGTGAGGGAGTTTTCCCCTTAATTTCTGTAGTTTGCGACAAGATTTTGCTTGAAAAGGCTTCTCAGATCCCAGCTGCAACAAGTCCTCTTTCTTAAGTATTTGCAAGTTAAGAAGGAGTTAGAGAAAACCTGTTAGTTATATAGAGACTTCATAATGCTGGCTCATACTCTTTCTGTTACTCTCTCTCCCCCTTCACTGAGAATATCTTAAGTTCTTTGGTCTTTTATAGGACTTTCATTACCCTTTTATGATCTCTCTGTAAAATCATTATGAAATAAATTTAAATCTCCATAGTGTGTTTTTATGAGCTATTTGACTATATGTGTACTATGGTAGGGTGGGGAAAATCAAACAAAAAAAAGGCAGAAAGCAAGTCAGCAATAACTTAGTGGTATGTACACCCATACTTCATGTGTATAGAACCTGAAACTCTTAGGCTTTGCTTTCATGTAGGAAATAATATTCTCATTTAAGGAGAACCTTTCATGAGGTTATATTACAATTTGCCTAAGAATGTCAAAGCAAGTTAGAGAATGAGAATGTCAGGTAATTATGCTGTGAACTGAACATCCAAACTGTGGTTCAATTGAAACTACTAACAAATATTATTCTACTAACACACTTATATTACAAATATAAATTTATATTAACAAATGTCTTGCCTTCTTAAAACTGACATGTCAGAGATAAAAATCCACTCCAAAGAGAAAATACAATCTCAGAGAGGAAGAAAAACTCTTTCTGTGATATATACAGAAAATGTGTCTCAGTAAAATTAAATTGCATCTTTAATGAGCTAAGAACTTCTTCCTAATCTCAGTGAACTTTTTTATGTGATTTCTTATGCCTATGAGTCCCAGAATAATTGAAATACTTTTACCTAAATCAATGATTTACTATGAATATAGTAAAATAATGAAGCAAAGGGTTTTTTTCTTTTTTGCCATTTTTCCAAAAATTTTGGGTTTTAGCTACTTAATCTATTAAAGGATATATAAACTAAAAAGTTTTAAAAGGGCTCTTATGTTCTTTTATGTTAAAATTCACATTCAGTAGACATAAGCATGAAATTTCTTGATAAAGGGCGGTGAATGAGTTGGTGTAATTACTTGTGAAAATTTTCAGAAAAAAGGGTCAGTGTGAAAACTGTTTCTGACAATGTTTCGGGGTTTTTGTGTATTGATACATCGCTGCTGATAAGACCCCCAGTTAAATATTACATTAGTGTTAGATTTAATGATGATGGTTTAGAGTATGCAGAGGCTGCTAGGAATGTGGTACTATTAATATTATAACAAGATTTATTTTCTATTCTCATGTGCAAGAAAGACTAAATTCCTGAAGGAAACAGACATATTATTTTGTGGATTCTTTTTCAGGTTATTATATTTTTCCAGGAATTGATGTACTGGATTTGGGCTGGGATTGAGTTAATTTTGTTCATAGTAGCTGCTCTGGGGTTATGTTTTGGATTTGTGTCAAAAACAGGTCACATAGGGATGTTCTGGATGCTGCTGAGCAGTAATTACACAGAATCAAGATTTTTCTGCCTCTCCCCACCACCCAGAAGGCTGGGAGTGCATTAGAATTTGGGAGGGAACATAGCCAGGACAGCTGACCCCAACTGACCAAAGTGATATCCCATATTGTCAGGTTGGTTGTTTTCTTCAAAAAAGCCAAGCACCTATTAGTTGATATAAAGTTGGTTATTGTAAAGACACATCAGTCTTGACAGGCAAAGGGTCCCAAGTGTTAAAGTCCATGCTAGAAGTTTTTCTATAGAGTCCTAAATAGAAGTAAGGACCTGATTAGAAGCAGAGGCAGCTCCTGGAGCAGAGGCAAGGCCCGGGGAGGTTTGAAATTGCAGCCGCAGCTCCTGTCTTCTTCCAGGTAAGGATGATAGTGGTGAGGAGAGAAGAGAGCAAGAGAGCGTCTCTCCCCAGTGCGTAGATTTCTATACACAAATTGCCCAGTAATCTAAAAACACAAATCCAAACCATTTCTTCTTAACCTATTAGAATTCTAGTTTCTTAGCACGCCAGTTGATGCATATGGCCTATCTGTTCTATCTAAAAAATATAAGCATAATTATTACCATATTTTTATTATGTCTAAAACTATGTTTTGGAGTTTTCACAGAGATTTGTTTTTAAGACTTGTTTTCTACACTGATATCTAGGACTGTGTTTTTCAGCTCTCACTGCAGCTTGTTGATCTCTCTCTCAGGAGCTCAGAGAGGGCTCTGTTTCAGAATCCAACACCATATGACATCACACTCGGCATATAAAGCTGATTAAAGAAGAAGAAGGAAGAGGGGGATGTTCAGAGCAATGGCATTTGTTTTCCCTAGTCATGATTAAATGTGATGGAGCCCTGGTTTCCTAGAGGTGGCTGAACACCTGCCTGTCAGTGGGAAGTAGTGAATTAATTACTTGTTTGGTTTTTTTTTTTGCTTGTGATCATCTCTTTTGCTCTTGATTTACCTATGACACTGTCTTTATCTCAACCCAGGAGTTTTTCTCTCTTTTGCTTCTCTGATTCTCTCCCACATGCCACTGTGGAGGAAAGCAAGCAATTGACTGCATGATGCTTAGTTGACAGCTGGGACTAGGACTCTACAACAGTTTTTACAAAGTTTTATTTACACATTTCCATTTCTTTGATAAGAAAGTCTCTTGCTAAAAGCTAAAAGCTTTGAATACTTAACTAGAACTCTACCCATCCCAGCTGGAGCAAAGGCTGTGTCTGTTTGGACAGTTGTTCAATACCCATAGAAATATCCATTAGCCAGGGACAGATCAGCCCTATTGAATATTCTGTAGGTATCCATAATAAGTTTGACATGTTTAACAATGTGGAGTAATTTGCTCATATTCATTTGCCATCTGTGTTGCACATGTACAATTACCGTGTGCCCAAACTGAGCTGGATTCACTGAATATGTCCACAGTAGCAAGTAATGCAGATGAATAGGACTGGGCTTGGAGAGTGAAACAGCTGGTACTGGGGATGTGATATACACATGAAGTCTTTCAAAACAACTTCATTTTGATCTGTACATCCATCAGCTGTCTCGGTGCCAGGCAAACACTTGGATTTCTCAGTAAGGTCTTGGTCCTCTCTCTCTCAATAAGTTCCATTTGAAGTGTGTGCTGATGACAACATATAGGTTTGCTCCAAAACTCACTTCTAAACAAAATTGAAATTACTCTTTAAATGCCCCCACTTGCTTCTGTCTAAAACAGACCATTAGAAAATAACAAGTGATACCTGAAGGTTAAGAAGAAAAGGATGTATGTTTTCTTCCTTGTTTTCTTCTCATTTTGGCTTTTATGGAAATGTATTAGTCAACTAAATCTTCCATTGGGAGTAATCCCAGATAATGGATTAACTCTTTAAAAGAGGCAAGTACCAGAGCTGAGTTTCTATAATGCCATACTCCAAGGGGAAGGAACAGTTGGGTAAATGCAACTCAACTGCTTCACAAACTAGCTCAGGCATCAGGCTTTAAAAATTCTGCTGCAAATAGGATTCTTGGAAACTACATTTCACATGCAGGGATGAGTAGTATATTCTATGGGCAGACTTTTTGTAAGCAAACCTTATAACACCAACCAAACTTCCTCTCATTACAAGCACAAACTTGACAATAGAGAAAAACAAGTTTTAGTGGTCTATTACAGCTTCTCCAGAGAGAAAAAACAGCTCAATTATTGAAATGAAGCTGGATATAAAGTAAATGATAAAAAATTTATTGGCTTTTCAAAAAGGAGCTCTCACTTTTAGCATCTATGAAAAACAGGTGAACACTTGAATTTATTTTTCAAAACCTATAACCCCCTTATTTATTTATATAAAACCAGAAATCTTTAATGTTTATAATTTAAAAGCAAACAAAAATTTCAGCCTACAAAAGCATATGAGAGAATATAAACTTCTTGTAATGTTGCTATGTATCCCATAGGTCTCAGAAAAGAAAATATATCAGACTGACTTGGAAAAGAAACATTTTGGAAATGTTATATATGGCTATACTGTGCTATTTCAGAGGTTCAATATTCTCAGTGAAAATCTATATTTATTTTACTGATCAACATTGTTCATTTTCTTAATTTGGTTAATCAAGTCCTGTTACACCTGGTTACTCAGGATGCTGTTCAAACCCCTTTTGAATGCCTCCAAGAAGAGAGATTCCACAACTTCTCTGGACAGCCTATGCCAGATCTTGGTGACCCTAGCAGTTAAAAATTATTATTAACACATATATATATATATAATATTCTGTTTGTTTAGGGGCAAGGGAAAAGAAGGGAAAATAAAAGAATGGAGAGAAGAGAAGAGAAGAGAAGAGAAGAGAAGAGAAGAGAAGAGAAGAGAAGAGAAGAGAAGAGAAGAGAAGAGAAGAGAAGAGAAGAGAAGAGAAGAGAAGAGAAGAGAAGAGAAGAGAAGAGAAGAGAAGAGAAGATTCTTTGGTTTTATTATTTGATTCAAATGTTCCTCTATGTTTAACTAACACTGAAATATCTTAAAACATGACAGAGTGAAACTTGTAACCTGATTAAGGCAGCTGGAGTTTCTGCACTGTTTTCAACAAGGATGAAAAATTGTTCTGATGATCTCTGATTTATCAGGACACCTTTTAGCAAAAATCTCTCTCATAATGTTCAGAGGAAACCTCCTGTGTATCAGTTTCTTCCCCTTGCCTCTGGTCCTCTCACTGGACACCACTGAAAAGAGTCTGACTCTATTGGTTTTGCACTCTCCATTTAGGTGTTTATATGGATTATAAGATCCCTCATGGGCCTTCTCACTAGGTTTAACAGTCCCAGATTTCTTGGCCTTTCCTCATGGCTATGCTCCAGACCTTTAGTCACCTTAGTGGCCCTTTTCAGGATTCTCTGTAATATGTCATTGTTTCCCTTGAACTGGAGAATCCAGAACTGGACTCAAGATATTTTTGGCTCTGAAGTCAGAAGTAACTACAATGTCTCCTCACCCACAGGAAAATCTCATCAGATACTTCTATTTCATTAACAAAAAAGCAGGGGGAGGGCAAGGTGATGATCTTTCTTCCAACATCTTTTATATCTGTGAAAGAAAGGTTACCAGAAAATTTATATCAGTTCTAACTCACCAAATATCAAAGCATCCTGTCCTTAGTGCACTGGCAGAGATGCAGTAGGTTTTATTAGATTCAAAGCTTAGTACAGATGCAAAATATCACTTTAATTTACATGATGCATCTGCAGGTAAGGAGCATGGGCCTTTTTTTTGCCTGGGGTAAGAGGACAGCTTTTATGTGATTAATTAGACTGGAACCCAAACATGATAAACGAGTCTTTGTCATGAATTTGCTGTTATTGCTTCTGGTCCATTGCACTTTTTTGCTTAGCTGCTTTACCTTGCTAGAGGCCTTGCCCAGAGTAAGGATCTGCAGGGCATAAAGATGAAACTTAAGCAATATTTATGCAAACATGCCAGCTGTCTGAAGGTTTCTCAGCAAAACTATTGTCCTCAAGATTATACAATTCAGAGTTTCCCCAAGCACCATCTTTTCTAAAAACCCAAGACTTTAAGGACTGAGCAAATCTCACAGCTACTTGCTGTGATGATCATACTGCCTGACTGTCTCTGCTCTCTGCTTGTCCTTCTGCTTCCTACCAGAGCCCAGTACATATTCCCAGCACTGTCAAGATAATAAAAAACTGATAGTGGGAAGAGGGGTAAGTGAAAAAAGTCATGCACATGTTTTAGCCTGTGTCCCTCTTCTCTGTCTTCTGTCCACTTCTGGCTGCTGGCAACTTCATGGTTATCTGAATGTCATAGTAGCTCCTGGGACAAGTAGAATACTGGGGAAAGACAAGCTGGGGAAACAGCAGGACATGGAGTCTTTTGTTGTTGGACTCAGGTAATACATTGACACCCTGAACAAAATGCCTGTGACAGCTGAGCAATCTGCTGCCACATCTCATCTCATACATACCACTACTCCAACAGCTGCCACATACCTCACTCTTTATCTCACTTTTCCATGCTTATGCTACTCCCATCCACCATCATCCTTGTCTCTTATTCAGCTGCCTCCAGAGCCAACACCTAACTTTGCCATGGTGTTGTTTACAAACTTACTCGACAGAAACTGACAGAAATGTTTTGCATTAAAAGGAAGAGGTTTTTTATATTCTGAAAAGTCTCTGTCACAAAACCGAATTGATAATGCTAATATTTCAGTTATTCAAAAAAATTAAAACAGAAATTATTTTTATGTCATCAAGACCTAAAGGCTGAAAAATTGAAACTGTCACCTGACTTATTGGAGTATTTTTACCTTTTTAAGAAACTAAATTTGCAATGCATTAATACTTTCCATATATGCACTGAAAATATTCTACCACTTTGACTGTTACATTTTGCCCTCCAAAATAACAAATTTCAAGTTATGAGAAGAAATATTTATAATACATGTATGAGACAGGATCCAGGGTTTAAAATTCCATAAATATTTCAGCTAGCCTGAAAGATATTTTCTTTTAAATATATTTATTCAAGAAAGAGAAGGCTAATGTAAATATCTTAAATTACACTAGAATTTATAACATTCTTGAGAACATTTTGTCACAGCCTTTCTCATCACTAATAGCAGATTCCTTGGCAGCTTCTCAAGATAACTGGTAATGAGGATTGCTTTGTCATAATAGCATAACCATAGACTAACATTAAACCATTAAACATTCCAACAAATGCATAGAAGAGTATAATTTAAATTAGGTAATCAGATGGAACATAGAGTAGCAGTCAAGAAAAGTAGTGCATGGTCTTGGAAAGAACAAAATAGGGTTGTCAATAATTCAAGTAAATTAATATTAAAAGGAAATAAATTTGCCATGTCTGGGTATGTGAGCAGTTGTAAGCATTGTTTTGTAAATTAATAAATTAAGATCAAATACTTGATCAAATATGCCATTCAGGTTTTCCATTGCCAAGTTCTGCATTCAACTTGTCATTGTTTAAAAAAGTCCCTGGAGTTCACAGCATTCTAATTTTACTGGGGAGCAGATTGATAGTTGCATATGGACAAACGTCAACATCAAGGGCCTTGTAACTACTAACTTTAATTCACAGATCTATTTGAATTTAGAAGGTAAAAGAAAAAAATCACATAAATCAAAAGCTTTGATTTTATTATCCCTATTTAAAAAGTCTTTTGGTAATCACAAGAAATAAAGAATAAAGGGGAAACTCCCTTAAACACAGAGGTTGTTAACTGAGTGGCATACTTGTAGAAATAGAAAACTTGAACAGATATTTGATCAAGAATTTGACCTTTATTAACTTTTTGGCCTTGAAAAAAACAAGCTTAAATTCTGTTTAAGAGAATGTGGAAACCGAGGGCGTGTGCTTGTTTAAACTACTTGATTAAGGGCTATTCAGTATAAGAGAAAAAAGTGACAAAGAAATTTATAATTAAACATACATGCACACAAACCAGAAAGTAAGAACAAGTGACAATGATGAAGATCAGATCTCTGATGGTGGATAGGACATAAAGGAACTACTCAGACACAGCCTTGAAGATGCTTACCTTGAACAGTGTAAGTGCCACAGGGAAAAAAATAACAAGAGTATTACAGGCTATCGGAATGATGTTTGTGGAATTTATAAATCTTTCTATGGGATGTTTAGGGTAAGGGTCAAAGATGGGCAAAAGGGGGCATCATGTGACATCAGGAGGAACAAGTGTGGAAAGTCAGAGAACAGATGGGATAAAAAGGGACAGTTGAACGTAAAAAGGGAGCCAATCACTACACTCCCAGGCTATGCTATCTTTTTATTATATAAATCCATTTAATATTTTTCCTGTGTTATTTCATTTTGTGTCTCCCTGCAAAAGGGAACAGAATCAACAGCATCTCAGCCTGGACAGGGACTCCAGATACCAAGTTTGGCTCCAGCACCCAGGGAGGAGAGAGTCTTGGGCTGAAGCTGCTGGAGGAGGCAGACACTCTTAACATGCCTTAACAGCTCAAATCCCAAAATTCTCTAGTATGGATGTTTCCAGTTTTGAAGTCTGAATACTGTTCTGACAGAGCTGCATTTTGAACACAATATGCTACAGTTTTCAAGTAAGAACATCCTGGTTTTTCATCTCAAGCCTTTATAAATACAGAGAGAATACCACTCTATGACAATGATTTATAGAGGAGAAAATGAGAAGTCAGCAAAGAGATTATTTCTGTATCTATTTTATGCAGCATGAGAAAAACATGAAAGCTGACCTCAAAACTCAAAGATAATGAAGGTTAACTGCACTGAATTAGGATGAGATACATTACACCATAGCCTTATTTCTGAGCAGAAGGGAAAACATCATCACTTATCAGTGATGTTAAAATTTTTATATGTTTATATTTCAATAAAGGCACAACTCCAAGTATCATAGCATCCTGTACACACTCAAAAATATTAAGAAAATAACAAAATATAACAGATGTGCTCCATGTAGAGTAGCAGGTGTATACCTTCATCTCAAAAAACTGTATCCTTTAGGCATTTTGTGTTAGAGCTAATTTTAGGCATTTTGTGATAATTTTTTCCAATTCCCCCACCACCACCACCACCACCACTCTCTGCTTCCTCATAAAGGCCTTCTTTTCTCTTTCAGAACATGACTTTTATGAGTTTTGCCAGCAGCAAGGATTATTTTCCCACAATTCTCATGGTAAATTAGAAATGGCAAACCGCTAAAGGCTTGGAAGCAAAACTGAGATAACCAGTTTATCTGAAACTTTTCTTTGTGGCCTAGGGCTTTTTGTGGGAGTTTATCATTCAGCATTCCACCACACATTTTGAGAATTAACACTTTTTTGTGCCTAATAGGAGGAATCAAAGGAAAGCTGGTTCCAGAAGTCATAATGTCTTGGAGAAGACTGTAAGCATGAACAGTTTGAATTGTGCCAGTTAAGAGGAGAAAACAATTTGTTGCCCTTTTCTTTTTCTCCAAATAAATTTGCTCACCACTTGGGAATCATCCAGCTTTATTACTTACCAAATAAGGGTTTTGCATCAATCTATGTATCTCTCTACTTCAAATGTTTTAGAGAAGCAGTTGAAGACTCCAGGAATATATTCTAGTTCCTGTTATACTGACAGTGCAGCTTTATTTTGCTCATTATTTCCTTTTGTATTTGTGTAAGAAAAAAAGCTCATTACTATCCTGTTGGAGTCTGTAAATCAGAGGTTTCTCTGAATTCTTCAGAGAGAAATCAGAGTGCAGGGATTGAATTAAAACCTTTGGATGGTTTTGGATAGATTGAAATATATTAAGGCAGTCACACACGAAGTAGAAGTGTCAGTTTAAGTTTTAGAATAAACAAGTAAGTAAATAAGTAAGTAAGTAAGAATATGTTTTAAGTGCTTTAAAGAATAAAGGTCTTAGATACCAGTGTAGAAGAACCAGTTCTAGTGAAGACTGAAAGACATAGTCTTAAATACTAGTATTGAAAACAAGTTTCCGTGTAGGCTCCAGGAACATAGTTTAATAAATGTTAGACATAATAAAACTATAGTAAGATTATTGCTTACATTTTTTAGGTAGAACAAGATAACCATATGTGTAGTTTATATGTAACCTGGCATGCTAAGAAACTAGAATTCTATAGGTTAAGAAGAAACGGTTCGGGTTTGTGTTTTCAGCTTTTTGGGTAATTTGTGTATAAGAATCTGTGCACTGGGGAGAGACTTGCTCTTGGTTTCTCTCTTTTCTTCTCTCCTCTCACTGCCATCACCATCACCCAAAGAAGACAGGAGCTGCTGCAGCAGCATCAGCCCTGCTGGGACCTCAACAGAAGCAGCTTCTACTTCTATTTGGGACTTTATTTCTATTTAGGACTCTATGCCGAAAACTTTTAGCATGGACTTTAATGCTTGTGACTCTTTGCCTTTTGAGACTGATGAATAAACAACTTTATAGCAACTAATAGGTGCTCAGCTCTTTTAAAGAAAACAACCACAACCCAGCGCTATCCTATTTCTTTCTGTAATTCTAAATCATTTTAGAAAAAGGAAAGTAGTCTAATGTTATTATCTAGGCTGCTGGTGAGTAATCATAGCTCTAAAACTCTGTGGTTCTGAATCCTTATATCTTTTCTTTATCTTCCCTATATTCTATGTTATTCTCTTTCCCTGTTAACTGCAGGCAGAGCCTTGTTCAATTGTTCTGTAGTCACATTTCAGTACAAATTGAAAGCAGTGCATTTACTCCAGTTCTTATCCCAGTTAGTTTTCTAGCACCACCACCACTGCTACTGGAAAATACCACTCATTGAATACCTAGCATTTTTAATTCCAAACCTCCAAAGTACTTTATCTTTTCTTAGTTTGTTCCATAACATTTAATTTTCCCCAGTCTTTTAACGATGCTTCCTGAAATAATAATGTGTCTTAAATTTGGATGTCAAACATGGTTGTTATTTTGCTAATGTATTCAATAATCCCCCCTTTTTTTTCCCTTAATCAGAAACTGGATTAACCCAGGAAGAAAATATTTTTGCTGTAATTAGGACAATTGGAACTGTCTGCAGGTATCACATTAATAAAAAAGTATGCAACTGATTGTAAAGACTTCTCCAGGACAGGAACGTAGGGTTTTTTGGGGTAGATTTTCTGAAAAAGGCACGGACCATACTTAGAGAATCTCCATTAATGATTGTCCTATTTTAGATACTATGTCAGTAATGCTGAGATAGATTCTGAATAAAAAGCAAAAATTCTACTCTAGAAATAGATTCTGTGACTATAGGTTTACTAATTTACATTGTTTCCTCAGTGACACTTTGTAATTACAAAACACATCGAGCTGTGGAGTTTTTTTTTTCTCTCTACCAAATGGACAATTCATCTCCTTGCAGTAGTAACCGGCCAAATTGCCACTGCAATTTTGTAAATTTCCAGGGCTTTCACAGACCAGAAACAAAATAAGATCTTGCATTTTAGTTGATTAAATTGTACTCCCTATTCCAACAAGTGAATGTAAGCAGAATTTGTATTTCTACCATTCTTACCACTGAGGCATTCCTATCAAAACTCTCTAAGCAGTTGAATCAGACTAATGATTCTCAGAAATACGGATTTATCACTGCTGCCTGCCCTCTTGCCTGCCCTCAACCTCAATCTTTTATATGCATTTGCTTCTCAGAAAACAACTGACCGTGACTCTTGAGTGCTGTTCCTCTTTCCTAAAGGTAAACTTATAAATAATAGAAGTGAAGGAAAGATATAACAGCATTAGTAACTACTTAAAAGCTTAGTTTTAAGAAAGGAATTCTTCATTACTTGGTCATCAGCTGTAAAATAAATATGGCAATGGCTAAAAAATAATTCAGTATGTTGCAAAAGAAATGCTGTGAAAATATAGGCTGAGAAGGGCAATCATTCTTAAATGCAGTTCCCCACAAAAAAGACTTGAGCCTGCAAATTGTGCCATTTTAGTAACTTCTTTTTACCTGATGCATAAAAACTACTTAAAGCAGAGGCTCTCTGTTCTTATTTGGACAGTTTTGGGGACAATAGGATTTAATAAAAGAACTGCTGGAACAATAGAATCTTGCAAAAGTAACTTTTACAATTAAAAGTTAAGATTAATTTTAAGAGAGGAAACAGTTATGTGTTAAGCTGATTACATGAAAAGGTTTTCTGTGTAATTTAGATAAATGTTTTCCTGGCAATAAAACTGAATAAAAAAAGTATTAATTATTCACAATGTAATCATTAAGAAATTAGGTAATGGTAATCACATTGCACAGCCAAATGAAATTAACAGATGTCACCAAGAAGAATAAGATAATAATATATAATTAAATAGAGTATAAAATTACAAATAAAAAAGGCATAAAAATCTAGCAATACCATTACTTTTAAAATGAATGGGATCTTAAAGAGAACCTAAGTGAATGGAAAATCATTACTCTGTGTGCTTGTGCACATCATAAATTGCTGAAATTTCTGGACAGGAAGTAGAAAAGATTAAAAAGTATATCCAATTTCTACATCCTACTGTGTTCCTTCTTTCACAAATAAGAGGACGTATGTGAATAAAATGTTTGGAATGATTTTGTACTGTTTGACTTCACAAAAGAGACTTTGCATCAGCCACCCTTTAGGGATTTTTGAAAAATGATATTTCACCTACGAGCAGCACTTTCTGTCTTAGAACTTGCCCTCCTTGAAAGACATAGATTAAGAGTTCATGCACCCTGTGAACACTAAGGGATAATTTTCTAGATCCACACCAAAAAGATGTAGTGCTAAATGTGTTTGTTAATGGGTATGGGGTGTGGACTACCAGCAAGTATAACTAGTTTGACAGTGCAACCTCAGTACTGCAGTTATGTTTTTACTATGAAACAACCTGTGGAATATTCCACATCTCTTTTCCTTGTAAATGCTCATATTTGTGCAAAAAAAATATTTTGGATAGATAAAAAATGAAAATGGTTTTCAAAATTATTCATGTAAACTCAACTATGTACAACATTTAAATTGTATAGATACTATTTTGTAGAATTATGTGCATGCTTTGACTTGAAAATCATAGAACTATTCCAAAGTTCTTCAAATATTAGTCCTAACTTAACATTTTTTTTTACAGTATTTTATACCAGCTTTGCTTGCACTAAAAAAATGGAAATGTAATAAAGGGTTTAAGGAGCTCTCTGGAGCTTCTCCTTTCCATCTTTCCTGTCTGCAAAACAAGCAAAACATAATCATATCTTATGCCATGTCAGATGATAAAAAACAGCCCCACCATGTCACTAAATTCCAATTAAATAGACATAAAGACAAAGAAAAATATATTATATAATAACCAAAGATAAGGATATAACTGATTTTAAAATTAAGTTTTGGTTACAAAAAAAAAATACAAAAGTACTAGTAAAAAATAAAAACATCATATCAATGAATTGAAGAAAAGGACAAATGCTTTAAGAGTAGCATGAATTATTCTGGGAAAAAGAGTTTAATTTATTTTAGGCATATAAATTCTTTTCAGATTTTAAGAAGTGGGAAATTTCAAAATTAAAATGGTAATTTAAAGAAAAAATGATGCAGATATCAGAACTTGCCATCATTGAAATGAAAAAAGAAATTTCACTTTCATCATAGTTTATTTTCCTGAAATTCATGTTATCACTACTTTTAGCTGCGTTTGTCATGTTTCCTGCAACATAACCAATGCTGGATTTAATAAAATGATAACTTCTAAAATGTCGTAATTTCATAATACTAGGTTTATTTCACGAATATAACATCTTGAGTGTCATAGTCCAATACTCTCTGATTCTTTTATTTTTTCACATGAGGAAGATTTAATGATTTGATATTAAATTTATATATTTGAAGATACTTGACATTACATGAATTTTTGATTTATAAAAGTAATATACAGCAATATACTGAACTGCAAACACGAGCACAATACAGCAATTGCAATGTACGCTTGGATCACAGTACAAACATGATTCCTGTTGCCGTGCTCACTGTCACAACTGAGAATCCACAGGCATTGGAAAGGACAGCATTGGTCAAAACCAGTTCAAACTCTTTGCTCTCTCCAAAGTTCTCTCTGTTGCTAGCTTGTTTTTGATACTTTATGCTTGGTTGATTCACTTACAAGCTTCCTCCATGTTGACCTGTCTGGATATAATGCATTCAACCGATAAATTTTGGGAGATCATTTACAAAATTGGTTGACCTCCTTTAACTGATGCCTATGTTTATTTACAACTAAGTCCAACTTGTCGTCCTCTTCTTGAGAGAAATTCAGCTTCCTTTACAAAAGCTGTGATCCCATTCCTACATTCGTTTTAGAGTTTCATGAGCACATAATGCTCGCCTGTTTTCTCTGAGTCTTCCTGCATTGCTGGGGATTGCTGATCACTTAAAAATGGGTAGATTGATCTCATGGCACTTGTGTTATTATTTATAATTAATCATTAGAAGCTCTGAAAATCCATGACTTGCTATTTTAAATATAATATATATATAGAATGATCTTTCTCCTGGATCCAATAGTTGAGGGTTTGTTTTTTAATAAGTAAAATAAAATAAGACAGAATTAACCATGTTAAATGTCAGACAAATAAATGAGCAGCTTTTTGTCAGCTTTTACATCAAGGTGAATTACAGTCAATTCCTTCTTTTTTGCCATATTATTTACAAACACAACATATTGTTGAACAGATCCGTATGATGGTCTCTTCTTTTAAATCTAGTCAGGACACAGTCCTCTTATAAAACTACATGTAAAATTAGACAGAGATAGTGTGATATAGGTGTAGAAGAAGAGTTTACAGGCAACCTTGCCCCGATAGTCACCACTGCATTAATTACCAAAGAATAATCTTGCCCTTAATGGGTTGCAGCTGTGACTAATAAAAATAAGTGAGACAAAAGGGATGGGTTGGTTGGTCAAGGGAGGTTGGAGGCAGAAGACTGGAGGGGATGAAGGAGCTGAGTGAATCCTGTGAGGGTAGTCTGAGTTTGCAGCTAAACCCTGCAGTAGGTGCATGCAGTCAGAAGCAGCAAGGAAAATACTTGGAGTCATTTTCTAGCAAGAAATAACCTGCCTTCCTGCTGAGGAAACCTACTGTGGAAATTTGTTGTAGTTAAAGCCTGTGATTATCTGGAGTCAGGGTGGATAATCTGTAATAGGAATGAACTGGGACCCTTTTTGTGTTGTAAATGAGAATCTGTGTCTTGGCTCAGTTCAACCCCTAATGAGAGGTCTGCTACAACAGTGTGAGTATGTTTTCTGTGTACTGTTTGACTCTTGTTTAATCTGGAGCTGGCTCTACATATGCTGACAGTACTGGGAGGAGATCAAAAGCAGATTAGTTAATGTTATGTTCCAAGTGCTTTTCTCACAATTTGGATTCTTGGTTTCTTTGGTATACCTTTCTTGTCCTCTTAGTTTTTGATAGCTAAGTTACTAATTTAAACTTTAAAAACAAAAAAGGAATAAGTTGTCAAAAGCATTTTGGGCATAGAACCTTGCAAACATGCTATAGAAAACAGCATGCCTGCTTAGTAGGAAGATTGCTACTGTTTCAACAGTCCCCTCTGATGCATATATACATATGCAGTGATCTAATTTCACGAGTTAGTTAAATAAATTCCAAATTATGTATATATTGATTCACTTGGCTAGGCTCAGTCCAAAGAAGCCATTACTGTCAATTAATTAAATTATATGCATTTTCAAAATATTTATGATTAGTGACTCACATAGTTAATGGGAAAAATGAAAACCTCATTTAAAACTATGGAACATTTGAAAGACTATCTCTCATTTCCTTACCCTGCATTACCACATAAATACATTTAGGCATGCATTTGTTTGCTTCAATTAAATCTGTCTGTAAGATATATGTAGAATGATCTGGAGTTGGTTTTTTTTGGTTTTTTTTTTTTTTTTTAACTATTTATTTATGCTGTTTTTTGTTGCTGTAGTTAAGGATAAAACTTATGTTCATAATTCTGGCTCTTCCTGGACAAAAGTTTAAGGAATGCGTAGCACGAAAGCTGTGGAGAGCCTTCCAAGTTCATTGCCTGAATATGATGTTAATAATGGTTCAACAGGAGCTGCACACTTCTTGTAAGGTTCAGGAAACACACAAAAGTCCAAAACATGAGCTTCTCTACCCCCTACTTGTCACCTTCAGCTGTGGGGCACTCAAACACTTGACTTGCTAAGAAATAATCATTGCCTTTTCCAGTTTTCAGCTGCTCTCCACTGTCAGTGAATTCTGTTCTTTTGCAGAAAAATAATTCAATGGTAATTTCAGGAAAACAATGGGAACATGACTCTGTAGTCTATCATGCGGTAGAGTGGTGAAATAGGATTCTGACCATTGTTGCTGGGGCTTCTTTAATTTAGTTAGTTATGTAAAAACACTGCTTGGGACAGGGAGTATAACCCATGCAAGAACATCAATCAGTAATTTGAGCAATTATAATCTATAGAGTCCTCTTGGACTAAAGAAGAGCATTGTTCATTTTTACTTCTCTGAAAAAGTAGGCCTTGAGGTCTTCTCTGCTCCACTGAGAAGACTTTATGACAATGGGAGGACAAAGCTGCCTGATAAATGCAACTTTAAGAATCTCTTACTTCAGGTCTTAATTAAAGTAAGGTAATCTGGTACAGCTCAGCAAGCCCAGGCACCCGATCACTTTTCTCTCCCTACAACATCCCATACTCCGGTGACTGTTGCCACATGGTTTCATTCAGGGTCAAGTACCACGGACAAACAAACAAATTCCATTGGGGTTGCATATCCAAGAAGTTTTTCTGGGTTTGTGTTTGCAGTAAAGAGTATTTCTAAATGGTTTGGTTTTTTTTCCAACAGTGTGACTATTCCTCTAAGATATTTCAAGGTTAAAGAGTCTTAGAATTATTAAAGTTGGAAAAGACCTCTAAGATGGCTGAGTCCAGCCGTTAACCCAGCACTATCATGCTCACCACTAAACTATATCCCCAAGTGCCTTCTGAACCCTTCCAGAGATAGTGGTTCAACTGTTTCCCTGGACAGCCGATTTGAAATGTCCTACCATTGCTAGTTTTGTTTTTTTTGTGATTAATATATCATTCAATGTGGATAATAAAATTGCCAGAAATATAATATTCAACATAGACACATGCAAATCTACATCTTATCTACCTGGTTATCAGGATGTAAAAAAATTTAAAACTATATTTCTAAGAGTAATAAATAAACAGTTACAGTTCTATTAACTCAGTTGAAATAGTAGAACATACAATGCTATGATTTAATGCTCTTTTCAAGTTATTAATTCAGTAAAAACATCCTCTGTACTTAGGGAGTTTTTTAAAGGTCTTCACTGCTTTCTTGTATTGCATTAATATGCAGTGATTCAGTCTCTAAGAGCCACCATGACCTAGGAGTAGCTGTGACTCTTTCCCTTGTATCTCAGAATAAAGCAGAAATTCCAAGAGTTTTGCAAGTATGCAGACAAATGTAAACTAGAATTAATTTTTGTTTCATCTCTTCTAAATTAAATGCTTGGAATGTGGCTTGATTTTCTATAATCAACTTTATCTTCATTAGGAAAATTGCATTTTTATAAACAACTGCTGAAATAAGCTTGAGTTTGCAAGTTGTAGCACCTTCTGCTGTGATTGCAATTTAGAGGGATATGTTGCCACTTTGAATTATTTTGCATTGGCAGCTGTAGGTTTTTTTAGAATTAGAAGTTAATTTGGCCAACAACCAGAATAAATAAAGTGCAAAAATGCCTCTACTTTTATTGTACTTGAAGGATTGGAAGTTTTTTTTTTTTTTTTTTTGTAGTTTCAATGCTCCAGAATAATTTCATGTAACATCAGAAGGTCAAACTAAACTACTCCTTTGATGTAACTTTTAAGAGAAGTACATAACATGTATAGTTTACTTTAATTACCAAAGCAAATGAATGAGTTTATTGGCTCAATCAGTGAAAACCCTATAAACTGACTTAGTTAAAGCTAGAGATTAGACAATTATTTTTAGGATAAATGTTTAAGGTTTTGGTTTAATTTCATTTTTCAGTTTCCAAAAAACTTTAAGATTCAAATAGAATCTGGAGCCTCAGAAGTTCTTTCTCCTACTTCTTCCATTCCAGGAAGGGTATTTTGCATTAAAGTTGGCTTAGATAATTTCTTTCAGTTTTGAAACAGAAAAAGAAAAAAAAATTGAAACACAAGAAATTCTTCTCTATAATTCATAAATGATACTCTATAATTTGTAAAATGCCATTGCTTAGATTCATGGATAGAGAATACTAAACAGCTCATACATTCCTTTAAGTATTTAATATAATTTCCAGTGTCTTGATTTCTAAAGGGACTAAATTAATCCAGATAGGATTCTTTATAGGTTTGTTTTTCAGTGTTGAAGAAAACTTAAGCACTTCAGGAATTATTTTTAAAAATACAGTATATAAACTAATGAACTTCTAAAAAGCAGGAAAAAAATACAAGTGTCTTAAGCCATATATTTTCTGTTTGACCTGCATGTAGTTTGATGATGGATGCAGATATCCTGCTGTGTAACATCTGTGCATGAGATTAGTTTTCAGCTTTTGCAATCAACAGAGTTTAGGACTTCTCAATAAGATCCCTATACTGGACATTCTTTCCAACATGAATGACATCAGTTAGAGTAGGTGGAAATGCTTGGAGATTATATGGCATGCCTCTATAGGTTTGGAAATTTTTGCCAACTGTTTTTTTTTTTTTCTTTTTTTAAGGTGAGTATGTACACAAACCTCTGCTGAAGAAAACACACTTCTTGCCATTCTCCAAGAATTTCTCTTTTATTCATCAAAGTAAAGGCTTCTACCTCGCAATTATTCTTGACAATATAGGCAATAATAATAATTTTTAAAGTTTGCATTTGTGTTTTAATAAGCTTGCTTATCGAACTTTCATATCACTTGCTCATATACAAGTGTCTAGCCTATGTTATTTAACAACAGTTTTCCTTCTTGAATTAACCTTGCCCTCAGTACAGAAAGATAGGTATAGTATGCCATGAAAGATTTGTAACTGAGGAACAAGAAAGTGAGGAATTTATGAATTGTTCAGTGAGATGAACAATGAGTGAAATTTCAAGTTCCTGGCTGTATGTGTCCCTGTCAAATACCTGACTTTTTCAAAGTGCTTTGAAAATATTCAGTAATGGCTAATGAATTTGAAGTTTTAATAAATTTTCATTTATCATCTTGATAAAAAAGGTATTATTAGGCTTGAAAAATTCAAAATTAATGCTAAATGGTACTGTGGAAATCTGTGTTTAGCCTTCTTATATAATAAATTTATTCTATCAGTAGCTTAAATCCAACATTTATTTGCAAGTTGATCTTTAAATGTTGAATACATATTGATCAGTTCAAAAATTTGTAATATGAAAATTTCTATTGCTGTTTTCATCAAATTATCCAGAATGTTCTGAGGGAGAATTTATCTTTATAGATAGCATATTATCTTCTTAGAAAATCACAAGAATCAGAAGCTCTTTATTTTGAATACTTGTATGAGGCATTTGCCGTAGGTGTTCACTGTTATTGTTGTACATTAGTTAAGATGCTTCTCAGAGACTTCTTTAGATAATGCCCTGTTTAGATATGTTTCCATATCCACATGGAAAAATATCTTCTTACCAGTATTTACACTTTAGAACGCTACTGGACCTAATGGAAATTTATCTGATTTTCCATTAAAACTGTTTTGTCCTAACATTAGAAGGCAATGAAGGCTGTAGATAGATGAAGACAGTATCTTTTACTGGACCAACAATTGTAACTGGGAAGAACCTGGCAAAATTTAAGTACTAAATTCTTTACTTTGGTCTAAATACAAACAGAGGAAGAATAGTCTCTTTAGTTTAATATGCATAAATTGGGCATTCTTTGAAAGTCCTGCTTGTTTACAGCTGTGAGAAGGGAGGTATTTTAATTGGAAGTGAGGAAAGACAGAAAATTGGGGACAGAGAGGAAGGAGACTGGAGAGGAGTTATGCCGCCAAAGGAAAAAAACGAATTATTTGTGTCTTAAAGTTTTGCTCTACAGGATTCAATCAAGCTTTAAATTTTAATTTACAACCTCATCGTTGGAAGATGAGCTGGTGATCAGTGAAATGAAGTTCTTCCTTGCTAAGTGCTACATTTTCACTAGTCTTCAGAGTGTGTTAGTTATTACACATAAAGTGAATTGATCCAAAGAAAGTTTGTTTTTTTTTTTTTTCCCCAGGAGGGTATGGTAGCATGTGGCTACCATTTGTTTTATAACTGCAGAAATACGTGTCACATAATGGAGTGATGTGTATTACTTTTGGAAGTAAGACTTTGTCTCAATCTAATGTGCATATTTTTTCCCTAGATAGTGACTATAATTACTATAGCAACTCTTAATGAAAATTTTGTATATGCAATTATAACATTTTCATGCTCTAGAAAGCAACTATTTTAATATTTATTAGTTTCTCTGAGACTAAAATAATGAAGCAGTTGAAAATATTGTATAAATTCATAGGTATGTCCATGGATACCAACTGTGAAGAACTCTGTTAAAAAAAAAAAAAATCACCCAAAAAATAAATGATTCAGATGAAATTTAAATTTTAAATGAAATTTATCAGGCACAACAGGTATCTGAAATCTAGATTGATGAGGTCCAGGCTGTTATTCTTGACATTTCAGGATTCTCTTAGCTCTGAATTTTAATGCCTGTGTGTATTCATGTAAAGTATATATAGTGAAATGTTTTCTTGCTATTATTTGACTTTGATGTAATACCATTCCTTAAAAAACATTCCAGCTGGAGATGGATTCCAGACCCTTATATAAATTCTGTCACTTCTGTAATAATTTTGTGTGATTTACCCATCCCAACAGAGTTTTCTTCTCATGTCTTCTGCATCCAGCTGGGGAGAATTGGAGAGAAACAGCAGAGATCAGGATTTGAAACTCGTTAATCAACTGAAACAACAACTACTACCACCCAGAAACAAAATGAGGATTAGTTATCCATGGGGAAATGAAGACTCTATTAAACTTCCCAGTCTCTCAATATCCTGATGTTCCCTGACAAGCCTAAACTACAGGTCAAATTCATCTCATTCATCACACAGTGCAAGTCTGATGGTTTAGTAAACACATTTCAAAGTTGTGTTTGGCTTTAAGTTAGCCTAAAACAAAAGCTTTCCCTTCCTCAAACTAAATTCTTCATTTAGATGCCTTTTTTGTTTCCCAACCTTTCCCTTTTGAATGCATATAATTTTTTTAGAAAAGCACAGAGCAGAAAACCAGAAGTGCAGGCAAGCACTATGGCAACTTAATAGGAAAAAAAGTACTGGAAGAAACAAATGACTTCTACCTCTGGGTTTTAATTTTGCAAGTTTTTGTAGTTTTTCACCTACCATGGCAACAGGACTAGAGTAGTGTGACCAAAACCCATTTAAAAAAAGTAAACACATTTCCACTGAATGTAGGTAATTTTTTTGGTGAGAACTAGAAGAAACAAAATAGTCATGGTGAAAATATCAAGGAAAGGAAGATTTACTTTTTATGTTACTTCTAATTACAACATGAACCTGTGGTTCATGAGATATTTTAGGCTGAATGGAGTAATACTGAAGATTAGCTTTAGCCAACCATATATTAAGGACAACATAAAAATATTTTTACTGTATTAAATTTTCACCTTGAGTTGCTATTCATACTGTGTAGTCACACTTCATGGTCAGTAGCTTGAACTATCAGAGCCTTGTACTAGATAGTATGTCTTTCTGAAATATTTTACAACTTCAGTAAGCCTACTCTGCAGACTAAGCAAGTTGGGTCTTTTTGGCCTGGATAAAAAAAAGGCTCCAGGGGAGACCTTATAGCAGCCTTCCAGTATATGAAGGGGAGCTACAAGAAAGCTGAAATCTGAAGAGGACGTTATTTATCAGGACATTTAATGATAAAACAAGTGGCAATGGTTCTAAACTTAGAGGGTAAACTTAAACTGAATATTAGGAAGAACTTGCTTGCTGAACAAATTCTTTGCTTCCTGTGAACATAAAAATCTTTGAGGCAGGATGGCTGAGGCTTTAAAAAACCTGGTCTGGTAAAAGGTTCCCTGTCCACAGAAGAGGACTGTAACTGGAAGGTTTTTAAGATCTCTTTTGCCCAAAATCACTTTTTGATTCTGCTTCTATGATTTCTGTAAGAAACATTAGAGAAACTAGAAGGCACAAGAGATTCCTATCTCAAATACGATGCCTGATTTCTGTGACTTTGAGAAGATGATTGATGGTAAGAGAATAATTATACAAAAGTCAGGGAAAAATATGGTTGCTACTCTGCCTATGGACCATGGTCAGAATGCAATACACTGTGAAGGACTAAATGGGGGTGGAGCAGCCAGGCCCTGTAAAAATCCTTGCGGAGAAGGGAACTCAGTGATATTTTTTAGCTGCTCAGCTACATGGCAGCTGAAAGCTAAGGGAGGTACAGGGAGATGTCCTGCTTTCAATTCAGCAAAACCATGGTGAAATCCTTCTTCTTGGACTGACGCACAGTCCTGCCCAAGGTTATTTCAGCTACTATCCTGAGATAGCTACCTGAAAGGTACAACCACCACTCATTGAGGAAGATGTATGACTAAAGTCACACAAGGTCCACCTAAACATAAGGGAAGCGTATACAAGTGTTTTAAGAATGGGGAGAAGAGAGGGGAAGACTTTGGCACAGCTGCTGGGGTCTGCCAATGGGCTGTCTTTTCCCCCTGTAGGAATGCTTATTGTTCAAGAAACATACTCTATGTACACTTAATTATTATTTCAGGGTTGTTTTTATTGGGGATTAGAGTTTGCTAGTATATTTCTTTGAATATCCTTTTGTAGTCAGATACTATCACTAGCAATTCTCAAACTTTAACCTGTCACAATTTCATTAATAAACAATGTTATTCTGGACACTATTAATGTGAGTCCTTTGCAGGCACTGGTAGTTTCTGGCTGTGGATAAAAGTTGTAGAGACCCAAGAGGGTGTTTCTGTGTTGAGTATATGGCAAGGCATTTAAACAAGGTAGTCAAACACCCTCCAACCTGGTGAAATGGTCAGCTAAGTGTCCCTATAACAGACACCATAGACTGGTTGGGCACAAGGTCCTGGAGTGCTAACAGATTAATCAAATAATAAGGGTTTGAGAAAATCCTCCCTTTTCACATGATATTGACTCTATTCATATGTAACTTGTGTAACACTGGTTTTTTTTCTCAGATTGCTTATGTCTACACCTTCAGTGTTTCATAAGACTGTTTAAGTAGTCTCTCAATATAGCCCCATACAACTTCTAAAAAGTCTAGTATTTTTATAGCTAGACATTTGCTATTCTGCTGATATCTGTAACAGTTAATATTGATATAAAACTGTAAAAAAGACAATTTCCTTGCTTCATTATAATGAAAAGAGTCATTCTAATAGGTAAGCAAATTACTTCTTCTAGCTATCAGTGACAACCACAGAAAATCTGTTTAAATTCATAGGGTGAAAATAATAGTCAGCTGTCAGGTTTCAAATTCTTATTTCTCACAAAACTTTATTTTCAAGACATTAGGCGAGTATCCCCTTTACTATTACACAGATTTAATTTACAAAAGTTAGGAAGTATCAGAGTGCCTGCTGCAAGGAAGTCTGCTCATCAGCTGTCTTTCATTAATGTGCTGTTATATTCTAAGATCATAGAGTACAGTAGAAAGAGATGGAGAAGTAGGATCTTGCTGACTTTTCATGCTGAACAATAAGATCCTGTGGTTTCTATCTTGAAAGATTGACAGTTTCTTAGCTTTTTTTTTCCTGATTATTTGTCTTTCTGTTCTAGAAGCATCTCTCCTCCTAGGGACACAGGATTAAATTGAGCTATCTTGTCTGAAAGCAGTAGAGACAGTAACCAATTTGAGTTTTGACATTTAGAGATTGATGGAGGAGAAAATAACATAGGTAAAAAATTCAGGCAGTGATGAAATAGTATGTCTGAAGCCAATTACTCAGAAGACAGCCTTTGTACTAGCAAAGGAGAAAGCTTTACTTTAAGTCACAGGAAATAAATGTGTTTATGGATGATAATAACATCTCATGTAGAAAAAGCACTTTCATTTCCAGAATATTTAGCTATATGGCAACTTGTTTTTTGTCTTAAAGTAAATGAATAGTTATTAAAAACCAACTGATGGGCAGTGGCATAGGAATCATTATGGAATCGCTTTCCTGCTAAAAATAGTGTTTTGGGAAGAAATCTCTTTTAGGTAATATTTTTTGATGCAACATTTTTAATTTTCATAAAGCGCCATTATAATGTTGAGTCTACTTTTGGCTCTTGTAAAGAACAATGTTCTTTACTTGAAAGCTTTTATTGGTTGTCTGAATTTCTCCCTTGAGTGACCTGTTTGGGAATAGCTGCATTAATTTGAATTAGGTGCTTACTAAGGCAGAGTTTTATAATTGGTGTTTTCTTTTTAAGAGAATAAATGGTTTGTCAGCAAAAGAACCCAGTCAAAAAACAAACAAATATCAACTATTAGGAAAAAAGTAAGTTAATGGGGTTTTTTGTTTGTTTGTTTTTTAATTAATAAATAATATTCTGATATGAGAAGTCATATTTTCATTTTGATGAGAGAGTGAGCTAAAATAAAAGAATATTAGTCTGAAACTTCAGCCTGGAAAAACAGAATTGACAAAGGAGTAGTATGGTGGGAAAGGAAATCCTCCAGTTATAGCAGATGAATGTTGGAAAAGATTGCCAAGGGCAGGTATACAATCAACCTCAGTGAAAGATTTAAAGCAAATTTACACCACTATGTGAGACCTGACTTAGAAATAATAAAATATTTCCTCCTCTAATGCAGAGGCATTGGCTAAATGACCCAGCAGAAACCTGTCACATCCAAAACACTCTTTTAAGAAAAATCCATTACACTGAGAACTGTAATACATTTTTCCTACTTCCCGTGGAAAATATAACTCTGTATTTCCACTGGGAATTTTGGACATGAGCATGCAATGTCTGCTTGCAGCCTTAAACTCAATTGTATCTTGGGCTACATAAAAAAGGTGTGGCCAGCAGTCCAGGGAGGTGATTCCCTGTCTGTTCTGCTCTGATGAGGCTGTCATAGGTAGAATGGGAGCTTCAGAAAAAGTTTATTAAAGAAGCCCTCCCATTGAGTCACAAGGCACAGAAAGGCCCCCCTTGCTTTTTAACTCATCAAAGAGGAACCTAGGTGTGGTTGGATGCAATCCTAACCCAAGGATTTGCAGATGGCTTATGTCTAAAGAATCATATAGCTGTAATTGAAACTTTATAGAAGTTCTTTCTGCTGGATAAAGGACGACAAAACAAATATAATTATATAAATAAATGAAAGTATTAAATTATTTAATGGTTATAATTATAATTATGATTAGACAAAGATAGCTTAATCCGAATTATTTGCTACAAAGCATGGATCGTTATAGCTGCTAGTAGTGTAGTCTACTTTTTTGGAAGCAATATTGAAACAATTATATTGAGGAAATTTTTTTAAAGCTATAAAAACAATTATTGAGATTGCTGTTACTCAGCCATACTCATGACTGTGAGCAAATCTCAGTCTCAAAGGAGTAACATTGAGGGATGTTCCCATTCAAGGGAAGGACCTTCACACAACTTAGGGAGATATGCTAGAAGTCTTCACTGTGCAAAAGCAGGACTGGCCTTTTACTGGATAAAGTGATTGATTGCCAGTCATATATATATATTTTAGATTGTGTTGTAAGACTCAACCAAATAGACTTTGTGCTGAAAGTAAGTGTTACCGGCTCCTTGGTTTCTTCTGCTCAACACTTCTGACTTATTTCTGTATCACGTCCTGCACGTCCTGGCTGCTCCCAGACTCATTTAGGAAACATCTGTCTTGCATGTCCTCATGGTGAGTCTGATAGGTCAATCAAGCTGGTCTCAGCATTCTTCAACTCAAAAAACAGCAGACTCTTCTGTCCTGATTGCAGCAAGAGGGTGTAGGGTAGCATAGTGCAGGCATGATTGAGGTGTTATATTACCCCCCTGACTTCATCCCTGGAGAGTGTGATTTCAGGAATGTGAGGCACCTTTGAGAAGAGGTCCTCTTTCCCTCCCTCCAGTAGAAAAGCTGTTAGCATCAGCCGTGGGTACTCCATTCTTTAGTGCCATCCTTTTGACCTGCAGCTCAGAAGTGTGGTGCTGAAAAAAAGCATCAAAACTCAGAATTGAGGTGGCACTGAATGGCAGTGCCTGTGAGGAAGGCTATATCCCTGTTTAGGCAAGGTACCCTGCTACAGAGACCCCACCTGGAGTACTGTGTCCACCTCTGTGATTGCCGGTAAAAGAAAGAAAGACCTGGACCTGTTTATGCAGGTTGAGAGGATGGATACAAAAGTCATTAGGGGACTGAAAGATTTCTTCTATGAGAAAAGGCTAAGAAAATTTTGGGAGTTTAGCCTGGAGGAAAGGGTTCAGACAGAACTTATGGTGGCCCTTCAATAGTTAAAGGAGGCTTATAAGAAAGATGGAAATAACTATTTGCCAAGGCATGAAATAACAAGACAAGGGGTAACAGGTAACATGTAAGTTTTCCTGAGTATCAGGAAAAAAGTTGTTTTACTTCAAAGGCTGCCCAGAGAAGTTTTGGGTACCCCACCATTGGAGGTTTTCAGAGTCAGTTTGGATGGGTCTTTGAGCAATCTGATAAAGTTAAAGATCACCCTGCCCATGACAGAAAGTTTAGACTGGAGTATGTGACCTGTACAGAAGCAGAAGTCCCCTTTGGAATATTTTGTCATTATTATCTGCTTAAAGAAAGATGACTAAAAGCACCAAAAACATACCTACACCTTACTTATATTGCATGAAATAATGTATTTCTACCATGAATTTCCACCATACATTTCCAAAGGCATAAAGACATGATGACAAAAACATATGTCATTTAATCTCACCTCCTGTGTATAATAAGTTATAGAATTTCATTCAGTTATGTCATAAAAACATGGGTAATTAAATTTAATTCTCTCTTCAGGCCAGAAGTCAGACAGTGGAGACTCTCAGGACTGTACTACTTGATCTCAATTATGGAGAGGTGAATTGCAGTAGGTCTGGGGCCTTGCATATAACAATTTTCTTTTTCTAGGAGGTGTGATTTTGACACAGCTAATCAGCTGTTCAATCTCTTTCCCAGCAGTTTTGTGTATCACTAGATGTAGTCTTTCTGAGCACCAGCCATTAATGACCTGTTCTATTTGTCCCTTATTTTCAATTTGCATTTGCCTATCTTGGCTCCTTTTATGCCATTTTTGCTCTACAGAAAACATAATTATAAAGAGTTATGTCTACAAAATCTGATTAGATCACTTGTTTATTTCTCTCAATAATTTTCTTAGAAATTGAAGTATGTGGGGCTTTTATTTTTCCCACCTTTATCCATTCAGCATGAGCCCTTTAAATCTCTGGAATATTTGTCATTTAGTGTCAAGAAAAAATAAACTCACCTTCATTGTTCTGCTTCTTTGAACTCCATGCTTCCAGCACACTTTTTAATTTACATAGAAGCATGGAGTCTGTTTATTCTAGAATGCCAGCACTCTTTTAAATGTCACCATTTGGCCAGAGGTTCTGGGATCAGAAATTAGTCCTACGATAAACCAATCTTATCACATCTCAGTCATTAAAAGTAAAAGCTTTTCTTTATTTTTGACACCTCCTTTCTTGTTTAAATCAAGGCTTACACTGGTGAAAGGTATGGAGTAAACTGGATATTGTAGTCCCAGTTCTCCAGCTGATTGTTGCTGTAATCTGATAAACAGAAATCTCTTACAGCCTTGAAAATACTGATCTTAGGAGAAATCTCAAGACAACCAAGAGGCAGAGAAGTATTTAGTCTCTCCTTATCTGTCACTTCATGCACTGGCCTAGCATCAATATCACCCTGTCATCCCACTACTCTCTGACCAGCTTCATTTAGGTTTTTCATATGGGGAAGGTATAATGTTTCAATACAAAATTTACTTAACAATTGCGAAGTATTTTGATTTAGTATAATTTTAAATGCTTTATGTACTGATATCACAAGACAATCATAATGCAGCAATTGCAGTGTGCAGTTGGATCACAATGCAAATACAATTCCTATTACTGGCCTTTTTAAGTTCACTGCCACAATGCTGTGTCATTCCCATTTGCTGGGAGACATTACATAGGTTGAAGTCAGCTCAAGGCTACTTCTTTGTCCAAAGTTCATTTTGACAGTTGTTCAGTTTTGGGGAGCCACTTCCCCCAGGCTGCTCTGACTAAATCAGGAAGATATTCACTTTTTTTATTAACTCAGGGAAATGAATTTAGACAATCAGCTGATTCACTTGACTGATACAGCCATGTAAGTAACACAGCGGTCACCTACTGGTCCATTTGGTATTCAGGTAAGTTCAGCTTTCTTTACAACACCTGTGCTCACTCTTTATATTCTACCCTGAATTTTTGAGCACATCACCTTCGCACATCTCCTCCATGCCTTCTTCCACTGTAGAAGTTTATTGGTCAGTCACAAAGATACATATCATTATCAACCAGAGTTTTCTACATAGAGAAATTGCACCTTTGTTGTGTGACTTGACAGGAGAGAGTTTTGCTGTTCTATTTTCAAATGAGAATGACTTGAACTATCTGAGTTGAGGTTTTGGGGGGTTTTAGGGATGTTTTTGTTGGTTGGTTGGTTGATTTTTTTTTTTTTTCAATAACTCTACTTGGAAGGGACCTTCTTGATGCAGTTGGTCTTGGAAAGGCTCTTTAAGAAATTTGCAGTGTTGAAGATTCCTACCAGATTAAGAGATGCATATAAATTATTCTTTCAATTCTAGATGGAACCCAAAAGAAAACTTTGACTGACAAGCTCTTAAGGTGAAAATACAGTTGGCTCTGGATTTGACACAGGAATATGGGTTCTGAGTGGGCATAATTTTGGTGTGTTCTAATTCTATCTACCTTTGTGTCCTAAAGTGGCTTTTTCTGTGTTGATGATTATGGAATTTCAAAGATTAAATGTGCTTCAAAAAGTCATGTGAGCACTTCAAAAGTCTTTGAGGACTACCGAGAGAAAGACTAAGGCTAAAACTTTCCAAAAACTGTTATCATAGAACAATGATGCTGGAGTTAATAAGAGTGAGAATAAGAAGTTCCACAAAGTCTGTCTGTGCCTTTCAAACACAGCAGATAGGTGAAATTTTGGAAAACTATAGCCACTGTGTCAACAGAATTGGCATTTGATATAAAAGTGTTACCTACAACTATAGGTAATAATACTCTAGAATAGCAATATAGAATAACGGTATATTGGTATCTAGTCTCACATTATTCCAAGAGGACTGAACTACATAGTAAAGAAGGTTCATAGCTGCCAAGTAAAGGACAATTCTAATAGGGTCATGGCAAAGTTCTGGCCTAGATACCTTTATCTTTAAAGGTAAAAATATGTTGCTCCTGAGACAAAGCATTAAACACCAGCAAAAGGAAGAATTCTGCATTTTACAATTTTTTTGCTCGGTGTAGGTGTCCATGTACATTAGACGTTGAGAAATGTCATGTGTTTTGATTCCTTCTTCAATTAATAACAATTTATTTATCAACTGTGCATTGTGACCTCTGTTTATAAAGTGGGGTGGATAACTCATTGGTACTGTTGTTTTAACTCTTTTAAAGCTTATGTCTCTTATTCATATTTGGGTGGTAGATACCTTGCAGACTCAGTGACTGAAGAATTTCAAGTCAGGAATTGAGAAGATTTATATAGTAAAAGGAAGATTTAACAATTATAAGTAGTTTCTTCATAATAAGCAAATAAATAGCTGCCAAAAAAAATACACAACCAAACCCCAACTCACAAAACAATCTGACAATGTATTAAATGAGAGGTGAAAACTTAGCTACTGCATGAAAATACCTGGGAACAGCTATGGCCTGAGAAAACTATTGCTACAATTTTTAGTGTGTTTGGATTTTATTTGAATTCCCAGAAAAAAGCTCTGACCTCCTGTTTACATGTACAAGTTAAGAAAAAAAATAACAGGGTAGTTTCATCTTTTGACCAGTGCATTACTAGAAGAACAAATGCCTGGGTTTTGATTTTGTAAGCAGGTGCCAGAATAGACTTAAAAAACTTAACAATTTAAATCAGATTTAAAATGCATCAAAAGTAATGTAGCTAGCAGGTTGAGGGCGGGGATTCTTCCTCTCGTCTCTGCTCTTGTGAGACCCCCACCTGCAGAACTGCATCCAGCTCTGAGGTCCTCAACATAAGAAGGGAATAAAACTGTTGGAGATAGTCCAGAGGAAGGCCAACAAGATGGTCAGTGGTCTGAAGATGCTTCCCTGGGAGAAAAGGTTGAGAAAGTTAGGGGTTTTCAGCCTGGAGAAGAGAGCATTCCAGGAAGACTTTTTTCAATATCTAATGGGGATCTGAAAGAAAGTTGGGGAAGGACTTTCTTCAAGGACTTGAAGTGACAAAGCAAAGAGTAATGGCTTTAAACTGCAAGAGGGTTTAGATTAGGTATGAGGAAGAAATTGTTTACTGTGAGAGCGGTGAGACACTGGGACAGGTTGCCCAGGGAAGTTGTGGATGTGTTGATTAGGGCTTTGGTCAACATGGTCTAGTGCAAGCTGCTTCTGCTGATGGCAGGGAATTGGATCTAGATGGATCATTAAGGTCCCTCCCAATGCATACTATCCTACAATTCTATGAATGTTGCAAGAGATGTGCATTTTAATTACATAGATGTGTCACTAGTCATGTAAATACTTATTTTGACATTAAATGTTGGAGAAAGCATTTTCCCTTTTTTTCTGTAATTTATTAAAAGCTTTTCATCATTGTATTAATTAAACCTTAACTGAGCCCAAGGAAATGTCAGAATAATTCTGGGTGGGGTTGGCAGCATTTACACAGAATGAGACCCATCTTCCACTTCTTGTTCCATTGAATGTTTAACAGCTTAAAACTTAACTGCAGGGCTCCACTGATGGTGAACAGGATGGGATCATCAAAAATTATCTCACCACCTTTCAACTGATTTAATGCTTATGAGCATTCTGTGAGAGTCTAAAGAGTGATTTTTATTAGAATTCTAAATGCTTTAAAAAGTCTTTTCTCTTTTTTTCTTTAAACACAATTTTATAGTTTTCCAGTTGTTACAGTGCTGTTGTCAGGTTGCCTGTAGCTATCAGAGCTCTTTTGTTCATGTGCAAGAGAATTTTAAGTTGTAGTCAACCTTTAGCAACAGCTTACTGAAAGATTGTCAAAAACTGCATACCTCTAAATCAAAATCTTTGCAGTGATGAACATCAATACATCTGGTGTAATGTGGCACTGTATAAATGACCATATACTCCAACTCTGTATTGAAACAAAGTTTTAAACTGTGATTACTTCAAATTATAAGAAAAAACCCAAAACAACAACAAAAAAACAAGCTGAAACAACTTTTCCACTTATGTAAATAATAGTGATACAGAGTCCTCTCTTTTTATAACTTTGTATAAAACAGATAATGTAACATCTCTAGAAGATAACAGCAAAGAATTTGAATCAACACTTTATAAATGCCTTTGCATTATATTCAATAAGTAGATATCAAGGGCAAAATTCTTGATATAGAATGTATCATTTATATTGAGAAAACTTAAAGAAAATTACCATTGTTAAAATTCAGAAGTAAATATAAGTTAAGTACATTCATAGAGGAAATGCAACTTCAAATAAAACTTGTGTAAAGATGTAGGCACTACTTCCTAAAACATAACATAATACTGGAAAACAAGTCAGAGATTAAAGGGTTTTTTTTCAGAAAATATTTAGAAAGAAGGAATTCTAATTGTTCCCTGTTATATAAGCATGTTTTTTATTCTGTTTCACATAAACTAAATATTCAGATTCTATTTCCTGCTATAATAACATAAGCTGTATTAACAAGGGAAAGCTGCTGCCCTGCAATTTTACCAAAGAGTTTCATGGAAAGTACTTGGAAGGTAGTCTTGAGAAGCAAATGAAACTCGTATAAAGATTTTGTCCCATTTCAAAAGAAAAAAATAAGGATGAAAGAAAGGGACAAAAGAAAGATGAGCTTCAGTTCACTACAGTGGTGAGACTGAACTAAAGCAAATTGTAAAGAAGCGTCAAATATGAATACATTTAATACTGAGGTTATGCAACAAGAATTTCTTCAAGCAATCATAGAATCACATAACTATGTAGATTGGAAAGGGACTCTAGAGGTCACCTAGCAAAACCTTCAATTCAAAACAAATTCCGTTGACTATGTTGTTTTTTCCAGTCAAGATTTAATTGTTTCCAAGGGTGGAGATTCTACAAACTCTCTGAGCAACCTCCTCGTGTTTCCTCCCCCTCATAAAGAGAAAACATTACTTATATGGAGGCGTAGCAACTTGTGTTCATTACTCCTTGCCAGAAGTCTGGTGCCAGTATCTATCTTTACAGTCAATGGAGAGATTCACAATGCTTCTGCTTCCTCAGCCTAAGTATCTAGTGTCATCTGAGACACGCCAGGTTATCTGAAGCATCCAAACTGTGCTGAAAGATATGACAAAAGGCCTGTGAAAAATTTGCTGTTAATTGGAAACCAGACAAAAATACCTCTAATTAATATCAGGGATATAAACACCAACCTATTATAGGTCTCTGCATTAAGGTGAAATGAGTCAATTCTACAGATGTATTTTTCTCTCCAGTTGTGATGACAACTATCAGAGCTGACTATAGTTCTGAACTACTTCAGTGCTGGTGAGACCAATCCACTTAGGTTTTAATGAGAATATTCTACAGAACTTCACAGTCAGCTCTGACTTCATTCTTCTATTTTGCATCTCTGGCCAAATTTCACTACAGTGAAAAGTACATCTCTCAAGACAGAATGTCTGCGAGGTCTTTTATTAGTTTTTTTTGCTAGGCAAATTGTCCAGGAATTTCTGTTCTTTGATATTTTAAGACACTGTTACTCTCTGACAACCAGCTGTTAGCTGACATTGATTACATTCTTTAAACAGTTTTGAAGAATTATTAGAGTAATTTCTGGTTTTCTTCTCTTCTTTTTTTTTTTTAACTGAAAACATTACTATTTAATAAGATTAGTTCATTCTGGTCCATCTGCTTCTTGACTACTCTAAAAATCTTTAATATTTTTTGTAGAAGGAAGTCATTCCTTAAAAATCTTCATCAATCTTCTCTACTCATTTTCTATGTTTCCACTTATTTTATTATGTATTAGAGTTTCTACAGATTAACACTATTCAATGTTGAAACTCACTTGTCTGTAGTGGCCCAGGTTAACTTCATAAACTTTTGAAAAATGAAATCCCTCCCTATCCCTAATTCTTCTGATATTGAAGTTGTTTTAACAAACATATTTTTCCATCAGTAGTAATTCTGACATAATCTCCCACAAAATGCTTTTGAAATTAATTGTGTCTTTTCAACTGATTTTATTTTAGTATTTTCCTAATTGATTTTCCTTTTTAAATGGAATTTAAAGGAAACTTAGCTTTTAATGCTTTTACATTTGTTTTTTCTCTTCATCATCTTTCTATCTTTCACCAATATATTTAATAAGACAATGATAATTAGAAAAAAAAAGGCATAATACTATTTGTATCCTTAGCCATATTTTATACATAAAAGATCTGCTTCTGGTCTTGCTTTGTTTCAGAAATCAATGATTCTGTGGATAATAGATATGAAGAGATTTTTTAATATCCCTTCTGGCATACTCTCAGTTCAGTGAAGGCTACTAGAAAAATTCCATCATGAGCCCTTCTAGCCTAGAGGCAGACTGATGGATGTGTTTATTCTTTATCACTCAGTCACCAAGAATTGGGATCTGGCTCATGAGCACTGCAGCTCCTTTCAATATGTGCATATGATCTTTTCTGTGGGAATCAAGGGGCAAACTTGTAAAAATGCTTTCATAATGTGTCTTGTACTTAAATGGACATGAAAAGATACTGTAAGGATATAAAGGAAGGAGAAAGGATCTCTTCCCTTGAACTGAATACAGACCTTTTCTATGCAGAAGGTTTCTGGAAAAAAAATGAGAGAAATTTTCTTTCCTTTATATCCCTTAGGCACCTCTGATATTTGCCATGACCTTTCAAAGACAATTAAGAGTGGCCTTACAATGATATTGAGAAAGCTTTTCAGCACTTGTGGGTATATCCCTTCATGTCTCATGGACTTGTGTATCCAGTTCATCCTCTACTGAGTGGGAATCTGCTTTAGACTTTCCTGCATGTTTTAGGGGCCTGAGACTCCGGGAGGCCAGTTTTACTATAAGGATTAAGATAACAAAAGCATTCTATACTTTAACATGTCCATGTGTTTTTGGCACTAGATCCTCTGCTCCATTCAGCAGAGGGCTCAAACTGGGCTCTATTTTTCTTATATTGCTTATATTAATGATTAATAAGGTGCTGATTTTTTTGTTGTTGCAATTGTTGGAAACTGTTCCCTTTCAAAGTACCAAGAAATTTTTTTCAGAACTAGGAGATGAATGAAACATTATTGGGTTTTTTTCTGCTTCATTAGATTTCATTCAGAGTCTTCAAATCACATTAGCTCTGTTTGTTTTTATGAAATGTGATTTTTTCTCACCAATATCTGATGTACATCTAAAATGAGAAAAACATACATGACTGGTGATAGACAATTAGGGAGGCTTATTTAAATAGGGAAGAAACTAGCAGGTTATGCTCCAGGCATCTGTGTATAAGTATTTGTATTTGTACCAACAAAGATTGTCACATCATGTGGGCAGTTGCAGAAAATGACAATCTAATGCACACGCCATTAGGAAATATAAAAAGCAGAAGAAAAAAGTTTTTTAAAAAAAGAAGAGAAAATAGAGAATAGAGGTTTTTTTTGTTTGTTTGTTTTAACCTATTTTCTAGCCCTACTCCAATGCAATTTCCTGAAAATGTTTATGAAATTCATTGCACTACTTACAGCCTAAATTCGTAATATTAGCTATATCTCATTTATTTTGAAATACAAACTAAATGAGTTTTTCCATGTAAGTGATTGTAGTTTATGAAAAGACCTTCTAAAAACTTTTAAGTGCAATGAATGGATGATTAAGAAAAAAATAGTCGTAGCATAGATAATTTTCAAATCTATTCACAAAGGAAAAGTACAAACTCCTTGAATGTAATAGAGGAGATTAGGACTTTAGATGTATTGCATTTCTTTATTTTGTTTTCCTTTTGGAAGGTTTATTCAGCAATGCTGAAGTACTAAGGTGACTAAGGATACAGTTCTAATAGCATAACTTCAGGCATGCCTAAAGGAGCTGTCTGGAATTCTAAAATGCTGTCATAGTAAATGGAGAGGTTCATTTCATTTCAAGAAACAATTTGGATGTCCATATGTACAAATCTAATTTAGTATGAGATAAGTAATGCCTTAGAAGAGCTCATCCCTGTTTTCTTTAAAGTATTCTGAGATACCTTATTTAGAATTATAGAATATTCTGCACTGAAAGGCACCCACAAAGTTCACTGAGTTCAACTCCTGACTCCAGACAGGCCAAGCTAAAAGCTAAATCATACAGCTATGAACATTCCCCAGATGCTTTTTGAGCAGTGACAGGCTTTGAGCCATGACTGCTTTCCTGGGGAGCTTGTTTCGCTGCTTGATCAATGAACTCTTCCCTAATATTTAACCTGAACTGTTAGTGATGCAGCTGTAAGGCATTCCATTGTGTCCTGTCACCAGACACTAGAGAGACGGGGTCATCACCTCCTTCTCTGCTTCCTCCCATGAAGAAGATGTAGACAGCAATGAGATCACCCCTCAGCATCCTCAAAGCTGAACAAACCAACTATGTTCAGCCACTCTGCATAAGTCATGCCCTCCAGACCTTTCACCTGTCATCCTCTGGACATATTCTAATATTTTTACATCCTTTTTGCATTTAAAAAGACAAAATTGCATACAGTACTTGAGGTGAGGATGCACCAGTGCTGAGTACAGATAGGCAATTCTTTCTACCAGTAAGTTACACTCTGCCTAACAATGCTGGAATACATTTGGCTCTTTCATCCTCGAGGGCATATTGTTGACTCATATTGAACTGGTCATCAAATTCTCCAGAAACTATCCTGCAGGTCTGCACTCCAGGCTCTTGTCACCCAGTCTATACACTCATCCAGGTTTTTACTCTCAGGTGCAGAATCCAGTACATGTTATGTAAATTTCGTATGATTGGTAATTGTCCAATGCTCTGGTCTATCATGATCTCTCTGTAAGGCCTCTTTATCCTTCCCAGAATCAACGGCTTCTCCTTTCTTAATATTGCCACCAAACTTATTTTGTGTGCATACAACTCCTGTGTCAAGGTCACTAGTTACTGCCTGCCAAACAGGTTTTACCCCTTTTTTGTTTCCCTGTCTTAGTATCTGTATCAAAATATTGTTTTCAACATGCTTCAGGAATTCCCTGGACCTGTTTGTGTATGATGTATGGTAATCCCAAATTAAGGTATAGGAAGTTGATGTCATAGGTAAGGCTGAGAGCAATTGATCTAGAGATTCCTCTCAGTGGCTTATATAGTAATACATTGATGTCATCATACAGGCTGGATGATCTACAGTAGAATCCCACAACAGCATCTACTTTATTAGCTTTTCCCCTAAACAGAACACAGAGGCTCTCAACCGTGTTTCGCCTAATTGCAAGCACTGTGCAGTGTAATCCCTCCTCTCCATAAACCACTACCCCTCCTCCTCTCCTGTTCTGGCTATATATCCCTAATAGACATACATTCAGTGGAAAAACTCTTGGACAACTTGAGTGAATATTAATTTTCACTGGAATTTGCAATCGTAAAACCTGTAGGTTCTTTTCAGAAATTCAGTCCTACATTGAATGTACCCTAGGTTAATATAAATCTATAGAAACAAAATTTGAATTCGTAGAAGAATTTATTAATTCTTTACCCGTAAACAAAAGATAAATAAAAGTTACTTAAATGACAATGAAAAGCTCCAAGCCCTTCTAAAATCAGATGAGATTTCACCGTGTCTTTTCAATCCTTGCAAATTACAACACGGCAGTTGCACATAAAGCAGTTCACTATTAAGATGCATTTTCACAACCTAATATGCAGACCTTAAGTACACTGGCATATCATATGACCCATCATAATCATGTACCTATAAATATATGGGACTGGAAGGATACTTTGAGGAAACATAATTTGTTGAGGGAGGACAAGAACACTCATGTCTTGTTTGTTTAATCCACTCTAAAAACCTCCAGAGGGGGAGGCCTCAAAAACCTGTATTCCCCTTGCCCCATAATGTTTCTATTATCAAAATTGCTGAAGAAAGCAATTACTTCACCAGTTTTGCTGCAACATTTTCTGAATTGTTTGAGTCTTACTAGATCTTCTCTTAAAAGGCATGTTTCTGTTTTCTTCTCAATTCTACCACTACTCAAATTTTTTTCCCTTTCCTCCAGGCCTCTACTATGTTACTTAAGAGTTGGTGCATGAAAGTCAACATAATAAGATATCTTCCTTCCTGAACATTTTCTTGATTAGGGAAATTAGGGAGGAAAGGAGATGAAGAAACTGCTTTTAAAAGGTAAGGGTTTTTTGTATTCTTATAATACACACTTTAGTACATTTGAAGTCTCACCAACATCAGATATTAGAAATCCACTTTTCCTTGACTTTCTCTATTTGCCATTACTATTTTTGACTGACATACAAAAATCTTGTTAGTTGGCTTCAGAATTAGATTATCTTTTCAAAATACTGTTTAGTCCATTATAACATCCACATTCTTCTCTATAGCACTGTGACCAGCCATTTTCTCCTCATTTTGTAGCTATGTATTTGATTTCGCCTTCAAATACGTACTCCTATTGATCTGGGGGTAGTTGTCCAAAACTTTTATGAACTTCTGACATCATCATTTTAAGTAGAAATTTTAACCTCACCAGACTGGGCATCATACACTGTTTTCCTAAGTGCAGTTTCTATCAGTCAGCTAAGCAAATAAAGAAACTGAATAATACTAATCTCATAATCAATATTTGCAGCACTTCAATGAAACACATTACCAATTAGGTAGTAGACTATATTGATCTCTTACATTGGTAATATTTTCCTGAAATAATTACACAGGGGTAGGTATTTTCTGTTAAAATATCTTCCTCAGTAGGGAAGATGAGTAGAAAAAGAGGCTAAAGGAAAGCACTGCTAAGATTTTTCTGACCTAATTTTCTATCCATAAAGCATTGTGGTCTAATGCATCTCAAATTTAGAGTAAGCTATCAAGTAAAAGGAAGAGAATTGAGTGTTTCCTGTTTTGCTTAAATTTAATATAGACCGTAAAATACTGAAATGTATCAGGAAATCTTCAGAGTTGTCTTCAGTGTTTTGGGTTTTTTTATTTATTTTCCACAAAAAAGCCTTTTGATATTTGAAAGTAGCATGCACAACCTTACTTACTACAAAAATTCATGTTTTTCTTCTCTAAAAAAATTATCCGCGTCATGATTTGAATGTTGATGATCTACTATGTGTAGTAGGAAATGTAGAAGTTTATATTTACGATTTTTTTTTAGAAAATAAATGGGAAAAGTTTCAACTTAGATTTGTTTCTCTTTTCTGTTCAAGATATCCACAAATATCATTAAATACATTTATCTGCCATTATGTAAATGTGTTTCTGAACAATTATATACACCTGAGAGTTATGTGTTCAGGCATGACAAAAACCAGAGCCTCATATTACAAGTATAAAAGTTGGAATGCAGATGCAAAGCACTGAGTTAAATAAACTGACAACTCCTTTTCTGAGTGGGAGGAAAGCCGTCCTTAATATTAGACAGAATACAAAGTTTCAATACTTAGGCTTTCCAAATTAAAGGTAAAACCTTTTGTACAAGTAAATTATTACATTTAGGCAAATTGAAATTTGACTAAAATAACTTTAGGCTATATGGTACTGCCAAAGCACAATCTAACTATCTGCCACCACTGGTCTCAAGGAGAAGCTTGCTATACTTACGTGTTTAAACACATGCCTTTCTTTTCTCATATGACAGCAATATCTTACAAGGACAATGGGACAGATATTTAAGGCATTAATTGGTTATTTTCTGCCTTCCATTGAATGCTATGACTAAAAATCTTTCATAAAACTGTGTTATTCAGTTCACTAATAATCCTATAAAATACAAAGTATATATTGTAGTGAAGATTTTTTAAGAATCACTGAATAATTCTTGCTCTACTAATCAAGGAAATGTGGCAACTGGTATAAATCCTGAAAATGAGAGAGGATTTGTAAAGGAAGAAAATGAATCCTAGTTCATCTCTGGGTTCATCTGTCAACTCTTCTATTTTTACAACTCCTGGATCATGCTGAAATTTCTTAATGTATTTTTAGTTTAAACATCAGCTAATCATCAAAAGTATATATTAGGAATCATGAAATTACTCTGTTCTTTCCTCTTCAGTGCCAGCTGCAAGCTGGAATCATAAAAGAAGCAGAATTAATTCAGAAATCAAGAGAGTACAGCTAAAGCTAGAACCATGTATGGTCAGAGCTATTCTTTCTAATGCTGTTTAAAATTCACTAAGACCAGCTTTGGGTTTTCATGGAGGTGTTTAACAAACTTGTCCCTTTAATAGCATTCCACAGTTAATAGCATGTGGGAAGGATCTTAGCTGAGAGGCTACTGCCTGTCTTAAACAAGGGTTGAAACACTTATTAGCAGTTCCATTGACAAAATAACTACATATCTAAAAAAACCTCATGGAATGTTACATCACAATGGACTTTTTTCTTGACATCAATACACTCCTGAAAGATTCTTCTTCTATGCTCTACTATCAGTTAAAAACAAGGTCTAGCAGCAAAAAGAATATTTCACCCTGTGGGGAGAACAGTAAAGACTGCCTGTTCCTGCTGTGCCTGTACCTGAGGTTAACTTTTTGCTACTGTTATCATACCAAGACAGGACAAAATGATAACAAGTGTATTTCAGAAGAAAAAATAGTCCAGTTCATTACACACAGAGCAACACGGGTAATCTACCATGCTTATATAATTAAAATATATCCGATATTCCTGATTCTGAAGTCTCACTGAAGGCTCTATTTACGCAAAGTAAAGTTTACTATAAAAATTATATGATAAAATCAGTTTAATACACAGAGTCAAGGCCTTTTCTGCTTCTCACATCATCTCACCAGCGAGCAGGCTGGGGGTGTACAAAAAGTTGGGAGGGGATACAGCCAGGACTGGTGACCCCAGCTGACTAAAGGGATATTCTATACCATACAGTATCATGTTCAGTAAGAAACATGAAGGAAGTTCTAGGTGAAGAAGGAAGAGGGACACAGTCAGTGATGGTGTTTTGTCTTCCTAAGTCACTGCTACACGGGATGGAGCCTGATTTTTCTTTCACCTGTCTGACTGTGGGAAGTGCTGAATGAGTTCCTTGTTTTGCTTTTGCTTTACCTATTAAACTGACTTTACCTTAAGCCATGAATTTTCTTACTTTTATTCTTCTCATTTTCTTCCTCATCCCATTAGAGTAAAATGAGCAAGCGGATGCATGGTGCATAGCTACAAGTGCGCTTAAAATACAGCAACAATTCCATAAAATATATGACCTGTAAAAAATACATGACCTATAAATATTTCATAGCATGTGATTAAATAATATAAAAATTTATTACAGAGTTCAGTTTTATAATGTCTTGTTAATTATCTGTTCTTTTGTTTTGGCTAATGAATGGACTGACAATGAGTGGCTCTGCTTATAAAGCAGCACACTAAATTTCAAAAGGTTTTCAATTACATTACAGCAAAACTTAAAATAATTCTTCAGGATAATTTTTATCCTGAAACAGGTTTCTTAGAAAGAGTAATCAAGCACTTTTCCCTATCTAGGAAAAGTATTAGTTTTCCTATTAGTTAAGTAACCAAACGTGTAAGAATAAGTTCTGTATTAAAGTTTTCTTGCCTGTTTGTTAGCTTCTTGCCTACTAGAACTCATGTATTCAAACATTTATCTCAAAGAAGGAAATACAGGTGTATTTTTATTCTGCATATTTCTGTACTTGTAACTCCAAATAGAGTTTTAAGATATTTCTGTATTTAGTGTAAACTAATAAAATGAAGGTAGTTTATAAACTGAGGTGTACATTAGTGTAATAGTATGCAATTTTCATACAAATATGATGCTGTATTTCCTATAGATAGGAAATAGGCAAGTAAAAACCTCTATAAGTGTGAATTGTACCTATCTTAATTTGTTGACCCCCAACACAAATGACTGATCACTTTTTAAGGTATTGAGGAGGGGAAAAAAAGAGCACACAAAAAACCCACCCTACACATTTCAACACACTTTCGCACACACATACATACAACCCCTACACCACTGCGTCTACATAAATATTGTCTTCGCTCTCATTTTTCAATGTTACATATTTCCACCATGTCTTAGTCTGTCCCTGTCCATTTCATCCAGCCCAGTGTTAAGTGGCTTGGGAGGTTGAGGTAGTATCTCTACCTTTAATGATTTCTGCTGCTCCAGTTCTTTGTGCTCTTGCTTGGCCTGGGTCACCCAGGGCCGCAGTCCCACCTGGTTGTCCCTTACTTGATGTGGGCCATCCATGGACTGTGGTCCTTCAGGGGAGTTGCTGCATTGGCACAAGCCTCCCAGAGACCCCAGCACCTTTAGGGACTTCATGGAGTGCCTTCCTAAAGCATGCTTCTTCAGCCTCTAATAGTTGCTAATGTCTTTGTTAGATAGGTTTTGGTAGGGGCTCTTAGTAGTAGCATAGTGAAATTTTGATGCCCAATTAATATTTTCCACTGTGGTTTTCCTTTGTCTTGAGGGAGCCTGAATCCCATTTGAACAGACACACTACAGCTCATGGTGTTCCCCCCACATGCCATAACTGCTTACACATATTTCTTTGCTCCAGTGAAACACATATTGAAGAATATATGATAGAGGTTAAAGAAGTAAACTAATATCTAGGCATTTCAACTGTGAACATACAAGAGCTGAGAGTAACTTAAAACTGTTATTCTTGACAAAATTGTCTTTTCTTTTGAAAAAAAAGGATTCTAGCTTTTTATTTCCACTTAGGGCATTACTTCAGTTATGGTTGTCTCATTTGTAAAATTGATTTTATGTTGAAGTGTTCACCAAAGAGAACAACTTTGTGTTTCTTTATTCTTCTGTCTATCCTTTTCTCTCAAGGTTTCATACTAAATAAATGCAATGCACAAATGAATGAACAACAAGCAGAAAGTGAAAAGAGAAATACATCAGCCATTTAATGATTTTTTTTAAAATTTTCTTCCATGTTTTTCCAAACTTTCTGTTTATGGGATATGGTTCTATAAACAGACAGTCCATGTCAGTTTTTTAATCAAGTTTCATAATTTATATCCCTGACACTGAAATCTGAAATGCATTTTGTATTTTTTCTGGATTAATTGCTGAGGTTAAGGTTTGCAGGAATTTTATTTGCTTTGCTTGCTTTCATTTCAATATTTTAGCTAATTGCTTTCCTTTGAAGTTGATTTAACCTGGATTGTTCAGAACTCAATAATTTCAAAAATTTTGTTTGGTTCATTAACTGCTCTTAATTCTATGGAAAAGTACAGGGTTCTGGGTAAAATAGGAAAAAAAGAAGAAATTTCTTGTGATTATTAAATATTTTTAAAAGAAGAGTGAGGGTATTGAAATACACTTTCTAGGAAAGTAGAAGCACTGAAAGTTAAAAAACTTCCTAATTTCATGGTTCATCTTGAAATCACATGAGAACATAAATGATAAAAAAGTTAGCTAATCTTAACGGTGTTTATTTTTGTTATGATTTGGGGAAGAGGCAAAACTGTTCAATTACCTCATGTAACATAATTACCTAATCATAAAAATATGATACAGATAATTTATACCTTGTTGCGTTACAATCATAAGTCATTTGCATGTCTCACTTTCACAGATCTTTAAGCGTCTTTTCAATAAAACTGAAAAAAATTGTCTTATCCAAAATTTTAACCTTAGGAATGTTTTCCTCTCTATTCTTATTATTCACACTGTTTTCAGAAAACATAAATTCTAATAGTTTTTATTGTACCATGCTAGATTCAAGGATCTCTATAAATCTAGATCTTATCTTTACAGAAAAGGAAGCATAATAACACAGTTTAAACTGTTATACATACACTTTATTCCTACCACTTATTCTTATGTTAGGATCACCCTTTCACTTCCTTAGTCCTGAGGCATTGTAAATTCTCTAAAAACCTTATGGCTTGTTATTAGCAACACAAATACTGTATTATAGGCCTGTGTGTTTCTAAATCAATCATACTAGGATTCAGATTTAAATATAATAAGCAAACTTTGCCTTACCCTTTTATTACCCAAGGAAGTAATTTCTACTGAAAAGTGTGGATGACAGAAGCAGAATGACGTTTATAGATCATCAGTGTGTGGAACTCAGGCTGAGAGAGAGACTATATTAAAATTTTAGAGGGGACGAGGTAAAGAACTCTTACTATTGAAAGGAATGTCACTTTTGTGGTAAGGACTGCTTAAGAACAAACACAACTGTAAGAACAAAACAAAACAAACAAAAAAAAGGACCAAAATCAAACCCTACAATGTCTGAAAAGAGAGCAGGAGATGCTACCAGCTGTCACCCAGGACTATGTAGTATTTTGGTTTCTCATAATCAAAACAAAGACAATAAACTGAAATGCACTGCAGATTCTGGAAAGAATAGCGTGTTGTCTGTTTCAGAGGCACGTTTAAATCTTGGATTTGTCTAATTTGCATTGCAGAATTTAAAGTCTTTCATACTACAGCACCTCTCTTCAATTCAATAGAATTATGCATTAATTTGTTGAAACTCTCTCCATTTAAGATTAGAGCATGATAGTGCACGGATAGAGCATTTCTCATAGCTCTACTGCTAATTACTGAAGAGTCTTGAAAAGAGTGTAAGTACACCTTATAATATCTGTTTTGAATTGAAGAACAGATTTCAGTCAGATGGCTTTAGATTAAATTCAATTTTATACAGAGGACTAGTACTCCTACAGCCCTCTCTCAAGTTACCATTATCCATGTAAGAGGAGGAACCCTGTAAATTTATGCATTGTACATTTTTAATAACACAACAATAATTCTAAGGAAGGAAAGACTCACTTGAGAGGAACAAAGTCAATTTCAGTTTGTTCGTTATAAGTTTAAAAAATTTGTTCCAAATTTCCCTGAGAATTTTCTAATTCATCAGTGTATAGTTTTGTCCAGATTAAATACAGGGAATCTTTTCCAGACTTTTTCTTTTTTTTATCAGTGACACAGCTTAAAAAATGTGAAGTCACAGGAAGAGATGAAAGATACTTGTGTGCATGAGGTAACATGAGGTAACATTGGGTAGGGACACTCATCTGAGAATAGGTTTTGTTGTCTTCCTGCTATTTTTCTTGTGCAATATACAAGCTTCTCAATGCTACTCAGTTTCACTTTCTGGCATCTAATACAAACTATAGAACACTATTACAACATATGAGAAGTAGGATATACACTACAGATAGACGCTGCTTCTGTGTGAGAGGCAGAACTTCTGCTATAGTCAACAGCCCCCAGATTTCTCTGGAGGAGGAATCAAGAGTCAGAGGAGGAGGGGAGGGTACAATAATTAAATATGAGCAGGGGATGAAATTATCAGAATTCTCATAAATCAGAATTCCTACTGGACAACGCTAAGGAGACGTGTCACAAAAAAATTCTAGCAAGTGAAAGACATCATATGTTCCCCAAGTTTTGAGGCAAAAGTTGTACTGAGTCTGGCTAGGATGGGCTACTTTTCTTAATAGTATTTCACCTTGCACCATGTTTTACACTTAGCGAGGCTAAAACAGCCTTAGTGGCACAACAGTGTTTTATCGATTGCTGAGCACTGTTTGCACAGTATCAAAACCACCTTTGTTTCTCACTGCTTCCCCACAGCAAGGCAGCCAGAGGTGGGCAAGACAGTGGGAACAGACACTGAAAGACACTGACCTCAGCTACCAAAGGAATATCCCATACTATGTCATACTCAATCCCATACTCATCGTACTCAATAGAAGTGCAGAGTTTCCAAAGTACCCAGCAAGTCTGTGTGGGACCAACAATTCTTCTGCTGGTAGGCGGTGATAAGTGTTTGCCTCTTCATCACTTGGCTGTTTTTTGGTGATTTTTTTTTCTGTTCTTCCTCTTTCTTTTAAACTGTCTTTATCGCAGCCCAAAGGTTTTTCTTACTTTTGTTTTTACAGTTTCCTTCTACTTTCCTCTGGGGGCAAGGAGTAAGCCAGCAGCTGGTGGGTGCTTAATTGTTAACTGAGGCCAACTCACCATAAAAGTGAAAACAAGCTGGGAAGAAAAAGTCACTTCCAAAAGAGATTCTGTTAGAAAGGATGCTAGTCTAGTGTTCTTCAACTGAGATGAGAAAGAATTTTAATAAAATGGCTAATTTGAAGGAAGCTGTTGGTGCAATGAAAAATAGATCATACAGAACTGTAAAATGATAAAATAAAATTATATGAAATAAAGAGTGATTAAAAATAAAGAAAAAACACACAGAAAGGAATAGCAGGTGTGGAACTGAAAGAAAGAAATGGGAGATGAATTGACACAGAACCTTGTTTCACTACAATCTTTCACTAAAACAACTTCTTTCTACTTTCATGCTGATTTAAAATTCATGTAACTTCACTAAATCTCACTGAATTAGAAAAAAGATTACTGAAGTAATACAAAATCATTTTAATGCTTTTAAAGGTTAGACAATTTAACATTTTAAGGAGAAAAACATTTTTAGTATTCCTGTGCTATAGTGTATATGTAGACTGTGTATCATACATATAAAATAGATACGTACTGCATGTGCACATTAAGTACTAGATGATCTATATATACATTCTGCATACATATGTAGTATGCCTATATGTAGATAAAAGGTATATAGCATATACACGTCTGTATGTCTGCATACTATATAAGTGTTGTGTACATAGAAAGAAAAAGCATATGTAGATGACAGACAATTCTGCTTTTGTTTTTGGCTGGGTTTTTTCCATCATTGTTGCACCAAGACTCTCTTAGTCCCAGATAAATGACTGGCAAATATCATTTATCCACAGCTTACATAATAGCAAAGAGACTACGTCTATCTAGACAAGGAGGATAAACTCTCCTTAAAATAGATAAAAGGAAAAGGAAAAGGGGAAAAAACATAGAATCAATAATTCTATTTTCCTTTTCCTTTTGTTTGTTTTGGGAAAAGGAGAAAGAAAAAGGATGGTGAAAGAAAAATGGATGGGAAAAGAATTACTACTTACTCTCATTGCTCCTTGTTCTCAACTCTTTGATTAGGTGTCAATGGTTTCAGCAATATTGTATCAGAGTGTAACCTATCATACATTGGCGATAGAAACAAATCAAATTAAAACAAGCACGACCACAAACAAGTAATTGAGTGGAAATAAAAGAGAAGATTTACAAGCCATTGATAATGGGTTTTGAATATTTCCCACTTTGTGGATCTTCTGTATATCACTACAAGTTGCAAATGCATCTACACAGAATGCGCTGGATTGGAGAGTGACTTCCAGGCTAAAACCCTTGCTGCAATACTTGCTGGAATGCTAGCTCTAGGGAGCTCCTCCACTGCCTTTTCACTGAGCTACACCAGATCTTACATGACAGAGAAAGAGGAGAGAGCCAATGCAATTCTCTGAGGCAACTTCCAGTGATCTCTGCAAAGGCTCTTACAACTGTCTGATTCCTCATCTTCAGAGAGCCTCAAAACCCAGGCCACTCAAGCAGTATTAATGTCACCAATCTTTCTAAGAGCAACACTGTGCTTTTGAAATTCCAGGTGATTCTTAGACTCTGTTATTTTCAAATCAAGTAAATAAGTAATTCAATAGTTGTTTGCTGTAATTACCAGAGTTATTAATAGTAACAACTTCTAATAATTATTAGGTCTAACTATTCTATTTTATTATATGTAATCACTACATTATATTTGATACAGTAATTTTCCTGGTGGGGAGAACAGACTAGACAAGTAAATGGTATTATTTTTGTTGGTTTAGAATAAAACAAATAAACAGCTTTGCTCTCCTCCCATTTATCTTTCTCATGATGAAAGAAATTCCTTAAAATTGATATCAAAGGATCTGAGCACAGGTTATATTTTTCAATTACTTCATACATGGTTCTAGATACAACTAGCTTTTCATCCAAGTTGGCAGCTGCAGCCCTGAGAGGCTGCAATTGATCTCTGAGGATATATTTCAAGACCTTACACTTGGATATCATCAGTTCAGATTTACTTAATATTGAAACATATCTGTATTACACAGGGACTTTTACCTTCTGGAGGAATTTTTGAATGAGGTTTTCTGGGTAAAATCTTGAATAAATGATGAGCTTTTCAAAGCATTTCATAGGATCACAGAATGAGCAAGATTGGAAGGAACAAGAGGGGTCATCTGGTCCCATCTCTCTGCTCAAGCAGGATCATCCTAGAGCACATGGCACAGAATTGTGTCCAGATGATCCTTGAATGCCTCCAGTCGGGGAGACTCCACAACTTCTCTATCAGTTCCAGTGCATGGTTCTCGGTAAAGTTCTTTTTATTCTGGACATACTTGGCCAGATTTAATTCCAAATAGGTCTTGGCCTTCCTTCTCTCATTTCTATTTACTCTAACAACTGTTGTGTATTAATTTAAAGATTTCCCAGCAGATTTTCTATAGAAGAAAAAAGCAGCTCAATCACAGCCCACTAACCACTGAAGGCTATAAATTTCATATTTCTCTGCAGTGTTGAAAAGACACGAGCTGATATCAAAAGTCTGCACTAAATAATATATTCTACAAAGTGTGTTATCACTTGCATTTGGATACCAAGATCCTACATAACATTTTTCCTTCAAGTATTTCCTCTCCAAATCGCAAGGATAGTCTCTGTCTCTTTCCTTCGTACAGGCACACTGGACCAATCCTACACTGATATATCCAGGCATTATCTCAATATTCTTATTAATCAGCGTATGCTGGAAGGAAATAATCTATTTTCAAAAATTATATAACTAAATCAATCATCCATATTTCTGATAGTAATTGGCTGAGATGAAGACCATGACTAATCTTTTTTTTAAATATATGATCGACAACCACTGAAATTTCTCCTCTATATAAATGTAGAAAACTGACTGACTGTCTTGTTCCTGAAATTCAATAATATCACAGATAAAATTTTGTCCAGTTTCTATAGTGGCAAAAATTGTGTCTAGCTTCAGAAGTCCTTTGGTTCTGTTTTTCACAGCTGCCTTGCACAAGCTGAAAATGAAGAGAATATTGAAATCAACAGAAAGGTCTAATTACATTAACTCAAACATGAATGCTATTTGATTTTTAATTACAGATCTGACAGAAATTCTATTGCTGCTCCCAGTTGTCTTGCTTTACTTTCATCATATTAGAAAAATATGGGCATATTGATGTTTTCCTTTACTGTCTCATTGTGTGCTTTCTAAAAACTTAATAAGTAATTAACCTTTTCAAAACACTCACTTTTAACCTATCTCTGTTCACATTGACTTTTGTGAATTAGGCCATCAAAAAACTTTTCAAAATCCCACCAAAATGGAATCTGCCTCTGAGTAATATTTCTGGTGGGCAAAAAGAAAAAAAATCTTTGCAATTATTGCCAAATTCCTAAGCTTTCTCCAAGCACAACTGCAAAATTATTTCGTAAAATTCCAAGGGCTTTTTGAGTAGTTTTATACTTGTTTTACTTTTTCACTTAACATAGACATAAGAAAAACTCTACTACATTTTTATACTACATCTTGAATCTCTCTGAAAACTTAAATTTTTACTACTGTGAAGATGACTTTTTATCCACAATATGATTTTTTCAGTTTTCACTTTAATGTTTACTCTTTGAAAAATTTTATTCCATGTGTAAAGTCTTCTTCTGTAAAGTTCTTCTATAAATCTATTTATCATTTTAATCAATGTCATCACATTACTGCCTTAATTTTAAAATGTCTATTTAAGACTATTATAATTTTTATGTTATTGTAATGGATCACAGACATTTGTTTTACAATCTCTTTAAATCACCTATGGAGACACTTTTTTAGCCTAAAACAGAAATAAACTGCACTACTAGATGAAGTAGTTCCCTTGTTGTTTTCCCAATCCAAAGCTCAATGGCTTATTTAAATACATATAATTTTATTGTCTTGTATCTCTTGCAAAAGGAGCTCAAAATTTTCCATAAGTTTGTAAAACCTTCCCAGTTACAGCAGCATCAGTAAAGCAAACCACAGAGAGTTCTACCGCCCTAAATTGCTTACCATTTTTCAAATGTTTTACTGAGTGCCTGCATTTTAAAGTGGAAACTTGGTTATGGGTCACACTTTTCCATCTTTGATTCTGCATAATTAGGATTATTCTTTTGTTCCAACTCATTACCTATATACTTATTTGTATCTCGTCACCAACATAATTTACCCTTTTAAACTTTGCAAATCATGTAGAACAAAAATCCTTTTTTTCATATATGACTGATACTAAATTGTAGTAACAATTCTCATAGCCATTAGTATGTATTTTTCTTTTATGAAGGAAAAAAATAATCTGTTGTGTAGGAATAGCTGTCAATTCTATTCTCAAATGGCTTTTCAGAACTCTATCCCCTTCTATTCCCCTTCCATTCCCTCACTTTATATAAAAATTTCTGGAGATAAAGGGAGACCCTTGGAGGTAAAAGTTATAAACTCCCTTCTTTCAGAAAGGCAAGAAGGAGGAACCTGGATGCTTCTAAGCAATGAAAAGCTATGGAAAGGACATGGAGCACGTCCTCTTGGAATATCCTTTCAAGTACAGGAAGAACAAGAAAGTCATCAGGAGCAATCAACATGAATTTGGCAAGACAAAATCATGCCTGACCAGGCTGAATGCCAGTGAAGATGAATCAAGTTCCTCTGTGAATGAGACAAGAGCAGTAAGTGCAATATATACTTGGAGTTTACCAAAGTTTATGAAACAGACTGCAATCTCAGGAAGCTAAGTAAGTATGGCCTGCAAAACCAAAATCTGAAAACAGATGAATTGGTTAAATTTAAAAAGCAGAAGTTATTGGCAAATCTCCAGGCCTGAAGGTTGTTTTGCTTAAAAAAAAGCAAAACAAAATAAAACAAAACAAAACAAAAATTGTCCATTCATTTTGCATGCCTTAGTGAAGTAATATAACTAAAGCAGCAGATAACTCCTTCAAACAGCTGATGTTATGACTCTACTGGGGTGCTCATATTTATAATGCCGGAGGTTCTCTAGGGCAGAAAAGACCTAAATAACATCAGCAAATGGTCCTCTTATACTTGTATTTCAGAATCAGAAAAAACATCCTGAGCAGGTGCAGGCTTTGAATACTTTGGTTAGCTTTACAAAAACTGCTCCACAGTTCCATTAGAGTGCTCAAGCTGATGACAATTTGACAGCAGAGTTTTGAAGGTAGTCCTTGAATGGAAAATTGTGGAAGAAGGATAACACTTTTGTGTTTTGGTTGCGTGTGCTAAAACTTCCTCAGGCCTTTCCAAGCCCTGGAAAATGACAATCAGGCAAGATGATTCACCTGTTCAACAGCCATACCTAATACCTACCACCACTGGAATAAGAAATCCTTTAACAGAATTCACTCCTTTGGAAATCCAAATCCTTTGATATAACCAGGGGTTCTTTCTAAAATTTCTCAGTACAGTATGGTACAGAAAGCCCTCAAAGAGAACTTTTGATGTTGTTATTGTTGTTTTGTATCTTTTGTTCATGCTGTGCTAATGCCTAAATCAGGGCATTACATTCAGATAGGAAATGAAAGGATAAAATTTACCTCTAACACTTGCATAATCTAGTTTCTTATTTAATTTCCTAATGGTGATGGGGAAGAATTCTATTCTAGAGAAAGAATACTTTTGTAAATTATGAGAGAAGCAGACGACCCAGCTTTAATTCTAACAGATCTGACTGCAAATAAATTTGTCAGAATTTATTACAGACCAAAGCATAATTAAAACTATCTTGAGTTTGCTTGGGAATTTTTGTGGGGTTTGGTTTTATTTTGATTTTTCATGTAATACATCTGAAATGCATAAGATTTTATATGGTAAAAGTAGAGTGAATTATGACAGTCAACCTTTACAGCTTTACATGACTGAAGGCACAATAAAGCAAGAAACTGTCAAGCTATTTTTCCAACAAACTATTTGATAAACAAACTACTTTTATGACAATAGATTATTTGTGAACCAGTAAAGATTTATACAAATGTTTTATTTAGCTGTGAATGGTTCCCATGAAAAACTGAAATGAAATGCAGTCTCTAAGTGTTCTTAAACTTCTGTTGTTATTGCTTATTCTCATTTTTCATTTCAGTGCAGGAGAGTTCATCTAGGTGAAACATAATCTTTTCTTGTGATTGCCTAACTGAAGCTCTTAAATGGGAAAATTAGCGAATGCATGATGAGTATCAAATGATAAAATAAGATATCTTATCCATGTCCACATGAAAAATGAATACTTTTAATGAAAATATTAATTCTTTAAATATTTGTGAGAATAGGGTGTTTAGATAGGAATACCCAGAAAATGAACAATAAAATGTACAAAAATGTCTAAGCAGAAATTGAATGAACCCATCTAAAGATGACTGCTCCATTATTTACATAGTTATAATCCTTAATGCTTAGAATACATCCAAAAAGTTAATGAGGTTTTTTTGAATTTGATTTTGAACAGTAGAAGAGGACAGTCTCCCTCTTTTATGAACCAGTACATGGTGAAAATACTCATTTTACAATGCCAAATAAGGCAGTTGTTTCAAAAGTATCTGCTAGGTTTTGTTTGAGAAAAACCTGCTTTGTTTGATAGCTATGAAGGAACCACTAAAACCAAGCTGTTATGTTTTTATAAAGTTGCCTGCAATAGTTTTTATGAGCCCAAACTCCGCTTTATGAGTATAATAAAAGGTGACTAGCATTCATGTGTGTGTTTGATTTGTTCACTGCTGGCAGTGTAATGGGGTCTACAGGAGTTCTCTTTGTACAGCTGAGTGGCTGTGTTCTTTTTATTCATGTGTGGCTGTGTTCTTTTTACTCATTATTTTTTCTCATTATAACTTCGAACAAACAAAAAAAACCCATAGAAATATTGTGTATGGGAATTTTGCTATTACATTACTTTTAAGCAATGTAAAAGCAATAACTTCCAAATTACTGAGTATTGGAACAGTTTGTCCAGAGATGTAGAGTCTCCCTTCACTGGAGAAATTAATGAACCATCTGGACACAATCCTGTGCAATGTGCTCCAGGATGACCCTGCTAGGTTGGACCAGATGATCCCCTGTGGCACCTTCCAACCTTACCCATTCTGTGACTCAACTGCCTGTGTGTATGCTTCCACATGCCCACACACATGTACACTCAAATTTGCAAGTGTTTAGAAGCTGACTTCTCATAGATGAGAACCAGACAAAAATTTGGATTAGGTATAGATTTGTCAAATCATGCCAGGTCCTATAAATCAATACAGCCAGATAAAGCTGAGCTCTATGTGTCTCTCTTCCAAATTGCAATGGCGTGGTAATGCATCAGCAGAGCAGCATAAGGGGAGGAGATGTGTAGAATAACTGGGGTGTCAGAAAATATTCAGTTATTTAGAAGTACTTTTGGGCACAGCGAATGAGTACAATATTATTGAATCTCATTAAGTTGTGATTTAGTTTCTTCTGGGCAAGCAGGGGGTGAAACCACTGGGTAGACCAAATAATGGTCTCAGATTATGAGAATTTCAGCTTTATTTGAACTAGGAACTAATAGCTCTGGATTTCAGTGAAGAAAGATGGCAATTTTTCCCTGTTTGTGCTAAACAAAAGAGAAATAATTCCATCCACACAAACGCAAATGTGTAATTTCCAAATGAAACTAATAAATATGTAAATAAAACCTTATCAGTTGGAACAACAGGAGGATACTCTTAATGTCCTTCTAAAAACTTTCCCAAATATTTATTGCTTCTCTGAGACAATAGTTCTGGTTTCAGCATTAGGGACATTAGGATGTTAATGTTTCAACCCTAAATGCTCTGTGCATCTGAGAAACAATGGGACACATAATTGCCCTCTGCAAGAAATCATGAGTCCTACTTAAAAAAAGACATTTGATCCTCCCCATGATGTCTCATAATCCATCCCATAATCCAATATGTAGACACTATAATTGCTCTGTATGATATAATTCCTTACTATTGATATCATATTAATATGGAAACAAAATTTAATAACATCATTGCAACTAATTTGTTCTTTTCCCATTACCTTAAGTGGTTCCATATGTTACTTTTGATCCTACTCCTCATTGATGATTCAGTGTTTATTTTTGACTCCATTTTTTTTTTAACTAGTAGAAGTTAGGACTTAAATACAAAGGTAATGACACAAATAAAGTTTAATGGTGGGAAAAAATTATATTTTAAAATATGTCCGGGAAATAGAATTGATGGAATAGAGACATAAAAATAAAATGTATTAAATCATATGAAAAAGAAACCATAAACAGAAACATGCACATCAATTAAGGGACTGTTAATGAATAAACTGGATGAAAATAGCCAACCTTCAATAAAAAAAACATGTCAGAAACTGAATCTAAATACCTCTTAGAACAATGTAAAATCACTTTATAAACTTCTTAATTTCAAAGCTAAAATACATACCCTAAAGCACTTGCATTTTATATTGGATATACTAAACTCTCTTTTCAAGAATGATTAGAAATCTTCAGCAATGCTTCCACTGAATTCTACATCAAACAAAATTTTATAGAAATAGATATTTCACCTATTGTATCAGGCAAGTTTATGCATTATTATAATACACTTAATTAAATGCATTTATAAATAGCACATATTAAAGAAGGTGTCTTGAAATACTTGGCCAGAGGCTAAGCCACCAGCCAGTTGGTCTCTTACTTTCCTAGCTAAAGACACCCCTAGAGGAGCATGAGCTGAAAACCCACAAGTAAAGATAAAGTAAGTTTAACAAGTGAGGCAAAGTTTCACACACAAGCAAATCAAAGAAAGAATTAATTCACTACTTCTTATCAGCCAGCAGGTGTCTTGCTATCACTTGGAAGGCAGGGCTTCAGCTTGTGTGACAGGTATAAGTGCCATAATCATGAACACAAGCAATTCCTCCTGAGCTTTTATAGCTGAGCATGATGCCATACCGTGTGGCACATTCCCCTGGTCAATAAGGATCAGCTGCCCAGGCTGTTTCCTCCCAGCCTCTTGTGCAGCCCTGGCCTACTCACTGCAGAGTAGGGTGAGAAGCTGAAGGTCCTTGATGCCCTGTAATGACTCTTCAGCAATAGTTAAAACGTTGGTCTATCGTCAGCTTTGTTTTTGTGACAAGTACTCAACAAAAAACTTCAGCAGCATACTGGTGCTATGAAGAAAGCTGATTAACCCAGTACAGCTACTGGGAGCTAAAGGAGAAAATTCCAAGGACATACTACTCTGTGCATGTTTGAGTAATATTAACCTACCTGCTATACAAGTACTCTCAAAACATTTAGATGCATGGCTTTAAAGGGATAGATGAACTACATCTCATTTTACAGGCATGCCTGAGGAAAATAAACACCATTTATTGCAATTTTTTCGGTTGTCATGGATACAAGACACAGTAATGACTCTTTCCACAACTTGCAATTGGACAAAAATCAAAAGGGTCAATGAAGGAGGCAGTGACAAAAGACAGTGATAATAACAAACATAAAAGCAGACTGAATCTTAAACTCAGTGGCCTTGTCTGCAGACATGCATCATTCACAGCCTTAAATTTTAATTATTTCAGACTTCTGACCAGCATGAGTTTGTAGGACACATTTCCTTGCAATTCTACTCAGTATGTCTTGTTGGTCTTCATTCCACTTCGATGTCTGTAAAAATGTCCTTCCTCCTGACTATTCAAAGAGCGGCGTGGGTTGTAGGGCTGGGGACATTATTTTGCTAGAATTATCAAGAAATTTATTTCAGATCGGGAATTTGTGAATTCTCTGTACAAGAACTTGTCCTTGAAACCACCCTAACATTAGGAATTCTAATTAGGACCTTGAGTCTGGAGCAGAGAGATTTTAGCATTGGGCCAAGAGAAACTTCATGGAGGTCAAGGATCAGAAATGCAAAGGCACATACCATCAGGGGGATCTGGGAAGGATCTGCTGAAAAACAGTTTTGATGGAAAGAAAAAGGGGAGAACTAGGCTGAGCCCACAGTTGTGCTTTTATCTTAAATAAAAGAAATCTTGCCCTTCTGTGGAACAGTAGAGGAAGTATGATCAGGCAGATGAAGAAAATTGTTATTCCTCTTTACTCAGCACTGGTGATGTTGCACCTGGAACACTGCAACCAGTTTGGGGTCGCCCTGATCTAAAAGAACATGGAGAAACTGGAGGAGACTACCAGGATGATCTGCATCCTAGAGGATCTAAATAAAAACAGAGACTGAGAGAGATAGTATTCTTCAATCTTTCATAGAGGAATCTAAGGAATGATATAATAATGCTCCATAATTACCTGAAGGGCAGTTACCACAACAGGAATTTTTTTATATTAAAATACAAATTACTGATATACTTAATATGCTAAGTGACACAGTAACATTACTTTAATGTCTGATAACTCTACACAGTAATTCAGCATTTCAGTATTTCAATCTGTTTGCGTTACAGTTTAGGACAGTTACATTACTTATAAAAATCTTGAGAAGAATTGAGAAGAACAATTATTTCTTTTCCGGAAGCAAATCCATGTTTTGCTCCTACTTATTGATCTTTACCAAACCCTGAAGCAGAATTATGTAACAAAAAATTGCGACTTATAGGAGTTTCAGGTATTTTGGTAATCATTTAGTAGAAGTTTTTCATTTAATGGTTCACTTTCAATATAATTTGGATTTAACTAGTTATTGAGGCTTTCCCTTTAGGCAGTTACTCCTTCATCAAGCAATTGTCTCGGGCAGGCAACTATTCTTTTAAGTCAGCTTAAATATTATATTTTATAAATGTCAAGATATCATTTTGCATTATAATGTCTATTTCCATCATGGACAGTACATTGTTGCATGAAGTATTTTTTTTCTGAGATATTTCTTTGAACATGAGTAACATGGAAAACATCAGAATTCTACATTTGGAACAAACAGGGACATCAGAGAAAAATCTATCTATTAAATTGCCTTCTTTTTAGGGTAATCTCACCTGTCATAAGGTGGTTTCATTCTGTTATGTTTAGGATCTTAGTCTAGGTTACATTTCAACGTGGAAAGATATTTACCTTGGAAATAATGAAGGTTTGGTCTCTGCCTTTTTCCTTCTCTCCCTCTATAACTACATAGAGAACTTAGGTTAACTCAACTTTGGGACCTTACTGACTATTTCATTGACTATCGATAAGATAAACACTGGCTGGGATTTACTAAAAGTGTTCCATAAATTAAAACTACATTTTGCACAAGTTAGCAATATTCATCAATCTGATTATGTTCCAAATTATAATGTAAACCAAAACATGAAAAACAAATTATGTCTCCCTACAATTAGACAACCTTCCAAAATTCTGAATTAATTCCTGGTAGAGAAAAATAAATTTGACTCTTTTATACACTATATACACATTTTGAATAAAATAACATAGTTTCATCTTTATAGGAAAATAGATAGATAGATAGATAGATAGATAGATAGATAGATAGACAGACAGACAGATAGATATAGGTAGATATAGATATATAGATATAGATATATATAGATATATACAGATATATACAGATATATACAGATATATATAGATATATATATAAAGGAAGGAAGGAAGGAAGGAAGGAAGGAAGGAAGGAAGGAAGGAAGGAAGGAAGGAAGGAAGGAAGGAAGGAAGGAAAGAAGGAAGGAAGGAATTGAATTAAAGAGAGGGAAGAAGACCAGAAGGAAGGCATAAGGCATGCAGGAGGGCACACACAGGCTGGTGTGTTTTTGGACTCTATGGTAACAGAGTTATAGTAAAAAATTATTAACTAAAAAATAAATCTGTAACAAGTATTTCTTACATGTTAATGTGTTGGGTGTTTCTTTGTACTTTCGTGGCTTTTATTTCTCAATATCCTTATTTGTTATTAATTGCAGTTAATTATATTAACTTATCCAAGTGGAATCTATTTTGCTTGTGATGTCAGTTAGTGAGTGATCCTTTATCTTGACCCATGGGATTTTTAATTGGGTTTTCTCCCACACTCATATTGATAAGTGGAAGACATAAAGTGCCTTGGTGGGCACATGGCATCCAGTCCAAAGTCAAACCATCATACCCTTCTATTTAAGTTTCTTTGCCTACTACTGTCCTGCAGGGCTTGTCATCACTTTTAAGATGACTAATCTCTTTACGTCTTATTTAAATAAACTGATAACGCAGAGATAACTACAACCGTACAGTAAAGTGTGTAACTTCTTTGATTCTATGATAGGGAATTAATTTCCTTTTAATCAGAAGTACAACCAGTAAACTTCCTTTATAGAGGTGGATGTAGAAAATTACAGAAATTTTTGACTAGAGAAATCACAAAAGGAAGTGCTATACTGGAAGCAAATGACAGCATGTATCAAATGACATAAAACTTAGCAATATATTTATGGCGCATAACAAGGGTTACTTAAAACAGGAATTAATCTAAGTAATTAAATTTTAGACATTTTTTAAGCACTTCATATAATCTAGTGAGACAGAAGGGAAAGACTCATGTAAAGGGTGATGGAAAGCAGGATAATTTCCAACCACATTAATTTATACAGCTCATAATCTTTAATATCTGACACAACTAAAATAATGTAGTTCCAATTTTAAATTCATCAATCTGCCTAAACCCAGGTAAAAGCAACATTTTTACTCATGTCAAAAACTGTAATGCTCAATTCATTGCATTGGTCGTTACACTTCCAGGATTTGCACTCTTCAACAGCACAAATTAATTCTATAAATATCTGATACCACCAAAATCCAGTCAAAATTATATTTACGTTACATATATGTACATGTGTGTGCAAGTAAGTGTGTGCAACTAATCAGAAAAATCCCTAGCATGGAAGAAGGCACAGAGGAGATGTGCACAAGCACTTGAGAAGCTCAGTGTAGAATATGGGGAGTGAGCACAGTGGTTGTAAAGAAAGAACAAAGGGACCAGAGCGTGGCTAGAAGACTTCTCTAAGTAAATGCATCAGCTGTCTCTTTATCATCTGGATGGAGCAGCTGTTTGTGTAAACATCCTTTGCTAAGTGTATCAAGAGAAGCTGTGAATGTCTTCCTGATTGAGACAGACCAATATGGGAGAGATGTATATGTCTCAGCCATACCTAAAGTATAAAAAAATGAGTCACCAACAAAATATATTTGGAAAGAGCAACAGGCTTGAATTTCTGTGTTCCTTCTCTCTGGGGCTGCTCAGTGATGTGATAGAGAGCATGTAGAGATTAGTCATGGGAATCATGTTCATGTTGTGCTCTAACTGCATAAAGCAATTTCCATGGCGTGTCTATATTTGGATCTCACTACATTATTATATCATTACTAAATCAAGTGAAGTATCAAGTATTTTCAAATAAGTAAATTTGGTGTTATTCCCTTTGTGAAATATCAAAAATAGCATGGTCAGATAATATTGGACACTGACAACATATTCATAGTCCCTTGAGGACAAGCAAAATTAATGTGACATTAATTTCATTAAACCAAATATTTAGAGAAATTTGTTTTTTGCAAGGGCTGTTTCTTAAACATTAGAATAATTTTTTGTTGTTACCTATCTTTCTTTAAAATTCCCTTTTCACTAAGACCCATAAACATTTTTTTCATATAAAAGATATTGAGGCCTTACTCCTCATGTATAACTACATAATTTTCACCCACAAGTTCTAATATCAATTTCAGTATGCATATATAATTTGTTGGAAAAATTATTACTTGTATTTGAGTGTAAGGATACAGTTTTAGTTTTTCCTTTCCTATTATGTTCTTAACATTGTATTGTACTTTTTGCAAGCTAAGGAGAAAGCCACCTGAATTTTACCTCTCATAGTATGTGCTTCCCTTTAAGTGGTATCATTTGCCTAGAATTAGAGTATGTCTTTAAAAGGAATCAAGCATAAAAAGAGCTCTCCTTTTCATCTTCTCAAATGCTTACCTATACAGTAAATATTTAACTCTTAGGATAAACATCTATTTTGCTTTGGATTAGTAGAAAACCTTGTACTCATTATTTTAAAGCTTTATTTCAGCAAATTTCTTTAAAAACATGTAATTTAAGACAAATAATAAAAAATTCTGTTGAAGGCTTGCTCTGGAACTAAGAGTTTGGGAGTATACTTTTATGGCTTAGATGTGTTGAGATTTATATTTAAGGAAATCTTGCATATGTTCAGAAAAAAACCCAAGTTTTTTCTTTTTTCTAATACAGAAAATGATGTATATTTTAACATTTTATGTCCATTGAAATGGGCTATTTTTGAGATGATTAATTTCCTGTTACTGATGCATATTCTCACACAGACATTTTTTATTATTTGAGGGTTTCCTTCTGCTCTCCATCCCTTTCTTCTGTCTCAGGGGGCTGACCCCAGCAACAATGGGTCATATTATTAAAAACCGAGGCAAATAAGACATTTATTATCATATCCACTGCCACTAGGTTTCATCCCACATGCTGTGAAGGATGGAGATTCTCCTTAGTGCTCATTTTGTTGTTCATGTATTTGTAAAAATGTTTTTTAGTGCCTTTTGCCACAGTAAAGAATTGACATAACCCTTAGAACAGATTACTAGAAAGTGAATTTCAAAGCTATCATCTATGCTATTAACTGACAGTTGTGGATGCTGTACAGTCTGAAATGAATGCTACTAATCTACTGATTTCTGTGTACAAATCATGATATATGGTTACTGAAGTCTATCAATGTTACAATAAAACAATTAACTGTAACAGCCTGTCAGGGAATGTCATGGAAATAAAGTGGTAACATAAACAGAAAATTGGTAACAAGGGCAAAGAGGAAGCTCCTCATTCTCCTGCCTCAGCATGAATGTCCTTCTGGAGTAATCCTGAAGAGCATAAAAGCATGCACTTGTGAAGAATCGATAAACAGAAATAGATCAAATCAAAGAAGTTAAGAAACAAACTGATTGCAAGCCTAGGGAGAAACAAAGCGACAGAAAAGCTTTACCCAGGAGAAGCTGACATTGGTGCACCCATTTGCTCTGTTAGAAAATCAAAACAGAAGAGTTAAAAGTTCAGGCACTAGCCCAGTTGTGAAATCAATATCAATTACAGAGGAGATGGCTTGGCTAAGAGACTCACATCCCATGCTAAGACACCAAAGCAGCAAAGAAAGGATCTGTTAAATATAAGTCAATAACTGAATTTTAATTCCTTGCTTTTTAGTGGTTTTTACAATGGAAAATGCCCATGAGTTCAGGACACATTTTCAGGCCATTTGGGGTTGTCCATTCCAGCAATTCTGCAGCAGCACTGATGTCCAGCACCACCCCAGCTCTGCCTTGCCCAGCCATGGAAGGATCTGACTGGATTGGGGTCTCATCCACTTGCTGATATCCCAGCATGGCCCCACCCCATCCCCATGTCCCTGCTGCTCTATCTGACCCTGTTTTCAGTCACTGAGTCTGAACCTGAGCCCTCATCCTGGAGTAACACTGGCTTAGCCACAACCAACTTCAGTGGACCACAAGAAAGATTAAGAAACTTATACTCTTCTCATAGTGTAAACACTAGAAACAAAACAAATAAAAAAGCAACAGCAAAACAAAAACCAAACTAAAAAAAAAAAACCAACAAAAAAACCGAAACAAAACAAAAACACCAATAGAAACAAAAAATACCCCACAAAAAACAAATACGCAGATATTATTAAAATACGAGAAATAATTTACATCATCCTCCTACTCATATATCTAGCATTTTATACTATTGCACTGAACTAACAGTATGGAGTATTTTGATTCACGAAGCAGAAGACAGCAAAGCTAGCAGAACTTCAAATGATCAAATTATCAATTTCAAATGGGTATTTTTGGAAGATTTTTACTGTGCTAATGTGTAGATTAAGCTTCAAATTTTGCAATGTATCTTAAAGGAAAACTTTTTTTAGCAATGCTTTAACAACAATAATGAAAACTTATAGATATTTTCCTCTTTAGTAGATTATTTAAATGTACAAGAGAGGATAGAAACATATTCTATTATATCAGTAAATGCTTGCATAATTCAAATTAAGTATTCAAAATTTGCAGTGTAAATTTTTATTAAAAGAATGTTACGATTACAAAATCAAAATGTAGAAGAGCTCAGATTCAATCTTATCGATATTTCTTCAGCTCCTTTGTAGCAAAGCTGTTAGTATACAGCCTTTAGTCATATTATTTTTACTATAGCATCATTATCCTATACCAGTTATTCAATAAGGTAAAAGTGTGTAATCAGGTTTCTAGAAAACACCAACTGTTTAAAATCATTTATTGTTAGTAGAATAATTATGGATCTCAGAAGATGACTAAAAGGAGCAAGAGTAGAACTATTTGTTCCTGAGGCTGTGGAAGCTGACTGTTGTAACAGAGGATTTAAATCTGCTTTCTTCTCTGCCATGAATCTTAGAGAGAAACATGGAGCAATTTAGTCTTCTGTGTGTGTGTCGGTTTTTGTGTTTGTTTGGGTTTGTTCCTCTTTTACCTCCTTCCTATGCCAAGGAATAAGATATAAGAAATAACTACTACTACTATGTAAACCTAAATGGCTTCCAAAATCTTGTTAATTATGCAATAATGTGCATATTCAGTTCACAAGGAGTGTTGATAAAGGTATTATCATAGTGTTAATTTGCCAAAGAGCCAAGCAGCTCTAGTAATTTGTTTTAATGGATTTAAAAGCCATTAATGGTACTGATAACCTTCAAGAAGCACTTCATTACTCACACCAGCATTTTGCACTTTGACCCCGAGATAGTATTTTTTTTTTGTTTTTCTTCACAATTTTGAGACTCCAAAAAGAAAAAACAAATTGCAATTTGACTTCCATGTTCTGCAAAATGAGTTATCTGTTAAGTAAGTAGGCATCAGCTTATGCAGTATAAATGGCCTAGTGTGATTACAAGATCAGTATTGCATAATGCAGATAAATTGATACAAGAAATAATAGTAAAAAAATTTATTTTGAAGCTTTCAATATATATGGAATGTAACATTTTGATTTTTTTTTTTTTCAAAAGAGATAAGTGGATTGTGTTTATACTTAGATTTCCACTTGAGATAGTGGTTTAACTCTGTCCTGTTCTGTCCGCAGATATTTGTTTGCACTTGCAAGAGTTTAAGCAGGCTTTAGGTTTTAAAATAATCTTTAAAAGAGCATTTTTAAAAACCCAAATCAAACAAATAATGCTCTCTTTTTCTTTTCTACCTTTGTATTAAATATATTTCTGCTATTTACATACAAATATTTATTATTAACAATATGAATAAGCTGTGAGTTTTGTTCTCAACTTTTTCAGTCATGACCTCAAAGATGAGAAAGGTTTCCCTCAGGTAAAAACATGCCCAGAAAAAAAACAACCAGACTTAGAGCATGGCACTTCTAATATAAAGAAAAATAGATCTAATTTCTTTATCTTCCTAGAGCCAAGAGCATAATATGTTTCACAGAAATATATCATTCACATTTCTTGGAGTATAACATTTTCAGTGTTGCAAGAATAATGAATTAGTGACTTTTTTGCTTCCAGACGGAGGAATTCCAACACTGATCATGAAAAGCCACAGCCAAGAGGAAAGGTGGAAAAGAGGGGAGGAAGTCTGTCTTCATTTTCTTGAAATGTGAAAAAATAATGTTTTCTCACAGTCTTTGCAAAAAAACCCTCAACAGCAGGGGAGCAGAGAATATTCTTTTCCCTTTGGCAAGTGAAGCATACTACATAAAACATGAAGACAGCTGATCTTACATATTAAAGAATAAGTGCTTTACTTGCTATGATAATTTATTTGATTATTTTCAAAACAAAATTAAACTAATTAAGTGTAACATTAAAACCAGAATTCCACAAAGTTCTTTTTATTTGAAAAAAAATAGCAATTCCTGACTAAACAATGCCTGACTTGCTTTTACCAAATAGAAAGTAAGTTAGTTCCATTGGACAAATTATATTCTTTATTATGATTTTTTTGACATGTGATAATATCCTGTTTCATCTTCTGTGAAAACAAGCTGGATCCTAGCAGAAAATACAACACGAAGATAATGTGGTTATATTAAGCAAATTATTCCATTTCTGAATATTTTCAGTCTGGTAATGTTTTATTTGTTGCTTGGCCCCAGGCATCTATAGCACTCTTGGTACACCAATATTTTTAACTAACAGCAATAACATCTTTAAAGAAGAAAGATATTTTTCTTTCGCATGAAAAATTCTATATATTTATGTCTGTATTATATATAACATAGGGCAGCTGAAGAGCAGCTGTATAACTGAGTTTTCCCAGATTTCTTCCAAACTTCTTCAAAAAAGACAACCCTTTTGGTTTGCCAGGTCTTTGAATATTTGTATTCCATCATATGTCTTATGATGATTCTTTTCTAGAGAGCTTGATTTGACAGTACTCAGAATATTTCTCCTTTTCTACCATAGAACATTAATACAACCATTTTGTGGAGTAATACAGACTTGAGATACTGGTAAGAGGGACAACTTTCTATATAAGTTCAGGAACTGAGAGTAAAAGAGTGAGATTCTCAGGGGTCTCATCACTCACATACAGGAAGCAGGAAGGGGAAGCAGAATTATTTACCTAGAGTTAAGAGCACTAAGGACCAAGGAAAAGTAGTTTGGCATAGACATGAGGACCTAGAAAGGTTTCAGAGTGAAAAAAATAAAACCACTGTTGTGATTGAAAGAGGGATCTTTTGAGACTGATTGAGTAACAACAAAGAAAAATTCACAAAAAGCACACAAAATTATGTAAAGATGAGGAAATTAATCTTTTGCACATTATGTTATAGGATCTACACTAACCATTTTCATTCTGAAAAAGTTTGTGTTAGTTATGACAAGTCGTTCTAAGGAAATATCAGCTCAGGGTTCAATGGATGTTTGAAAAAGAAAAATTATTAGATATTTTTATGAAAGGAAATGTGAAGGTCACCTTTGTAAGGGAAGATCAAGTAAGCTATATATGAAATTTAGAGAAGATAAATGAAACTGAAGTTTGATAAATACTGTTATTTGAGAGGATGAATAGGAATTAGTGAATATATTCTGACAAGAATTAAGACACCACAGGATCTTCCTCTTTCACTGTCATAGTTAGGTGTAGACTTGGTTTCTGTTGTATCAGAAAGTGAAGAATTACAGTCCAGAGAGTCCAGGTAGCAGGTTTCGTGGAATATCACAAGTGATTATGCAGGTTTCAGCAGACCAGTGAAGCTGACACAGTCACGCAGTGTTGGTCCTGTCCCTGTCATGTGTAATCACAAAGAGAAAATGGAAGTAGACTTTCTAAGGCTTTGAAATTTTTTCTTTATTACTATACTGTCTTGCAACTGAACAACAGCAACAACAACAACAAAAGCAACAAACCAGCCAAAACCACCAAACAATACAAAACCAAAATGTCAACTGTCTTGTCTCAAACTTATTTTGCCTTTTATATCTAGTGATTATGTCTAAATAAAATTCAGAGGAATTGAGATTTAAAACACATAGAATTATTTTATTCATTAAGGGAAAAATGCTTAAATTTTACTAGCACACATCCCGAATAAGTTATCATTTGCACCTGAAAAATGGTGTTCATTAAATATATTGCAAATTTAAGACCACCCTGATTTTTTACCTTCTTTAGTAGACTTTTTCACACTGAATTTTAAAATACTTCAATATCAGTCAAACTATTAACTGATTTTTGAAATGGAGATTAAATCCCTTTGGAAGACTGTTAGGAGACTGATTTTGAAACGTTGTATAAAAATAAAACCGAGAAGAAAAATCTTGCTAAATATTTGAAAGAACTAAATAATTCACCTACATTTTCTCTGTATGGAGAAGATACTAGGCAAGTGTGTGGTCATGAACTTGCAAGTGAAAAGAAGATCTTAAATTTCAGTCTGAATACACGAACAATTACTGGTCGGCTACCCTTATCTCCATTTACAGTTATAAGGTAATCATAATACATAATGTATAGGTAAGCTATACATTACTTTTTAAAACTATCGTGGAAGCTGCGTGTGAGTAGTGCATTCAGGTAAGCAGAGCTTATATGAATGCTGATCACAGAATCATAGCTAGTCTCAGCTGGAAGGGAAATCTTTAGGTCCCTAGGCCAACTCCCTGCTCTAAGGTAACCCAGACATTGAGATTGCTTAGGGCCGTGGACATGTGAGTTTTGAGTATCTACAAGGATGGATACTCCACAGCCTCTCTAGGAAGCCCTCAGGAGCATTTGATTACCTGCCTGCAGAATTGTTTCTTATGCAGCCAAATTCTCCTGCGATCCAACTTGGGTCATCTGCCCCTTGTGCTTCAACTGTGCTTATCTGAAAGAGTTTGGCTGTTTTTTTCTCTATTCTGCTCTCAACCACAAAATAGTTGTAGACAGCAAAACAAACAAACAAACAAACAAACAAACAAACAAACAACAACAACAAACAGGCAACAACAACAAAAAAACCCACATTATTCCTGGAGTCTTGTTTTCTGTAGGCTGAACAAACTCACTTCTCTCATACTCTCCTCGTGTGCTTTAGTCCTCTGACCAGTGGCCCTTCAGTAGATTTGCTCTAATATGCCCATATCTTTCAAAATTAAGAAGACTGAAACTGGACACTGCACTCTAGATGAATTCACTCTAGATGCTGGGAATTATCACCTCCCTTGAACTGCTGCCCTCTTCTCTTATAACCAAGAGTGTTGCTGACCTTCTTTGTTATAAGTGCACATTGCTGTCTCATGTTCAACTTCATGCCAGCCCAGATTCTGAGGGCTTTCCTGCAAAACTTGTTTCTAGCCACTCTAATTCCAGATAGTTCTATTTCTTGGAGGTTATTATGTGGGTTATTCTGACCTTGGTTTAGGTATTTGCCTTTGTCATTGTAGAACATTACAACGCACCTCAGACCATTTCTACAACCTGTACCAGCTCGTTCTGAATGGCAGCCCCATCCCTCCAGTTTATTGTGTGCTTTTTGCAGCTCACTGTAACTGAAAAGTGGCTGAAGATTCATTCTGCCCCACCATCCCAGTCTTTAACAAAGCCGTTGAACACCACCTGCAGTGGGATTGATCCCTGAGGGATTGTTCAGCAGTTCAAGCCAAGTTGTGCAAATGAATGACTGTGAATATGTCCCTATCACCTGAATATAGAGTTTTGCTTATGATGAAGTCTAAATGTTTGGAACATATGATTCTCTGAATCAATATTAAGATGGATTTAATTTGTATTTGTCTATGTACTGCATGTGCTTGGTTTTTTTGGACTTTAGCATTTAAAACCACTTTGTAATGGATTTCAGATGTAAAAAGTTTAAAAAACCCACCGAATACACAAAAGAAACCCCAAACCGAGTCAGAGTAATTAAATGACTGAACTAGATACATGTCTTCTCATTCTGGATCATATGAAAATATGAAGCAGACAAAGATGTCAAATTAATCAAGAGTTTGAAGAGAGTCATTATCATTTTACATGTGGCATAAACTAAGTATGGTGGAAATAAACAAAGTGATACATTTTAAGTGGTATAAAAGGTCATCCCTAATCCTCTGATGATCATTTTCCACATAGTGACCATAAGGGAAAATAATTGATATTTTCCATTGCCATTGCTAGTTTAATTAATTAAACTCTTAGAAAAGTACCAAGAAGCTAAGAGTCCAGTTGGCTTAGATTTCTTCCCCCTAATTGTCTGACTTCATCCTTCAAAGGTAATGACATAAAAGTACAATGTGACTTATTTCATTATTTCTGTACTGCTTCAGCGACACAAATTGCCAGGTCTCAGGATTTAAAGCTATATAAAATCATGCTAAGTGGCTGAGAAGAATTTAGGCCATTTTAACTGCTAGAAAGAAGAACAATATTGTGTATCTGAAAAAAAATCCCAGTGACAACTTTTAAAAGGTTTACTATTTAAATATGTAAATATTTTAATGAAAACAATAAACAAAAACACTTAAAGTACAATTAAAACATGAAAGTAAAAGTTAATTGATTTATCAATTTGTCAAGTTTCTACTTTACTGTAGATATATTTGTATAATTAAAATCCTTGTCCTAGATTCCATCTCACTTTAGCCACATGTAAGAAGCGTAGCAGCAGCTTATTAGTCAAAGTTCCATTTCAATCAAAATAGAATGACTGGCACCTCCAAAGGACAATTTAAAAAATTAATAAATCAACCTACTCCTTAAGGTTAAAAGATTTGTCTTAGGGCAATGGTATGTGAGTTTTTTCCCCACTGTTTTTAAAGTTATTTGATATTCATTCCATCCAAAACCAATGATTGTATGACATGTTCATTCCTGGATATGAAAAAAAAAATAATAAATAATTCTGAGACACATCTGAGGCCTTAACATAGGGATATTTTTGTCTCTTGAAGAGAGACCTTGCTATTTTTGCCACTGTAGTTGAAAGTGTTACATGCCAGGTGAAAACAGTCGAAAAATTGTATAAGGATAATGCATATGATATGCCTAAAAGTCATTGCATTGGAAACCAAAATAATTTAAATGCCAACTTGCTTTACATGAACATTATATCATGCTGTAAATCACTTATTGTACTATTGTTCATCCAATTATGCTGAAAAAGGACTCTGTGTACTAGAATAGAAGTAACCACAATAAAAGTTTGCATACTGAAAAAAATGCATTTTTTAACACCCCCAGATCTTCAGGACCCACATACTGCTGTCTCAAATCTTGTTCTGAATATCATCTTCACCTTTATTGTCTTTTTGAGTATTTTCTTTTTCAGCAAACAATGATTTGTCTGTTATTAGTCAGATAGGTTACATCCTTCAGTCCAGACATTCCAGTCCTTTAAAGCAAATCATCTTCTAGATTTGGCTTTTTAAAAAATATTTCTTAAGTATTCTAGAAGTCACAGGCTCAAGGTCAAGAACCCTCTTTGAGCCTGCAACTATCTGTGATGCATATAATTTGCTAATGTGCATACTGCTCCATAAAATGCATGTCCAAGAAGAGCATATCACAGTCACTGATATTCTCTGAAGAGGTCAAGGAAAACAAGGCAGAAGGTAGGTGTGTACCTTCTACTCAGTTTCCATATCCTGACACAAAAGGTGGAAAGCTACAAAGCTTACACAAAGCAGACGTTTCCAAAGCTGTGTTGAAGTGGGTGGGGATTATTTCTGAGAATACATAATTTCTAGAAACTCACCAAGTTCCAAACGCTTCAAGGATGCCTGATAAAAATTAATTTACTCTAGGTGTTTTGATGAATTCTATGAATTGAAGGAGCTTATTGATTTATTAATTACATGTATATCATAACTATATGTCCATTAGCTATATATTCAGAATCAATATCCTTAATGTAACAGAAAAATCAGCTCAACTAGAAAATGCTAATAAACACCTGCAAATATAGAAAAAAGCCTTGTAGGGCTAATCCAAGTATTTACACCTACACATAGACACATACATCCCCTGGATGTAGGAGTTGCAATCATCCCTTCTCCAATTTTTGGCGTATCACTTCCACTGCTGGTGCACCTGCTGGTGAGGTGACTTGAGATGTGTCCTGTACCCTGAGATGGGGGTCCTATGTGCTGCTCCCACTCTGCCAACTTAGTGATGGATGCTGGCTGCTCCCAGTGCCCCATGTCAGGCTGCCCTATATGGTCTGGACAAGGGTCAGGGCACCCTGGGGACACTTTTGGGGACAGAGTCCCTGTGGTAGCTGCTGCTTCCTCTTCACTGTCTCTCCCTACATCACAAATGCCTTTCTTCCCTCATGTTTCTTTTAAAATTGACCTCTTCTGAAGTGTCTGTAATTTCCTGGTGAATGTTTAATCCTGATGATGGCCATATTCTTCTCAACACCCTTCAGACAATTTTGTGTGTCCTGTGCACATCCCTTGGTTACACTCACATACTTAGCTGCTGCTGAATGGACCATTCAACAGTGGTGGGGCACGTAGGTGCCTCCATAACTTCCCTTCTCCTTCACATGAATATTTCTTCTCACAATCAGGGGATGTTTGATGGGGGCCAGCAGGGTTAAGGCAGAAGTTACACTTAGTTTAAGAATGCTTACTATGTAAAAGTTAAACTGCTTTACCAGAAAAGGAACTCCCTCGCCTGGTGGCACAACTCGTCAACCATCCTTCAACTTCTGCAAAAGAACTGTTTTTTCTGCCCCAGCCTCACAGAGGGCTTCAGGCACTTCTGGCAACTGGCGACCTGGAGAACTCCCTCTGCCACCAGCAGATCATTGTAGCTGGAGGCCTGTGACATGGCTGGGCAGTGACTGCAGCAGCTGCAGGGGAATGAGCTCCACAGTATGTGTTAGCACCATGACTGAGGAGGCTTATACTAGTGCGCTAATGAAATTGGGACTGAAAGGATCTTTCTGTGCTCTTCTGCACCAGATACTGAGTCTGATTATCTGCCTTTATTGGGCTCTCTTGGATGGTTGGAAAGGAGCCCTTCCCTGATAGCACTGGGAAGCCTGGGAACACTGCCCTGCAAATTCCTGTGCCATGCCCTGCTGCTGTGCCATACCCTCCCAGACATGCCCTGCTGATGTGCCATGAATTTAAGCATGTTTATATTGTTGATCTGGTCTGCTGTTGACTCTGTGTTTCACCCTACAGCTCTGGTCCCTAACCCCTTTGCACTAGGCCTATGCTAGCTCCTTCTTGTACTTTTATACTTAGTAAACCAGAAAGCTTCCTTTAGAAGAAAACTGGAAAGCAGTATGAAAATTGTTCTTTCCCTCTGTGCAAATGGACAGCTGCTTTAACTACCCTCCCCATATTCCAACATATAAGGCATCACAGGACACTTCCCATTTTTCATACATGAATACACCTCACAAACTGTAGCTGTTAATATGTCTGTATGCATTCTGTAAAAATGTTATTCCTGCAGGCTGCAGAGAATTCTACTTGTTATTCAGCTAGCTGGTTAGTTTCTTGACCTGCTGTTAACATCTATAAAAATGTGATAATGATTGAAAGGCCCAGAGACATGACTAGGACTCTGAAAATAGAAGTGTGCTTGGATCACAGTCAGAACCCAGTGGCAAAAAAAAAAATTATTTAACATTGAAAAATCCCTAAAAGGCACATATGAAGGCTCACAATTAAATATGTTTTTCTGATGCATGTCAACATACATTCACATATTTATCTGAGCTGTGCTAACTTTTGGAGTTTGGGCACCTTACTCAACCTGAGGACCCTTACATTAGCAGATATCCTAAACTTGCCTAAATTTAGCTGCAAGAATCTATGGATAAATCCCACTCACTTTATTTCAGTGTTTTTATCATTCAGGCAAAGTCTTTTGGTGAGGGAAGTATTTTGGAACATCGGCCTGTGGGGTTTTGTTTTTTTTTTTTTTTTTTTTTGTGTGCTTTGTATTAGTAAATATTTTTAGTTATATTTTAAGTAGTGTAGTTCCTTTTCTCTATAGATATTTATGGAGCCCTTTGCACACTTTTCCTTTGCCTGGGGACAAGTGCAGGTCTTCTAAGGATAGAGGTATGAGTACTGAAGGGCTCCTGCCTGAAGAGGTGGAAATCTCAAGTAGGGGCAGGAGGACAACAGATACAAGAAAATTGAAATTTATTTCAAGGCAAATTAGTACCTAGGGTTAAAACAACCTTCCACTATTGAACTAATTAAAGTCATAAAATTATTGAGGTTGAAAGGGTTGAAAGATCATTTAGTCAAACTGCTCTGGTCAGAAAAGGTTTTGCTATGGTAGGTTGTTCACGTTGCTGGACGTTTACCATGTGCAAGAAGGTTTGACTGGCATAGAGGATAGAAATTCCACCCAACCTCAGATTAATCTGTTCCCGGGTTTGACTACTCCCATTATGAATTTTTTCTCTTCCATTTAATCTGAATATCATGTAGATAAATTTTGACTATTACCCTTTCTCCTGTCACTAAATATCTCTGAGAAGAGTTTGAATTTTTCTTCTTTACTCCAACCCATCAGGCATAAATACACATTGATTAAGTCCTGCCCCTCTCAATATTTCTTCAAGTTGCCCATGAGAACCAGGACCTTGGAGCATGATGCTTCTGTGAGCTGTACAGATAAAGCCATATCTACCATTCCTTCTTTGTGCTGGGTCTGGCTGGGTTGGAGTTAATTTTCCTCATAGCAATCTGTTAAGGTGAAATGCTTTGGCTGTGTGATCAGAATTATGTTCATAACATGCTCTGGTTTAGCTGAGCAGCATTTGCAGTGCAGCAGGGTCTTCTCTGGTCCCCTTGCTACCCTCCCAGCAAGATGGGGGGTGTAAAAGAGGAGGTGAGGGAACAACATAAACAGAATAACTGACACAAATTACCAAAAGACTACTGCATACATAGATGTTTTCAGCTATAAAAATAGAGAGGAGTGTTTTGGATAGGTAGCCATTGCTTAGGAGCTGTCTGGGCATTGGTTTTCTGTGGGAAGAGAGAAGTAATTGTGTTTGCAACACTTCTTTTGTTTGCATTCCTCCTTTCCTCTTCCTCTTCCCTTCGTTTGTCAAGCTATTTTTATCTGGTCCACAACTTTTGGGGTCTTTTTCTCTTATTATTATTTCACCCCATGCTGTTGGTAGCAAAGAAAATTAGTGAACAGCTGTGTACTGCTTAGCTGCCAGTCAGGACCAAACCACTACATTATTGAATTAATTGATGAAGGAAAATACACTCACAAAGGTTAATGGAACTGCAGAAACTAAGCCAACTATCTAATTTATATGTATGTGGAGAAGAGATTGAGTGTACTTGTTTTACTCTGTGTTTGTGTGTGTGTGTGCGCGTGCGTGTGTGCATGGAGGGGATTAATTTCTGTTAGCAGAATTCAGAAAGGGCTTAGTTAGCTATTTTGCTTCAATTTTCTGAGGAAAAAGTGTAAAAAAGAGATTTATGAACATCTAGATATGGTTCTTGTCATTCTCTGCTTATGAGGACTCAGATGTTATTTGTCATACTCTGTTGTTGCTTGCCTTGAACTAAATGACTGCTAACAATGTTATGCACTTAGCTCCCTCTCTGGAAGTGTTAATCATGATACTGGGAGACTAGGACTTGATGTATAGGAGCTGAATAATCCTGCCTTGCTGGAAATAAATTTGGCTAGAATAGCAAGTTATCCTCATCAAACAAACTGTTCCTGTTAACAGCAAAACTGATACAACACGGCAACTGATGCAACCAACTTGATTTGGAGTTCAGCCTGTTCAACAAGCTGGCTGAAGTAAACATTCAACTTTAACGTTGCAAGTTTAGGGTCTATTTGGGAAAAAATGTGTCATACTCACCCACTTAGGTGTATATGTTAAGAGACACAGGATAGTTCTGAGTACATATAGACATTCTTGCTCTGGAGGTTCCCACCTTGCTTACAGTGCCACCCTACTCCCATGGCAGAGATCAAACTGAAATTTAGTTCATAATACATCCTTTACAGAATCAAGGAATAGCTGGAAGGCACTTCTGGAGGCCATCTAGTTCAACCTTAGAGCAGGTTACATTGGAATGCATCCAGGTGGGTTTTGAATATTTCCAGAGAGGGAGACTTTATGGCCTCCCCCCTTGGCAGCCTGTTACAGCTATGCCACCCTCAACACAAAGAAGTTCTTTATGTTGAGGTAGAATTTATTGTGGTTTAGTTTATGGCCATAAACTTTGTTGCTTCTTCACAGCTACTCCTTCACAGTTCTGTCTTTGCAAAAAACAATTTTGCAAAGTATTAAGGTATAAATGACTGTCTCTTTCAAGCAGTGAAACTATAAACCTGTTGAAAAGGTTACATTCAGACCTAATCAAATAAATGTCCTCCCAAAACTAAGGAATTACTTCAGGAGAAGGCATTAAATCTTCCAGATCCATTATATCTCTAGGGGGCTTCCCAACATCAAATGATTTTTTACTGCCTAATAGGAGTCCAAAATTGCCACAGGACTGCCACAGATGCTCTCACATGGTAAGTTCACTGAGCTTAAAATACAGAATTTCAGATATGGCCCATCATATGCAAAAATTTCTAGAGGAACATATGGAACAAAAAGTTTTAGGGCTCATGTTTTTCCCATGTTGGAATCTTTTCCTGAGGAAGGCATGCAATGCAGGGCCCTGAACTAAATGGCTGTAACACCAAGTATATATTTTAAAAACCTTCCTATAAACCAAAATTTAAATTTCATGAGTATCTTCCAGTAAAGATTAATTATGACCTTTTAACAGTAGACTGGCCAAATACTACAGCAAGCATCTGATACCATGGACACAAATCGATTGCTAAACAGATGTGCCTAGGGCCACCTAAAGCGCTCTAAGGCATCCTAGACATCCCCCTGCCACTGTCAGATGTGACACATGATTTATGAGACACGTCTACTGTAGATAGAGGCCAGGCAAGCAACTAAAATTACTCATCTTCAAATGACACTAGAGACCTATATTTTGGCACTTACATTGAGCTCCATCCTTTCACTCTTGTCCAAGGAGTTTTATCTACCTGTGATTCATGGAGTCATCTTATGCAGCACAGCTGTGTGTCCATGGCTAATTTTAATATAAAAATTAATTATTAATATGTGGGAGCATAAGTGATCTAAAGCCTTTCGGGATAATTAAAAGCAAAGGCAAAAGTCTAGCTGTTCTGATAGTCATAGCTTCTCCAGTATTCTCGACAAAAATTACTGCCATGGAAATGTATGAAAGCCTAAGGAGCCAAAAATTAAATTAGAAAAGGATTACAGAGCCCTGAGAGAGAGGGTAAGGGACTCCAGTACACACACTCTTTTTTTTAACAAGCCTCCCATCCAAAGAGAAGTGGTTTGAAAGAGCCAGTTGAATTTGGAGAATCAACAAATTGCTACAAGATTGGTGCCATAGTCAGGGGTTCAGCTACTTAGATGATGAGACTTGCTTTGAGAAGCTTGTTCTGCCAAGGGTTCATGGAGGTCAGATTCAACAAAGGACCATGGGGAACAAACAAAGGAAGTGTGGACATGAACATGCTTGTGGGGCTGGAATCTTACTGTCATCATGGAGATGCAGTGGGATGTCTCCTGTGACTGATATGTTTGAATGGAAGGGAACAAGTTCTTTAGAAAGGACAGACATGGAAGTTGAGAAGGTGATGTTGCCCTCCAAGTCAGTGAGCAACTGGAGTACATGGAACTTCACCTGAAGGTGGATGAGGAGCTGACAGAGAGCTTATGGGTCAGAAATAAAGGGATATCAGGAACAGGTGACATTATAGCAGGGTTCCCTACAGGTGGCCTGTCAAGGAAGACCAAATGTACGAGTCCCTCTACAGACAGATATGTGCAGCCTCACATTCATGAACTTGTGGTGCTTGTGGAGTAATTCAATCACACTGGTATCTGTTGGAGGGACAACACAGTGGCTCATAAGCAATCCAGAGGGTTCCTGGAGCATGTTGATGATAATTTTCTACTCCAAGTGATAGAGGTGCCAGTGAGAAGAGATGCTATGCTGGACCTTATTCTCACCAACAAGAAGGGGCTGGCAGGGAATATGAACATTAAGGGAAGTCTGGGCAATGCATTCTGAATTTGTCCAGGGAGTAACAGTTTCAGGCAGTCTAGTACATCCAATCAGGTTTTACATTCCCTTTTCAAGTTTAACTCTTCAGTTGGACGTCTTGTCCATGGTTAACATGAAATACATCCACATAGTTTAATCTTTTATTTTAAGATTGGTGTGACTAAAGTACTTCTGAGCTGTTACACAAGCTTAAGTCTGTGAGTACCTAACTACTTGTAATACAGTATTACGTGTGAAGCACGTATTGTACAAAAAGTAAACCAGTATATTAATACTTCTATGACAGTCCAGTTACATTAGAAAGAATTATGGATAACCCAGTATGCCAGAACTCTGTTCACGATGTTCAAAAACCCAGAAATACCCTTCATTTCCTCATAACAATTTCAACTACTCACTTCAGTTTAGCTTTGATTTGTAATAATCAATGGATTTGGGGTTTTTTGTTTTTGTTTTTGTTTTTGCTTTCATCTTGTTTTTATTGGTTAAAATGTTTTAAATTACAGTGTTTATTTGAATGAGTAAGAAAAAAATCATACTGATTTAACTCAGATATTTGATATAAAGAGAGGAATTCACATCTTAGTGCCTACATCTCCAGTAACTTGTAATGGTAGAGAAAACCTCTCAACATTCATTTCATGCTAGTCATGTAACTTAATGAGAGATGAGAGGTGTTCAAAGTAGTACTGGGTCCTGAGTTTAAAGTTTAAAAATAAGATCTTTAGTTAGGACTCATTTTTGGTAATAAATTTATATTGGAAATATTCTACCAAAGAGAATATGTTTCTATTTTTGTTTCCAAAATGAAATTCAATGTATTTAAGTGTTCAAATATATTGCTATTCTGTGCATTAACTTTTAATAAACTATACATCAGATTCTTTTCTATATATTAGATATAACTGCATTTATTTGTGGCAGTTTTGCTATTTTCATATTCTACTTTCAGATTTCTTGTTGATTTTGCAGGCAGATACAGGATTTAAGTTGTTGCCTGACATTATTAAAGTATAAATTGGTGGGTTTTTTTCATTCATACATTGGATTTGTTATTTTTTTTGTCTCCATTAAAAAATTATCTGTTGCCTCTAAATATCATGTTTTCTAGTTTATTTTAAGTCAAGTATGTTGTAAAGCATATGGCCTTTACAAGGCCATATTCTTTATAAACTACTCTAAATGTTACACCTTCTGCAGTACAATCCATATGAAAGGGAACTTGTTTATGTCATGCTGAACACTGCCAAGCTTGTTCCAACAAACCAGACGGAATTTTGACCTTGTACATTGTGTTCTCTCTGCCTCACCATGTCCTTTCACACAATTGGAAATAACTGCAATTGTTCTGTGTTTTTACCAATAAGGGACTGTTGCTGTAATAAAAAAAGATACAATTCTGAAAATTCTAAAGGTTGCTACATTTTAAAAAGGTACATGAAGACTATAGGCAGAGTTGTGTCACTTTGCACCATCCATCTACATGGCGAGTAGGACAAGGTATTGCCACATACAAGCTAGACAGTGCTGGAAAAAGACATTTGTTTTGAAGGCAGGAGAAAATCTTGAATACCCTCTGTCTTCTAAGACATATGAAGGGATTTTCACGTGATAGAACATGAATGACGTCCTCTGCAAAGTGAGGAAACAGATTGTCAGCTTTTCTTCAACCAATAACTTACTGTTATGTCATTGGGCTCTCAAAGCCAAAGGTAATTTCTCTGACATATAAAATTTATTTACTTGCTTATTTATTTTGGCAAAGGAAACATTCTGTCCTTTTCCTCCAGAATTTTACTTAAAATATTAAAACCAAAAGTAAATTAACACACAAATTTCCCAAACACTGAAAAATACCTTAAATTTGAAGGCAGTATAAAAACTTGATTAAGTCAGCTATGATACTTAACTGACATTCTGAGTTTCTGCTGACTTCTGAAGGACTGCAAATGAATATGGGACATAATACGCATCCTGCACTTGCAATACTTAGAATAAATAAGCTCAATATATGAGAGTTTTTTGTGCAATTCATTCTGTAATACCCAAATAATTAATGTTATTTCACAAATTTTCCCATCGATTTGGAAAATGTACAGTTCTATGCATATTTTCATTAAAATCTTGGAATGTCAAAATGCTAAAGAGAAAAAGAGAAAAAACATAGTTTTCATTAGTTTTGGAAGTTATTTTAAGCATAAGTATTCCAATTAAGGAATCATGGAAAAAAATAGCTTTTTTTTTTTTTTTTTGGGTGGATGTTTTTTATGTTGTAATTGCTGGTAATAACACAAGCTGGAAACGTTTTTCATAAAAGCGAAAGAGTTTAATTTCAACTTGTATAATGACTCACATCAGAACTCCACTTACAGATACTTTAACACTGTGAATCATTAATCTCTTTGACAAATTACAACACAATTCTATTAGATTTCCTGTTGCAGAATTTAACAGATGTCTAATTAGAAACTGAAAGTGAATTCAGATTAACCAGTACTTGGCATATGTATGGCATCAAATCATTATTTATTGAGATTAAATTTCCTCCGGAGTAAGAAAAAATATTAAGACTTTTCTCCATTTACAAAAAGGAAAGAACATTTCAATATTGCGTACACACAGCTTTTGTTACTAAGCAACATTTTAGAGAGATAAGATATTCTATAACATTCTTAACAAAATTCTTTTGCAGGGATAATTAATTGCCAGGATTTTAAATTGTTAAATGTATTAATTAAGATTAGAGAAAAAGAAAACTGATAAAACAAAACCTCAAACCTTCCATTACACAAGTATCAAACAATAAAATCAATATATGAAGACCTACACCCTGGTAAATCACTGAACACACAAATATAATTTCTCTAATTTTTGATTCAATATCTTCTTTTTGTCAACTATTGGAATGTTTTGTTTACAAGTAAAAATATTCTTTCAATTGTACATTACTATAAAACAGAAAAATTTCTAACACTGTAACTGATTTAATTCATAATTTCTGGGCATTGAAAACTTAACTATGGTTAGTTCGCATAACCTTTTTCCATTATCAGATGTGGCATATATTTGAACTTGATGTTGTTACATGAAATGCAAGAACAGGTTTATCAGTGGCTACAGAAATCATGTCTAGGATTTGGCACCTTTGCTACTTGAATTTTTAATTGCTTAAATAGAATAAATTATTTAAGAAAAGACAGGGAAAAATATGCCAGTTCTTATGGACAGACTTAAAAAGTAATCATGAATTCATGTCCCATAGCAACACTAGTTCCTAACAGTTTTGCACTGAATTTCAGGAAATAACATTTCCATAACACTTATCTTTGTTGCGTAAAGCTTTAATCAAAGATACGTTGTCTTAGGCCACATCTACTTTAAACTGTAGTTTGGAGCACAAATATGTTTTTTAAACAAATTTGCCTGATCATCCCATGCCAATCATTGTCATATTTTGGACATAATTTAAAGAGTATTGATGATGGTGAAGTATTATTTTGTACCTTTTTTCCCCCTCAAAAAAAGTCCATCCCTTCCTGTAGAGCAAACTGATTTGGAAATTGTTCCAGGTAATCATCAAATGCTCTGCAATACCTAATGCTTGATCTACTATATCTCTTCAAAGAGCATGCCTGATGTCCTGTCTAATCCATCAAAAACATCCATTGCAAAGGAAAAGCAAGCAAATAACCAACACTGTAGATACTGGGGCCTCATAAATTTGATTTTGAATCACTGATCAATTCCTGCTGAAGAACAGGGATTTTTATGAAAAAAAAATTGTTGCTACTGTAGGTATAACTTTAACATTATCTGTCAGATGTTCATAATCTCAGTATTTTGTTTTGCTTTAGGTGAAAAATTTATTATGCTCATCCTAATTCAACCCACTTTGGAGCATATCCACTACACCCACTGCATCACTGGGATAGAAGTACAACTTAAACGTGTAGAGATACTTTTAAATATTTCAACATTCAGTACCAGCATAATAATTTTTAAGTACCTGACTACCACTGTAGATTCCAAAAGCCCTGTAATCTCATTCTGTGTGTAGTGTGTCACAATATGCTCTTGCAACCCAGGAACAGAGTTGTATCTTTTTATGCGCCGCATAAGAAGAGGTTAAGCCAACAGGTTTCACTCTCATGAGACCCCACCTGAAGTACTGCTTCCAGCTTTGGGGGTTTATAGGAAAGATGTAGTGAGTCTAGAAGGACATGGTCAGATGATGGGAGTACCTTTTATATGAAGAAATGTTCAGGAAGCTGAGATTTTTTAACTTGAAGAATGCTCTGGGGACACTTTTATGAAGGGTTCCAATTAAAGGAAGTTAATATGAAAGAGTAAAAAATTTTACCAGGGTGTATAATGACAGGGCAAGAGGCAATGGCTTGTAACTGAAAAAGTGTAGACTTAAACTGGACTTGAGCATGAAATTCTTTACTGTGAGGGTGGTGAGGCTAGGAATATGTTGCCCAGAGAAGTTGTGGATGCCCACATCCCTGGAAATATTCAAGGCCAGCTTAGATGGAGTTTTGAGCAACCTGGTCTTGTGAAAGATTTCCCTGCCCATGGCAGGGATGGTTGGAACTAGATGATCTTTAAGGTCCCTTCCAATCCTAAGCATTCTATGATTCTATGAAATGGTTAAACATACAGGAAAGGGACTCTCAATAGTCAGTACCATGAATAGAAATGTTCCTAATCTGATCAGCAAGACACTCCAAAACCAGAAATGTATATACTAAAAACCTATTATCCAGAATTTATGCATCTTAATCTTAAAAATCACTAGATATTTTTGGCCAAAATTAATACCACAAAATTGTTTTGCTTTTTACTTCATCCTGTTAAAAAGCTCACCATCCCCCAAACACAACTCAACCTGTAACAGAAGCCAAACAAATATTTATTTAACTTAATATGTATTTAAGAAATAGTATATTCTACTTTTCTGTAAGACAAGCCAAACCTGTGTTCTCTCATGGTTTTGGCAGGTTATTCTTTTTGTGATGGACAAATGCATCTGTTCCTCACTATATAACAGACCTAAGGATTAATTTTTTCAGAAAAAAGTAATGAAGAAGACTAGTTATTACCTTTCTGGTCTCGTGGCTAGGACAATTCATGGACAGAATGAAATGACATTTTCATCTATACCTCTATATTAGTTTTATGTTTTATCCAACAGCTATTTAATACAAGTTCATAGAGGCTAGATCTGTAGACACACTGGCATCTTTTTGATAGCTATGGGTAAAAACTACACTAGAAACTGAGACTGCTGAAACGTACTTTCAGCAATCTCTTGGATAATGATGCCATAAAACTTCCAATGAATCTATATGTTGAGTCTCTAGTCAAGTGAAAAGTTACAGCCAAGTAGTTCAAAAGTTTAGCATTTACGTAATCCCTAATGGGGTTTAATTACCTTGAAGTACATGAAGTCATATAGCATCCATTACTTTGCTTAGGTCAAACCTTTTCTCTTGAGAATAATGATGTCACTGTGTATAAAAAAAGAGAATCCTGCTTACCTGGTAGTCTTGCAGGAAAAAGACCAACATAAAACCTCCCTTCACTGAAGAACAGGATCAGAAGTGTGATTTCCCATGTATTAATTCATATTAACATTTATATTATTAAAATTAATATTTAACAGATATTACTCATATTTTTATCTTTTAATTTAACATCAATTTAAGGATTCTGCATTAAATACCTTTTCTTGGCCTCCATTTTGTTTCTTCTTGTTCCTCATGAGAGCTCATTAACGGTCACAAGATTCTCTCAGAATTGTGATTATATCAGAATACATCTCAGCCTTTTCAAAGCCCAAAGAAGTTCTGTTATTGGACTAAGAGTAATTTTGGTAATACTCTTCTAGTGTTATTTTTCTAGTTACATACATTACCAACTGCATTTTTATTTACCTCTCTCAATTAATTTGAATGTGCTTGCTCTCTGTCATTCATTTCCCTCCTTTTCCTGCTGCTTTCATGTTGTTCAGAACAAGAATTTTTCTGTGATGCTGCCTTGGTTGGAAAGCCATTTAAAGCAGATATCTAATTTAAATAATTCATTAACATTTTACTTTCTTTATTTGTGGAAGATGAACATATTGATAAGTTGGAGAGAAAGAGATAACCACATTACTTGCAGTTACTTCCCTATTTGCATGATTTATTATTTTTATTAAAGCATCACAGATATTCCAAGACCTAAGCTTGAATATTAATGTCATGCCAGTGGCCTTTGCTATCCTGGGAGCATGTAATCATACTGACAACTTAGAAGACATCATAGTTTTGAGAGAAGTAGACATTTTCAAAGGTTTTCAAACTTGGCCTAATGTTGCTTACACAGGAACAAGCACACACAGACAATCTGCTTTTGAAAAGCTTTCCTTGAATGCTTACCTTTGATCAACTTTCATTTCTTCTTTTGAGTACAGACACTTCTAGAAGCCAAAAAAGACTTAAAAGTGAAGAGGAAGTGATTGCAACTAAGACTGTCAAAGAGTCCACTGATTCAACACACTCCCTAAGCAGCTTATTAATGTCAGAACTCTTGGGAAGTCATGCGAAATGTTAAATGTTTTTATAAGTAAGAAATGTCCCTAAAGTACTTGGTCCTGGAGAAATATCTACCACCTTTTCCTGGGGTAAATCTTTCCTGAACACAGATGGCCACAATAGGGAAGATGTAACTTATATTTATTTACATTATCCTGAACTAATATAGATAAGAGAACACATATGTTTTTTCTCAGTCATATCTTCTTTTCAACAGATTTTTGAGTTAGTAGGATCATCATAACAACCATAAACTGTTTTCCATGACTGTCACATGTTCTACTGTTTGCCATTATTAATGATCCCATGTCTTTTCAAAAACATCCATCAATGATGACAGCTTTGTGTGGGAATCAGTACAATGTCACAAATATTCATGAGTGATTCCCATCAAAAGCTTTTTCTAAATCTGCAGGACTCTGCAGCAGTATGAGACTCAAATTCCTGAGCTGTTGAGCCTTCACTGATTAAGGCTTTAATCAAAGCATATAGAAAAGGAAAGGATCAGAAAAAGGGATGGAAAAGTAAAAAGGTTTTTTTTTTTCCCCTACACAAAAATGAGCTGTCACAGAAAAGCTGATGTGGCCAAAACTACTTCTTTTACTTTTTTTATAGCCTTGACCCATCTGCCATATGTACAATGCCCACCTATTTAAGTGTAAAAATAAGACCCTTAAAACACGCAGCAGGGTTGCCATAAGCTTCCTATAAAGTTAGTAGAGAGAATATACCTTAAATATCTGATTTTTCTTGTGGAGAATTACTCTGCACTGACAATATAGAAAGCTACTTTTCCAATAAAGTTCCAATATGAATCTTCCTTACTTCCATAAGGTAAAGTGGGATAAACACTAATATTAGTTTCACACATCAGGCACATATATGTGAGCCTATTTAAATTATGCAGCAAGTAAACACAGATATATACATACATACCCATATTAATATCTTTTGTTTATTTATCTCTATAATAAACTTAGCCATCTGAAAGTACATGAAAGGAAGTATCTTGCAGGAATTATCACATAACAGACCATTTCCTGCCACCTTATTCACCCTGTTCTTCTCTTTCAAAAGCAATTATATCAACATTACTGTTGTAATATTAAAATATATAAAACATTAGTCCTTCTTACTTTGAAATCCTGAAATAATAAACTAATTGTATCATGACTGATTTCTTCTGAAAAACTTAGAGGTAAAACTTATGACTCTTCAAGACTCTGAGATATCTGAAATGTTTGAATAATTTTTATATTAACCAAGAAAAAAAAAAAACTAGAAATGCCTTCATAGATATTATTGAAGATTTCTTTATGATAACCATATTTTTATTGAAGAAAATACCTGTCATCCAAGGTCAAACTATAGGGTAGGATAAAGTAGAAAGATTTTAGTTGCATATGTCTTTCTCTGTTGATAGGCCATCTTATTAATCTGAAAAGGTGCCAGAAAGGAAAAAAAAAATACAGAATGTAACAAGTAGTGAATATTCTTATTATCTTCTTTAGGTTTATAAGAAGATTTCATTATGGATAGCAATGGGTCTGATGAACACATAGCTGTCAGAGAACAGAGTGGTAACTACATCAGACACAGTTGTGTAGGCTCAACACCCAAACTTTGGCAGTCCAAATGTACTGCTTGTGAAACTGAGGCTCAGTGATTACCCTCTTTTGGGTACAAACCATAAGTGTCATTGCTACTACGAACAGATAATCAATCCTTTCTATTTGAAGTTATTGATCATTTGAGGCAGTTTGAGCTGTAGTGATCATACACTGATCATGAAGAATATTGATCAGGTGAATAGTAAAATCAGGAGCCTGAATTTTAGGATGCAAAATTCCAGCTTTCCCAGGACTTAGTCAGTTAGACCCCCTGGAATACTACACTTACGGCAAGGGAGAAAAAGAGAAGGAAATGTGCAGCATTGGTACAGCATTTATTCTGTGCCTGTAGGGGTTTCTATGTGTGTCACTATTGCTTTAGTATTTTTTAAAAAACTGAAACCATTTCTTTCTTTCATTAACCATTTACTCAATCACTCCATTAGACTATATTAATCTGCTTTCTGAAAATAATTTTTAAAATAATGTTCACTTTTGCACACTAGTCTCTAATAATATCTTTATTCTCTTTTAAAAAATGAAAAATAAAGCATTCTTGAAGTGAGGAATTAAAAGAATATTTTTCATGCTTAAAAAAGTTGCCAATAGACCTCCTCTAAGAAGAACATCTGAGGTAGTTCATCAATTTTTCCTTGTCCTAACTCTCCAAGTGCACTGTAAATGTGGTTTTCCATTAGGATAGTGTTTATTCAAATTATTTTCAGGCAATTGCTTCTACAATATATATTAACAGCATTCAGAAACACTATTATAAGTAAAGTAAATTTAGATTTTCAGAAAGACAAATTTTTACTGTCTTGCAAAATCGATATCATCACAGTAATTTACACTTATGAACTGTATAGATGGAGTAAATATGTAAACAGAGAGAATTCTAGTGGCTGTGGCTGTATGTTCATTATTCCATGCCTATTTGAAAGTGACGTATAGCTTATCTCCATTTTTAATGTTAAAAAATCCTGCATCAAACCATAATAGCTAAAATGTATTTATTTGTATTTTACATTTTCTTTTTTTTTTTTTTTAACAGAAAAAATAAACTCAACAGACTTCTCTCCTGCAGGATATGCAAAACACATAAGAGAAGTCTACAACTTTGTGTTATAATATCATCTCAGTATCTTCACCAAGAGTAGTCTGATGCCAAAAGACAAACCCAGTATAACACAGAAATTACTTTATCTATAAATAGAATCTGTATACTTGTAGTTTTCACTTGCCTTTTATCTCATACTTTTTTGAAATAGAAAGCATGAAACTGCAGTCACACCTTGAAGAAATGTGATGGCACCCAATAATGTTCAGATGGTCAAAAGAAAAAAATAATAGAATCTCAAGGATAAGATTCTGCCTGACCTACACAGGTTGATATGTTAGCATGTTAGTAGTCGCATTGATGATATTTTTTGTGACAGTACTCCAGAAAGAATTTTAATTTATTAGGCCTAGTAGGACTGGTTGCTGTAATCATTTTTGCTAGAAGGTGCTCAAAGACAGTTACAAAAAACCCCCAAACATTTGAAGTAATCAGAGCTGCCATAATCATTCTTTCACAAGTAGGTCCTCTATCCTACTTGCTTTCTAAATTTTATTCTGATTTTAATCTTAGCAGTTAATAGAAACTGATATTTGTATTAAAGTGCACTCTACTATATGTCAGCAAAAGTAATTAATGGTCTTGCAATACAGTATCATTTACTTACTGTACTGTTGGAATTTGAACAGATATAAGTTATTTGAAATATAAAGGTTATTTTCTTAATCTGTTATAATTAGAAGTAGCTCTTTTTTTTCCCCATTAATCTAAGCTAACTGATGGAAGAGAAGAACTGGGTCTGGGTCACTTTATAGTAATTTAATTATAACTATTGATTTGAGGAAAGTGATGGCATATTTTCCAAGCAAATGCTTTCTATAACTGTGAGTTTTTCTGACACTCTACTAAAGTACACAGCAGTTTTATTTTTAAAACTGTTCTGTCATTCATTAAGAATTGCCAATGATTACAAAAACAGTTGTAAGAATTATGTTTCCAGTGGCTCAATGAAATGGCTTTGAAGGGAAGATCTTATTTCCTTTCAGTCTTCAGAAAAACAGCTGTTATACAAAGTACAAAAGATGGGTTACCAGCAGTAGGGACAGGGGAAGTTTTGGCTGAATAGATTTAGTATTAAATCAGGCACTTAAGCTTGACGCAGAGGGTTTCAGATGTATTTGTCATTGAACGATTTTGCTGCGAAAGAGAAGAAATTGTTTCTTAAAGTAATGATTGTAGCTAGGAGGATCATCTTTTCCTTGTGGATAAGTGCATCCATCCCATACATAACTTCCTAGAGTAATAGTCTCCTTCCGATATCTAAATTCAAAAGTGTCTGCTAGACATTTAAAAATCTCTATTTAAAAGTAACAATAGGAAATTTTTGTGAGCTTCATGCTCATTAATAATGGAAGGTGTTAGAGAAGCTGTTCTGGTTTTGTATTGTAAGGCATTTTTATAAACACACATCATGTACTTTCCATAGTTATTCTCTTGCATTCATGTTTTCTTTTGCTTTGATAATAAATGCTGTGTTGGCATCTCTGTGATATTTTCTAAATACTGTCTGGCATACTCTGCTGGTTTTTATGTCTGCATTGCTTTTTTTTTTCTTGCATATTCTGCATTGTCATTAAAGATCACTTAAATGATCAGATAAAAAAGATACGGTGGGATTTTCTTGAAAGAAATTCTGGGGGATATTCTGGCAATAAATCCATAGTCCCAGCTTCCTGAAGAACTGTCTGCTTCTTCTTATGTCTCTGAAGGTTAAGAAGATGCCTCAAAAAGGAAAAGAGAATTGAACTTGTGAACGTGGTGAACAACAGTTCTTCAAAAAAGTTCATCAGTTCAGCAGTTTGTTTTTTCTGCTGGCATAAAAAAGTTGTATATTAGACTTTATTTTTTTGCAGTAACTGCTGAAGTAACTTGACAGCTTAAAGTACATCTAATTTCTTTTTCTTCTCAGAAATTTAAACAAAAAAAACTACAATATTTTATTTGAATGCATTCTGATATACATGAAGGCTTCATTGAGAAAAGTTATATCAAAAATACTTTTTGAAGATTGGTTGTTTATCACCTCCATACATGAAGAAGACCACTGGAGGTATTTTTGAGCAGTTATAGAATCTTTTTAGTTATATTAAATTATTGTTAGGTAGAACAAGTAAGTTGCTCCCTCACAGCTGTCCCACTTTAATTATTGCATGTGCTATTCCACATAAATTCATTTTGGAGATGATTGTACCGTAATAGGAATACCTTATGACCCCATAAAAACTCTCTTATCTTCCCCTACAAACATTAGCCATACATGTTAAATTAGTTTTCCTTAATAAAATTGATTTTAAACATAATCATATTTTTTTTAATTTAGTTAAAATAAATATTTTTAACACAATTTCCAGGAACATATGTATTTAAACTTTGATTCATAACTCTAAAATTACCTGCATGTTGGGCTGATTTTAAATAAGAAGCACAGTGTCAATATATGGCCTTGTGTGCACTGCCTTGTGTCACATATAAACCTGGAGATTTGATGTGTTATTTTATATATATATATATATACACACACACACACACACACACACACACACACACACACATATGTATATTAATATTTTCTTGATAATGGCAACAATCAAGAAATAAGCCCTCCTAACAGGGAATAATGACAGAGGTTATATTCCATAAAGCTGAAACATCCCAACAACCATTTGGGTATCTTTTTATATCAGATTTTGATATTACACTGAGGAGCACTTTTCTTTGCAATCATCTAATAATGACATGTGAGGATATTACAAACCATCAACAAACATCTAAAACTCGTCCTTGTATACTTTACTTAAAGTTCTTCATTTTCATTTTAACAGGCAAGACATGGAAAGCATTCAAAGTCTTTGAAAAATCCCCTAACTCTAAGGACTTGCCTTTAGACCTACAAATAAAATGCTGACTTAATTGTGATTTTCCTGTTTATTCTTGGGTTTCCATTAAAATATTATTAACATCAAACTAAAGTAAATTACTAATAGTGATTTAATTATATTTTCATGTGAATTTTAAATGAAATGCAGCAGAAGTGTAGCACAAATACAATATTACTTATATCTTCCTGCAGTTTATTCAGATTATAATTTCAATTTAGTTTTAATTTCAATTTAATTGAATAATATAGTTGCACTGAATAATGAGTACAGTAATTGAACTGATACATCCAGAGTTTATTTTTTCTAGTTCAAATTATACGAAACTTTGGAGAGAAAAAAAAATGGAAGAGAAATCTGTTTCATTTTAATCTTGCAAACTTGATATTGAGAAATTTATTAAATGTTTTCTTTATTTTCGGTATGAGAGATATGAGCGCCCTGATCAAATGCACTGGAAGCAACCATATTCTAACTGTACATTTGATTTTAGACTCATCTTCTGAGTTCCGCCAGAATTCTGTTTCACAGATAAGCTACATATAGCTGCAACAAATACTCAACTCTCTGGAAATACAATACAAATATATAAAAAGCAGCTGGAGAGAAGCCCCATGGAAAGATATCTGGGGGTTTGCTGACAGTGTGTCAGTAGTGTTCCTCAGCAGCCAAAAGGGCCAGCTGTGCCCTGGGGTGCATCAGACACAGGATCTCCAGCCAGTCAACAGAGATGATTGTCCCACACTACACTACGCTGGTGTGGCCGCACCTCACAGGATCACGGAATGTGTCAGGTTGAAAGGGATCACAGTGGACCACCTGGCTCCACCTCTCTTCTCAGGCATGGTCATCCTAGAGTATATGGCACAAAATTTTATTTAGATGGCTCTTGAATATCTCCAGTGAGGGAGGCTCCACAGCCTCTCTGGGAAATCTGTTCCAGTGCAAGGTCACTTACATAGTGATGAAGTTCATAATGTTCAGATCAAAGTTCCTGTATGTCGGTTTCTGCCCATTGTTTCCTGTCCTATTGCTTGGCACCATCGAGAACAGCCTGGCTCCATCTTCTTGGCACGCTCCCTTCAGATACTGATAGATATTGATAAGGTCCCCTCTCAAACATCTTTCTCAAGGCTGAATGGGCCCAGTTCCCTCACCCTGTCCTTGTAAGAGAGTTGCTCAGTCTGTTGACCATCTTTGTTGTCATCCACTGGACCTATTCTAGGACCTCCCTCTCTCTCTGGTACTGAGGATCCCAGAACTGGACAAAGCACTCCAGATATGGCCTCACTAGGACTGAGTACAGGAGCAGGATCACCTCCTTAGAACGGCTGGCAATGCTCTTCCTAATCCACCCTAGGATTCTCTTGGCCTTCTTGGCCACAAGGGCACATTGCTGTCTCATGGGCAAATTGTCTTCCCCCAAGAACCCCAGGTCCTTCTTTGCAGAGTTCCTTTCCAGCAGACTTTCCACAGGTTCTTTCCCCAGCCTGTACTGCTGCATGGGGTTATTCCTTCCTCAGTGCAGGACTTTGAATTTGCCCTCATTGAATTTCAGAGTAGTTAAGTACTGTGAGCAGTTTTGTATGCCTTAGTTTAAGATTATGAAGGTTTTGGACTGTGTCCACAGGAAGACAATCAAAATAGTGAAAGGCCTCAAGAACAAGACTTATGAGGAGTGGCTAAGGTAGTTTGGGTCAGCCTGAAGAAGAGAAGTCAGAGGGTGACCTCATAGCAGTCTGCATCTTCCTTAAGGGGGAAAGTAGAGAGGGAGGTGCTGATCTCCCTCTGGTGACCAGTGGTAGCACAGTAGGAAATGGAAGGAAGCTGCATTGGGGAAGTTCAGATTAGACATTATGAAAAGTTTTTTAACTGAGAGGGTGGTCAGTCACTGGAACAGCCTCCCCAGAGAAGTTGTTGTGGCATCAGGATCGTCAGGTTCAAGGAGCATCTGGAGAAAGCTGTTAGGTATGTAGCTAAGTAGGTAGTGCTGCAAGGAGCAGAGCGCTTGACTCAATGATCCCTAAGGGTCTCTTACAGTGAAAGACCTGCATGTTTTTTGAAAAGAAGATCGAATTTAAATTTGTTGTTTGTTTATAATTTGTTATCCTCCAATATATGTTATAAGAATGAAACAAGAAATATTGAAAAAATTAATCATGTGATCATTATATGTAATACAGCATATTGTATATTTCTATATTGACATGTATATGTATATAATATAATCTGTAATATTCCCTGTTTTTAATTCCTTTGTTGATGAGAAAATCTAAATATATATATATATATATGAACTATAAAATCCAACTATTAAAAAGAATAAAAGAGTGATGATATTTGACAATCATGAAAATCAAACATGGTGTCATGCTCTGGAACAGAAATTGGGGAAAAGAAGGAGAAATGAAGGAATGTTTGGAGTTATTGTGTTTATCTACCCAAATAATTGTTATGTGTGACAAAGCCCCACTTTCCTGGGGATGGCTGATGTCTGATGATGGGATCCTTATTTTGATTTGCTTGTCTGTGTAGCTCTTTACTTCAGCTATTAAACTGTCTCTATCTCAACTCATGAGCTTTCTCATGGGAGTAAAAGTGGAATGCAGAACAGTGACCACTGCTATCAAGATATTCTGGGTTTGGATGGATAGAGATCATAGAGTAAGCAATCACAGATATGAGGGGAAGTGCCAGGAAAGCACAGCATATGCAGCTATCAAGTTTTTTGAAACTATGTGGCTTTGTAAGGCTGCCAAGTAATGCAAACAACAGGGTGATTCTGTAACTAGGGGGAAATTCTAGCCTAGGGATGTGACTTCTTTAGAGCTGTAACTGCTTGGGGCTGCAAGAGTTTATAAGGCTGTTATATACTGAGAACTGTGAGAACAATAAATGACTGCAATAACTTCAATGACTTCAACTCTTGACTTCTTTTTGCTTTGGCTTCTTGCTTGGATTACTTTTTGCACCTCTCCTTTGAAGTCCTGTCTCTCAGTTGTATGGCATTTTCTCACTTATAGTCTTATTCTCTCCCCATCCTACCTGGTGGTAATGAGTGAGCCACTGCTTGGTTCTTGGTTCCAGCTGGGCTTGAACCCAAACAACCTATTTTGTCATAATAGAAATTAGGACTAGCAAATATACAGAATACCAAGGAGTATTTGGAAAAACCAGCTTTGGATCCCAAGGGAACTGCCAGAAGGGACATGAAGAGATGTGGCTAAAGGTAGGGCCACAAATTATGTGAAACTATGGATGGGCACGAGGAAGGAGAAAGCCTCTGCTCTTTTAAGAGTGTCTGGTCAAGGATATTTTCAGTGCTAAAATGGATTATGAGAAAGGAGGAAAACTATGTGGAAGTACATACAGAGAGACACAGTACAGTCCTGACTGGCAAATGATGAGGGAGAGATAACCAAAACTAGTCAGTCAAATTAATTGATAATGATATGTTCAATATGGAAATGTTTATTTCAGTAAGGTCTTCTGATTAACAGCCTTCTCAGAAGGGACACCAAGGGAAAGGGACAAACAATAAACAAAACATTTGGAGGTGTAGATCTGACAGAAAAACATAGTAGACACAAAGACAGGAAACATTTGTCAGGCTCAGAAATTTAAGTGTGTGAACTGATCTTGTTATCAAAAAAACTGCAAGCAAACAACGACTCTGAAAATTGTAAGGATGAGAACCTGAGGGTTCAGATTGCTGTTTGCACTGTTTCAACTAATGAGGCAATATGCATGGGAAGGGGGAACAGAAGAAAGCAAAAGAGGAATAAACAGAATGGGGTATAAAAGTGACTGGTTGAAAATTGTGTCTGGTCAGAACACTTGTCTGAGCAAGCCCTGTGCCTGATGACTGCAACCTGCTGTATCTTCTTCTTATATCCTTACTTTTAATTTGTTTCATAGTGGGGGGAAATATAGTTCTGTGATTTGGAGAACAGATCATGTAAGAAAAGGAAGAAGATAGGATAGGCCAACACAGTTGCAGAACAATGCTTCATCAATGAGTTAATATATTTATGGTTCCAAACTGCTATACCTGGACCTGGAGAGCTACATTCATTTTCTGATGTTTAAAACAGTGTTATGATTTTGAAGCATTAACTTATTTCAGCAGTATTACATGGACTTGTTTTTCCTATTCCAGACACAAACCCAAAGGTGATAAATTGTAACAGCCAATGGTGCCTTGGGATTTTTATCTGAATTACGTGAAGATAAGAGATTTACAGGATGGTTTTCAAGTCCAGTGAGATCTATCTTTTTTTTTCCTCAAGAAAGATATTCTGTGACAACCCGAGGGGGCAGACACATCATATGAAAAACATTTATGAAATTGTTCATTGATTTCTTCCTCAGAGATAAAAGTTCTACACTCACTTCCTTGCACTCTTCAATTCAAAGCATTGTACAGAAATTAGGAATAAGAGGACTTTTTTTCTCTTCTCACCCATCATGTGGGCATCACAGGCCAAGGTCTTTAAGAGAGCACATCTGAACCTTTTGCTTTACTCTGAATGCTCAGAGTACTGCTGCTTGTGCTCTCAGCTCATCTGTAATACATTTAACACCTCAGCAGAGGTTGGCTAGATGCCAAAAAGTGCTCAGTTTTCCTTATTCTCCAAAACGTACACAGAAACCTTTGTTTGATGTTCCTTGAGAAAGTGGAAAGGACTAAGATTTCTCTGAACTCAGATTTCATCATTAGCCTTAACCTCCAGTGTCTTGTGAATCAGAAGAACACAAGGCAATGATTCATTTGAATGACTATAAATACTGCTTCCAGTAGGTATCTTGTTATTACAAATCCATTTTAATTCTTTACTTTTTATTATGAAAGGATTAGCTTTGTTCCCCAAGTCATTTCCAACAGGCTTCAAATTCATTTGGGTCTACCACCTATGTCCTCCCATTGTACCTGCTTTCACTTCTCTTCATCCTGGAGCACACTCCAGGCCAGTTTGTTTAATCATGTGAAAGAAATATCATCCACTCTGTTAATGAAGACTCTAAAATCATGTGAACTGGTTTGATTAGTTCCTCAGAAAAGACTACAACAACTTCCCTCAACTGAAAGTAATTCTGCTTTAATATGTCTTCTGGACACAATGAAAGTTCCATGATCCTCTTGCCATTTTTAATGCCATTTTAATGCCATCTTTTCCATAGCCAAAGACAGAAAAAACTTTGCTTTTCCCTTGAAATATGAGCAGCTAGAATATCAACTTTCTTTTTTTTTTTTTTAACAATCCTTGTTTGTTTAACAGTCATTGTTTTGTCAACTTTCAAATTTATTTGGAATAATAAGAACAACTGTCCCATACCAAAGCAATTTAGATCCTTTAAGTAACATGATTTAAACTCCCTTTAGGATGAAAAATTCCCTAACTTCACAAATTAATGGTTGCTTCTTCTTCATTGCCATTCTGACTTCCCCAAATGCATGCCTTCCCAGTTTCCTATGTATGACATTTAACCTGTGACGATCATTAAATATTTGCTTTAAAATTTGAGAATTCTCTTTGTGATTTTCCTTTGAATGACTGCAGCTTTAGGATAATGCTCAGCCTCACTGTAGCTGCTTTTCACAATTTCTCACCTCAAAGAGGGAGGACACACCCCTCTAAGATGCATGTTAATAGGTGTCATGCTGGTTTGGGGGTTTGTGCTGCTATGATGACCTCACAATGCATAGTTGGATATTTTCCTTATAGTTTCTCTGCTTTTCTATGAGTTAACCATGCCCTAATTTTATTCAATGGAGCCTTCTAAAACTAAGAGAACACAAGGAATTAATTTGCACAAATTCTACTTGTCTGGAAAGAAAATATAGGAAACCTTTTCTGTTTCAATTTCATGTTGTTTCAGTTTACTGTAGTTCATCATTTCCAAAATGTTTTATGACGCCCATTTTCTTCAAGACAAGTATTGCTAATTCTGCATTTATGTCATTCATCTTTGCTTTCTGTATCACATTGTTGCGGAAAGTTTTAAACATGAAGCTTCTATTTAGGGACTTGCAGCATATCAATTTCTGCTGCATCATGATTAACATATTTTTGTTCCTTTAGAATTGTAATTGATGCTTAATTATGTGTTTCGTATAAGCAGTACTGGTTCAATAGCTGCTGACTGAAAAGCACCACTTGACTGTGTCCTCTGACTTCGTGGATATGACAAATTGTTATGATTCAATTATAAGAGATGCCTCTGCTGCAATTAAGGTGCAAACGAGACCATATGTCTAAGACAAGAGTATGTCTTTTATTTAACATTAAATGGGGCCTAGAGAGATGGGAAAAGGAAGGCAGGCAGAGCCCAAGAATAAGGGATGGGTGCAAAGAAGGTGGTTTAAGATTTGGATTTATTTCTCATTATCCTACTCGACTTCTGATTGTCAATAAGGTAGATTAATTTCTCCAAGTGAAGTCTGTTTTGCCTGTGGTGGTACTTGCTGAGTTATCTCTCCCTGTCTTTACCTCAAGCCTTTCATCATATTTTCTCTCCCATATCCAGTTGAGGGGAGAAGTGATAGAGTGGCTTGGTGGGAATTCAGTGTCTGCCAAGGTCAACCCACCACAAACTGAAACATTTTCTACTGCAGACATTTCTCCAGATTATCTCTCCTGTCCCTGACACAGTTTTTCTAATCACCTCTGGTCAAATATTCAGCAAGGAAAAGTGCATTGCTGTGCCTCATAGTTACCTGTTTTAACTGTTTATCCTTTCTTCCTAAAATGATTATTTGGTGACTTTGAATAGTATTACTTCCATTTTATCACCTTGTGCCATTTTTCTTTGTGTGTTTAAGTGTCCATGATGCTGCAAATAGTTTTGCTGCTCCTAACATGAATATTGAAGAGTGTTCCATAAAAGCTATTAGATCATATCTTCTGAGGCACAGAGCTGATCTGGAATTCTACAATGATAATTTTAGCATGACTAGACAGAAGTTTATGTTGCTTTCCAAGCACTGAAGACCTCAGGGCTTAGGATATGTTTTGATCATGTCTTTTCTGTCTTCTCTGGTCTGTGATTTCCATAGCTATAAATGCCTGCTGAAATGAAAGGAAATATTATATACTGTCTGAAGTAAATTTCATCTTCTTTCAATGAATACATGAAGCAGAATATAGATATGCTAAAGAAGTAAAAATGTGCTGTAATTAGGAGCCTTCTTTACCCTCTCTGAAATCTAGAGCAGAGCTCAGATTAATTAGATCTTATGCTCATTAAAACTTACAATAATTAGTTAAAAAACAATTAATTGTTTCCTCTTGAAATATATTTTGATTTTGGATTATTTTACTGTTTATCGAATTTACTTGGGACTACAAATCTAAAATTTTTGGTGCCCAGCAGTCAGCAATAAATTATCTAATAATTTCTTCAGGTATTTGGATGGAAGGGAAAATTAAAAGTCCTCAGTACTGAAATAAACATCCAGTGGATATAATGGATAAAACCCATCTACAATAAAATATAATTAAATAAATTAAATGCTCTCCTCCATCTGCATCTCCCTTGATTTTTGAAGTTTGGTTCCTGAGTGTAATCAAGAAAACTTGCTTCTGATTTACAGAAGCTTGATGAACATAGGATGCTATGCAGGACTGAAATGGGCTATTCTTGTGTTTCTTAAGCAATTTAATGGAAACTCATAAAAATTTATGTTAAAAACTACAAGAACCAGTTAAAGTAATGTCAGATTCAGATCATCATTTCAAGGATTTCACAGTCAATTCACAATCTCTCTCTGACATGAATACAGAAAGTAAAAATCTATTTGAAGCGGATGATAACACAAACACATTATGGTATAAATGATGCAATTGTTTTGTAAGCTCTTGGAATAAAATATACTTTAGAGAGAAGAAATGAAATTATTGTAATAATCTGTCAGAAAAATAAAAATTGTTGAGAAGCCAAATAATTATGGAACCTTCTTGCTTGTAGCAAAATGTTTCAGGATCCCTTGTTATGATGTTGATGATACAAATGTGGGGTATACCGATATTGTTATTGCATATGCAAGGCTTGCATAAAATATGTTTAGGCTATGACCTCAAACTTCTCTTTGTGTTATTTACAGAGCAAATAACATAAATTTATGTTATAAAATAAACAAATATTTGTAAATATTTTAAATACATCATTTGAAGAGTAATAATGTGAAGTAAGTTTAAAGCACAGCATACTTATCTTCAATGTTAAAGGCAAACAAGCACTTAAAGCAACTTGCAGAATGCAGTTGTGTCTACAATGTGAAATGGAAAGAAATATTTCAGTAGTCATATGTATATTTAAAAAACAATCTGAAACTGTGTAGAGATTACTATATTGAGTTAATACAGAGACACTCATTAATATATGAATAGCTGAAATTCTTTCACATTTTACAGATTCCTTTAAATAACTTTCTCTCTTTAATAATTTTATTGCAGATGTTACATTGGAATCACATTATTCTAAAATATTTTCATAACACATAATCTAAAGTACTTATTATAAAAAAGCCAGATTATAATTTAAGAAAAATAATTTAATATCACCCTTTGAATTTACCTCAGCTATCGGTGAAGTAATAGGTCATAGGTTAACTCTATAGGTATAGGTAATACCCAATATCTGAGGACATTACAATAAATAAATAGCAAGGTACAAGATGTATTTACAAAATGCATGAATTGAACATAGATATTCATTTATCTGTATATATGTTCTGGAGTGTATGCTATGTCAGGACTGTAGGCATGACTGTTTTACTCTTAAACATTTTCACCTCTCTGAAGCAAACACAGTTTGACATCATCCAATAGAGAAAGAGTGATCTTTGAAAGAGGACTAGAGTGAAGATAAGAACAAATTATACCTGCAGGAGAGGGTTTTGCTACTTTTTTCATCAATGTGCTGCTGCCCTTCAGTTGTTGCTATAGAAATCCAGCAGACAGGGAGGCTATTGGGGCTTTCAGATAGGAAGTTCACTTAAGACAATCAGTGCTGTGCCCATTTAGACTTATCGTGGTTGCCTCCATGTCATTAATAAAAAGAGACAACAATGGGACTGCTGCCACATGAAAGTTTAAGAACCCATTGCTTTCCTTCTTGTCTATGAGGCAGCCTGCCTATGTCCAGAGACAATAGAATTTCTAATCAAACTTTTAAGTGGATTATATAGCTCACTAAACCTGACTGCTCTTTGGTATCCTTCTCTTCTTCCCCTGAATCTCTAAATCCCCACTGCTTTCTTAGCAGCCACATAGCATAAACTAGTCATCTTTGAAACTTATCCATTTTATTTCATTCAAAGACCTGCTTTCTCTCCCTCTCTTTCTCTTTCAAAACCTTTCCTATTTTTCTTCCCCCTTTTCTCTGCTATTGTTATTTTGTTAACAATCACATTTTCCCTAAATGAAGAAATTTCCTAAATAAATTAGGAAAATGCAAGTTTTGTCTTAATTTGATCCTTTAAATGTAGGAGGGGGGAAAAAAACTACATAAAAAAATTAATTTTCGTCTAGCAATAGAAAAGTTGCCTAGGAAGCCATTTTTATTTCAACATATAAATTTAGAGGGTATGCTTATGTTCATAGTGATCTTTTATTCATAGAATGTCAATTCATTGATACAGAAATTCTAGAAGTTATACAAAAGAAGTTGTGATAAATAGTAGTGAAAAATATATATTCATTTGAGGTAATGATTATACAGCATTCTTAATGATTTTTACCTGGATTATTCCTCACATTTATTTGTGCATGTAATATATTTATATGTATTTAGACATCTCAATTTTATTTATATCATCATAGTCTCCTCTAGAGAAACACTTAGAGGCTAAATGTGAAACTACATCACAGAAACCACAAATGTATTCCATCTCTCACTTATGGCATATTAAAACCTTCAGACCTGAGGCTTAATTCAGTGTCTGTTGATGTAATTGGAAAGACTTACACACCCATTTTAATAGAAATAGTACTTTGCTTATATAACCAAACATTTGCAAAAACTGATGCAAAGCCATGGTCTCTGTCTCTGATTTATCAGTTGACATTATTACTTTGTTCTGGCCATTTTATGCATCATAACACAGAGTTATTGCTTTGAAGTTTCATATCAGCTTCATACTTACATATGAACTATGCCATTCACAAAATAATGTTATGTTTTCAAAAGTAAACGACTTTGTAATTTTAGGAAAATTGTGTGTGTAGTGTCAAAAATGAATATTTTTTTTCAGGAATCCTTATTTCCTTAATGAAAAATAAATTATAATATCTTGCTGCTTTCCAGGAGATTTTCAGTTAATGGTCTAGTTGTGGACCAGTAAGGATATTTTTTTCCTTTTTTAATAGAATTTCTCTTTGCTGATGGAATTTTTCTCTTCTTTTGGCAGTGGGGGCTGTGGCAAACATCAAAGATTTGCATGGCTATGCTTCTTTATTTGAAATAGATTTCATTGCACAGTCTGATCCTAGAAAATATAAATGGGCAAAGATCTGGTTCCAGTTGCAGTTAGTAGCAAATCCAAGTGCACAATAAGTAACAAAATGCAGGGGAAAAAAGGATATTCACAATACCAAAACACCTGCCAATCACTGTAAAAATACATATCAAGTTATTAACCTAATTTCCATAGGTCTACAGGTCTAATTCACACTATTTCTTATATTGGATCTGTCAAGTGGGATTATGACAAGCACTGAACACTAAATGGGAAGAAATAAAGAAATAATCTTGAGGGGGAGGGAGGGGAGATGGGGGGAGGCTGTGGGAAATTCTGGATTTGGGGATTTTTTTTTTAAGATAATGTATCTTTTGTGTGATCAGTGAGAGCAGCAGCAGTATTTTCAAGACCCTGAAGCATTTTTAAATTCTTCAAATTCCTCTGACACTACTCAATGACAGATGTTTAATTTAATGATATAGGAAATATGGCATATACTATATAAATCTTCCATGGGTTATCATAAAAAGACAGATTATGACTAAACATTGCCAAACTAAATGTCTGTACCCAAACCATATTCCTATTATAAATTATCACAGCTAATTATGCACTAAAATACTTCTATGTTTGTGCTTAAACCAGTTTATCCTTTGCTGGATAATTTCATTAGGTATTAGTTATTTTTTTTGATTATGAGAAATAATCACTATCGACTTGCTCCATTAATTAATGACTTTAACTCTGGCTACTTAAGTGTCCCAGATCTACCTTATTTTCGTAAGTTGAAATGCTAACCTCTCCATGCCCCAAAGTAGGAAATAATTTTGATAGAAAATCTCTTCTCTTTCTTTTGAAGCCTTTTTTGAAGATACTTTGCAGGTCATAAGAACTGCATGTAGCACTGAAACTGTTTCCAAACCACACATTAGTTAATATATAATAATATATATAATAAAATTATAATTTCTAATTATGTATATTATATATAATTATTTAATATATTGTTTATCTCTCTGATACTGAACACTGAGTTGAAATTTTCAGAGAACCGTCCACAGTAGCTTCAGGATCACTTAGACAAGAAGCAGCAGCTAACTTTCTATCGTATTTCCCCTCAGGTATATTACCTTGCACTTATCAACACTGAATTTCATCTGCTGATCCATCAGCATATGTTACTTCTTTAACATTTTCAAATCCTTCTGCAAGTCTGTACTATCAGCTTCAGATTTGTCCAACTGGAAAAATTGTTAGTTTGTTCCCTTCTCCAATTCATGTAAGCTGAAAAAAAAAAACAAAACAAAAACAAACCAAAAACAAAACAACCCAAAAAACCAAAACCAAACCAAACCAAACCAAAACAAAAACACAAGTAACACAGGTTTTTTGGAAAGTCTGTCATATAAGTTTTTTGTCCTTTTTTGTTCTTGGATCTGTTTCTGTGCTCTTGCTTGCATACAAGTAGATTTTCACAAAGGTCTTGTTAGGGCAAATTCCTCCACAGAAGCCAAGTTCTATGTTCCTGGCCAAATAGGGAGTAAGGAGATGGAGCAGAAAACCAAGTTTCCATGATCAGTGGGAGAGCAACAGCAGAAGTTGTAGGACCATGATGCATTTTTAAATTATGTAGAAAGCAGAGGAGTGACCTATGTTATTTACAGGATTTGGAGGGCAAGAAAGATGAGGTTCATAAACACAGAAACTTCAGGGCAAAATATAAAAATGGGGTGGCACAGTTGAGGGCGGCATCAAGAGGGCTGGGGAGTTGAATGGGAAATTAGTGTGGTAACAAAACTAAGACACTAATTGGAACAGAAAAGAGTGGATATGCTTGGAAGGTTATGAATTGAGTACTTGGGAAATTAGAGATTTTGATGACTAGGAGGGAAAATCAGCCATTTAGAGTCTTTCTGAGCATAGTAGGAAGAAAAGAAATGGAGCTGTGAGATTAGCCAGAGCAGCTTTAGAATGAATACTTTGTTGTAAATCTCTTTAATACTCTGATTTTTTGATTGAAATTGCATACATTACACTGATGGAAACCACCCTGAATTACTAACCATAACCCTTATTTATTTTGTACTTCTCAACTGGTGTTTAATTTATGAAAGGACTTGTGTCTTATTTACGCATCATTCATCATCCTACAGTCCAAAGACTCCACAAACCCTCATACAGATAATTTATGAAACTGTCTGGGGTAGCTTGACCCTGGCTGGATGCCAGGTATGCACGCAAGGCTATCTATCACTCCCTTCCACAAATGGACAGGGAAGAAAAAATAGATATAAAGGCTTATGAGTTGAGACAGGGAGAGATCACTCATCAATTACTGTTACAGGTTAAACAGACTTGACTTGGGGACATCAATTGAATTTATTATCAGTCAAAATCAGAGAAGGATAATGAAAAGTGAAACAAATCTCAAAAACACCTTCCCTAAACCCCTCCCTCCTTCCCAGCATCTATCTCCTCCCTCCCAGTGGTACAGGGAGATAAGAAAATGGTGGCTACAGTCGCCTTATCATGTTATTCTGGCTGCTGCTCAGGGAGAGGAGTTCTTGCTCTGTTCCAGCATGGGATCCTTCCCACAGCCTACAGCTCTTCATGAACTGCTCCAATGTGGGTCCCTTTCCAAGAGGTACAGTCAGTTCTTCAAAGAAAGTCTACACAGGTCTGAGTCCCTCACAGGGTCACAAGTCTCACCGGAAAACCTTCTCCAGCATGGGCTCCTCTCTCTACAAGGTCTTCAGATCCCTTCCAGGAGCCTGCTACAGCATGAGCTTCCCACAGGTTCACAGTCTTCTTTTGGGAATCCACCTGCTCTGGCAGAGGTCTCCTCAACAGGCTGAGGGTGGATCTCTGTATCCCTGTGATCCTCCATGGGCTGCAGGGGAACTGCTGCCTCACCATGGGATGCACCACAGGTAGCAGGGAATCTCAGCTCTGGCACCTGGAGCATCTCCTGCCCCTCCTTCTGCATTGACCTTGGTGTCTGCAGAGTTTTCACTTCTCATACTATCACTTCTCTCTTCTCTGGATACAATTGCTTCAGGTATTACCTCTGATGGGCTTGGCCCTGGACAGCAGCAGGTCTGTCCTGGAGCCGGCATTGGCTCTCCAAGGAATCAGGGAAACTTCTGGCATCTTCTCACAGAAGCCACCTCTGTAGCCCCACCACTAGCAAAACCTGGCCATGCAAGCCCAATAGAGTCCTTAATTAGGTAAACTTTGATTTTATCTCTCCATTTACCAAACTGGTAAATGAGAGAATTTAGATTACTTGCTTGGAGTCACAAAGTAAAGTCTGCCAAGTCTAAGGCTTACCAAGATGTCTTATTTCTAAGTTTCACACACCAAATACAATAATTAAAACAAATGCATAGGTCAGCAAAACAAAACGAAATTAGACTGAAAATAATTGCATGGCAAGCTGTTAAACCAGTCCAGGAATGCTAAGGTATCACTATCCAAAGACATACATGGAAATTAAAAATAGGCTTGTGTTAGATACCTCAATAAAGTTTTGATTGCTTACTGAACTAGATAGATTTACTGTCCTTTATTTTTTTAGTAATATTCTTTGGAAAATGCAAATCTTTGATCAAAACAAAAGGGGGGGGGAGGTAAGTTCTTTATTTTGATTAGTTATTTTTAGTTTCAAGACCTTAATATTTTTCATAAGTATTTCACAAAAAAAATACTTAGGGTTTCCTTAATCATTACAATATTATAATTTAATTTACTCTTTCTGTGAATGGAGGTGGATGGAGTTAAATCCAGTTTCTGTGAATGGAGTTAAATCCAGTTAGTGGGTGGTCATAAGTGGGGTTTCCCAGGACACAGTTTGTGGGCCAATTCTGTTTAACATCTTTAGTGGATGAGGGAACTGGGTGCACCCTCAGAGACTTTGAAGATGACATAAAGTTTGACATGATCTTCTGGAGGGTAGGAAGGATCTACAGAGGGGTCTGGACAGTCTGGATTAATGGCTGAGGCCAACGGTAGGTGATGAACAATCGCCAGCCCTGGAAATATTCAAAAGGCATGGGGATGCAGCACATGCATGCATAGTTTAATGGGGAAGACTGTGATGATGAGTAAACAATTGAACTCAATGATCTGAGAGGCCTTCTCCCTAATGATTCTATGATTCTATGCTTTTATTTTTTGATACAGTACTGAAACCTAAACTTACTGATTTGTTTTATTGGCAACATTCTTTAATATAGATTAAAATCTATTTCTTTGAATGAAATAATTATCTCTTTTTTTCTTTTCTTTCTTAATGAGAGTGTACTTACATACATTACTGGTTTACATTCTTTTTTCTTTCTAATAAAATTACAAGGATCTTGGAGTTTGGGATCTACATTATAAAATACAGCAGCAAGACTCAGATAGCTGAAGCATAATAAAATGTCCACAGAAGCTAAACTTTCAGAAGTTTCAGAAGACTGTTCTGTCAAAAAGGCAGATACATCTGCAGCACTAGGGGATGAGGATGAAGAGTTGTATTTAATAAAAAAGAGAGACAAAGACTCTGAGCAAGAGATATCACTTTTTGACAAATTATAAGCTTCTGAGTTTTCATGAACCAGCAAGATGGGGTTTTCATATATTTTTACAGTAGTTTGGTCTTGGGTATTAGAAAACTGAAACATGACTTGACCCTGAAAACAATGTTGGCTGGCTTTATTAATGAAGTTCCACAATCCTGAGGGAGAATATTATGCACTGTTATCACTGTTTGCTTGCATGTCACTGTGGCTAAAAGTGTTGAAGATCCCAAACCAAAGGACAAAAGGTAAATTAAGTCTCCCTGACCAACTTATCTCATGCTTTAACTAGCATAATCCCACTGACTTGGTTTACATCAGCCAAAAATCTGAATATTCAAAATATTATATTTTATTCATAATGTTTCAATATATAATTTTTATATTCAAAGTATTATATCTAAATATACATATTTTAAAATGTGCTGTCAGGGGCACCCATTTTAAACCATAACTGTGAAAACTTTGAAAACAATATTTAAAGCAATGAAAATACTTAGTCCAACAAACAACTCATCTGAGCTATATTGTCCTGATTAAAAAAAAAAAAAATAAAAAAATATTAGTTTGGATTTAACTGGCTTTAGATCTTCTAATGGTGCTTTTTAGGAAAAGGTAGGAAACTTGGGATGTACTGAATTTGTTTTCAGCAGCACTGCTCACAGTACTGTGGAATATAGAGCACTGAGTGAGTGAAAACTTTTGTCAGAAAGTATCTGAGGTTAAACAGAGTACTTTGGCATCTGTGGTTTAGAATTTTTATGAGTCATTTATTAACTGCATTTAAAAATATGCTTTCCTTCTAATCCTTCTAATCTACCTTATTTGTGTCATGACCTGTTCTCCTCAATTCACTCACTAGAAAGGGATTTAAATAAAACCAAAACAAAACATCAGCGTTCAGCACCCCTGTGTTGATCAAGAAGCAAGAGCACTGTACCTTCTGAAATAGTGCTGTCTGATTAGGATTACTGCCTTTGTGATTTACTTCCAAATTTATTTTTGCAAGACGCCGCAATAAAAATCTCTGAAATTCAGGAGAAGTGAGATCCCAGTGAAGGACTTTTGCTCTGACCTCCTCATCATACCCTGAAATGACAACATGATTGTCTTAGAAATTAATTAGGATGGAAAGCAAAATGATTCCATAATCAAACAGGGAGCTAAACCAAAGAGTTCGCAGCATATGAATGATGTAAACACCCATTAAAGCATGACAAAATAATATAAGTAAAAATATTTCATACTTCCTTTAGTTCCTACAGTAGGGACATCTGTAGTTTTATACTTAGCATATCAATTATAACTGGGGGAATTTAGTTGCTAGATATAGAATATATCTAAGTTGGAAAAAAAATTTACTTTGAGGACTTTTTACCTGTTTTGAGTTCTTCCTTTTTTATTGCAGATAGACAATACAAACGTTATGAAAGGTTTGGTCTACCAAAATAGACAGACTTGGCATTTTTTTACCAGAGAAAGGGGTCAATCACTGGGAAAGTATTTACTGTATAATGGCTTGAAATTCATTGTTACTAAGACTTTTCTGTATTAACTAGGTTATTGGGACCATAAGATTGAAAAATATTAATTCCACTAATAGTGAATAATTTGCTTTTTATATCTCGTTTATTCCTTTTTGTTTATAAGCCGATTTTAATGCAAGAAGGACAACATAAAAAGTATATGTGCAAAGTCTGTGTAAAGTTTGTAGGAATTATTTTCGCAAAAATCCCTTACATAAAATAATACTTTTTCACTGTCCTTCCTTATGGGGTAAGCCTTATTCCCAGTGTTTCATTCAGCTTAGTTTTGGAAATAGAGAATTCTATTCATTTTCCTGGGTAACTAAGTAAGATGAGGAAAATCTTCAAAGAAGAAACTTTTTCAGAAGCTCATTTTGAGCGGGACATTGACAGACAGATCTATACTTCATTACTGAAGAGAAGTCTTATTCTTCAGATGCATGAGCAGTCACACTGAAATCACTCTTAGGAGAGATGAAGTGCAGGGAGGAAATCAATGAACTCTGCACACAGTGTAGAGTTACCAAGTTTGAAAGAGTAGGCAGAAATAACAGTGTAGGAGAAAGGACAAGATTGGGCTGTGTTTTTTCAGGAATTCAGTCTTAAAAAAAGAAGCTGTCTATTCAACAGTTTAGTTTACAAAACTAAAAAGCTGTTCTAAGATGGTAATAGATCTTAGGCTAGGTGTGTGGTGGTAATAAATTTGTGTGTCTTGCTGTAATGCCTGTCTTAGAGTAGCAGAATTTTATCCTGAAGTTCACGGGAAACAAAGAGCTTTTTCCAAAACTGGTCTGTTTCCTGTTGCAAATTGTCTACTGTACTTCTAATGTGGTAAGATATTCAAGAGAATCACATCTATGACAGTAATTTATTTTCTTCAAACATTTGCTTGCCTGTTTTCTTTCCTGTGTCAGAAGGCTCTTTCTTGCTGAACAGAACATTAACAGTTCCATTTATTTCAAAGCATGGGACACTATGTACATGGATAAAGACTTAAAAAATGTGTCCAGATTAATGTGTAATGATTCTCTTATCATTACCACATATGACTCAGAGTCCATGATTCACTGGAGTAGGAAGCACAAAACCCATAAGCTAAGCTTGTTCTGTTTTACCTTCTCAGACCTTGGTGTTCATGATCAGTATGAATAGATAGGGGCATTAACATTTTTGTTCAATGCTGGCATGGACTCAAAATATGTCCAGAAAGATACTGAGGCTGCCTGCACCTTTTCCTTAATACCCTAAGTTTAAGACCTCACAGGAAAGTTATGAATTCATTGCCTTTTACTCCCCAGCATAGGCTTTAACATATAGTCCTGACATACCAGGGTAGAAATTGATATAGATACATTGCTGCTCAAAAGTAGCAATTATGTTTCATACATTTTCTGCTAAAAAAGAAAACAGTATTCAGCCTGCCAAGAGATCTCATTAAAATATAAAAAAATTTAGAAATACTTGTTACTAATGAGATAATTAGGCAGTAGATTAGAAACCTCTAAAGAGAAATGCACTTAAATCTAGTAATATGTTACAATATATCTGTTTGAATTAATTTTTCTGGTATCATTAGCATTATGTATTAACTTCACAGTTTTGATTAAAATGCGTACTCTGAGGTACGATGAAGTCTAACACTTTGCATCTCACAGGATTTTTCATATATCTAATTAGCACAAGGTTCATCTTCACATTTTTTCAATATGAACACAGCATTAAAGAAGCATATCACTGATTGTATTAATATACGTGATGGAACACCACGGAGATGAATTTTACAATTTTCTAAAAGGTGAATACATTTACAAATCTAGCAAAGCAAAAAAAAATCTGTGATTTAGTACATTACCTTTGGACAGTTGTTTTAATAAGAAAGAATTTCGGTAGTTCCACAAAGATGAAAACCCTGCTCTGATGCAAGAATTAAAGTCAAAGTCTTTTTACATGTCATTTATGAATAATTTAAGAAGTTCAGGAATCAGATATTACTGAATATTATTTATTAACATTTTCAGTAAGCAAGAATAAAGTATGCAGGTACTTAGAAGGTTAATGTCAATCAAATGAGAGGATACTTTCATGTTTTTTAAGAGGTGAAAACCCTCAAATTTGATGACACAAAATCTGAAAATTAGTATGAATAAAAACTTTGAACCCAGACTTTTATATTTGCCTCTTGCCAATTTTCTCACATATCTCAGATTTCTTTTAATTCCAGCTTTTCCTGACTCCTAGCCTTGCGAACCTTGTAATATCTTACAATTTAAATGCATCATTTTGCTCTCTCCCATTTTGAATTTAATTCAATTTTCTGTCTATCCACTTATATGTATATCTGAATACTACTTACTCTACTGATTCCATCTGTTTTCTCTTCAAAAGTAGTAAATGAAGGTCATTCTTAAGTGAAGAGATTCACATCCTTAAGGAAATAATAAAAAGAATTTACCTCCATTATTAATGATTTATAGGCACATAATGGTTAGTAAAAAATAGCATTTTCCCCTGTAAACCATATGACATTGAATTTATATGGTGAAATTGGTTTCACCATCAGTTGTTCACACAGCAACCATGTCCTTTTCTGGAGAAAATAAACTGTTTCCTGAGAGCAAACCTGAGAAGTCAATTATAGTTTATGAGTTAAACACCTAAATGTTTTCTTGATTATTTTAGTTTAAAATGTGGAAGACAGCTTTTTCTTAAACAGTTACTGATTTCAGAAGGAGCTAGGTCTCCTAAATACCAGTTAGACACCCAACAATCATTGTAGAAATTGCTACAAGGGCCATTTCCAAGACAATAATGTTTCAGATTTTATGTTCTTAATTAGGAAAGCTTGAAAAATTAACTAATTCCCCTTTCCCAACAAAAGAAGATGTAATAAAATTACAGAAAGCTGGAAGCTAGAAACATCATGGGATGGGATTAATTTATCTGGGAGGGATGGTTTGAAAGCAGCATTTGGAACTGATCTCCAGAGGGATGGAGGAAATACTAATGAGCACTAAATATTCATAAATTTGTGACTATGGCTGCTGTAGTCGAGTGTCCATGTGTTTCACATATAATTAAGAACCCATGTAAACAGCCACTAGGAAAATATCCCACATTTAGTGTTTCTCTGGTATCCAGGATGTAAAGAAAGCAGGGTGAGCCTTATGAAAGAAAACAAGCTGTTAGAGCTTGTGTAGTTAGAAATTTCCACTGCTTAACAGCAGGTCCTGCTTCTGGGGCAGGAACTTCAAACCGTGGAGAGGTCGAATGTTTGTCCTTTATGTTTTAAATATGCATTATTTGCTTCCCTGCCCTCAAGCACCCATCTATTTCAACAGCTATTGTTCGTCTAGATTTAGAACTCCCTCCCTGGCCTGGTAGCAGGTAGGAAAAGATATAAGAAAGTAACAGGCTGAAGAGAATGTCAGTTGGGTTTCTTCCATTTTTGTTTTACTTATATTGTATTAGGTCAGTTTCCTGAAATACTCATATTTTTGGAACACATCTATTTATTCTTAAAGAGACACTGAAGATACTCAATGCTCTTTAGGACACACTAGTGGTCTAAATGGCATACTAAATATTATGTATATAAATTTAAATTATAAATGCATTCTGAATTCTGTTCTTTCTGACATTGACTGAATCTGTTCCAGTTCTTCTTGGCAACTGCCTGGATTATGTTGTTTAAATGTGGTTTTCTTCCTATCTCTGTATCAAAACCTTGTTCATCCTGGCCCTCATTTGTGCTTCTTTGTGCCACAGCACCTCTTTCATCATTTCACTTACAAAAAAGATTAAACTATTCCAGGAAGTGGGAGAGTAATGCAATTGAATGGATATTTAGGAGGCCTGGATGTGCATGAATTGGCCCTCAGTAAATAGTTTGGCCCTATGCCTTTAGTCTTTAAAGGAAATTAAATCCTGAATGGCATTTCTCCAGGAAACATGCTTGATGGAATCCAAATCCCAAATATTAAACATAGGCTGAATCTCTGAAGTATTTTTCTCCCTCATAAATAATTTTAGGAGGCATAACCGTTCTTTTCAATAGACAACTACGGTTGCAGTGCTCTCCTAGTCCAGAAATCTAAAATGCTGGACTGAAGCTAAACTAAAAATTGATGATACAGAACTGCAAGGAATTAGTTGCTATGTTCACCTCTGGCTGGTGACAGTATTAGGCTTCTGTAGTTGAAAAAAACCCCAAGCAGAATAGACAGAAAATATGAAACAAAATATGTCTTTGTAATTGAATTCATACCTTATAGTCATCTTAAAACTTACCACAGGATTTCTCAACACATATGAGTTTAAGTGTTCTAAACAATTTTTTAGAGAAGCAAGAGTCAAGAGCTTTTATGCAAGATGCCTGCTGTAAGAGACCTGCCCTGAGATAATTTTGTCTTAGAGTTGAAATAACTATGTGTTTTATGAACTTGAGTGGTGAACAAACCCTGTTATTATCTGAGTTTTCTCTACTGAATGTGTGACCTTGTAAATACAATGGAGCTGGTTGGCCCACATGTTAGCTGGAGCTGTTTTCAGGAAATTAGTGTAGTATTTTGACTCTATAATAATTCTGAATATTTATATAGGTATAACTCATAGACAGGAGCTCTGGACCAGAAAAAAATCATAAGTAACTGAGGACATATTAAATATCAGAAAATAATTTAATTTAGTCAGTATATTTGAAAACCATTGACTAAAGGTGAAATTAACATATGATTTCTTGGACAAGCAAAGTAGTATCTCCTAGTATCACAGACTAGTTTGTAAGTATAGCTTATTTTTAGACCAAAACACTAAGATTCAAAGACAGATATGAAAAAAAATAATATATTTTTAAAGTTTATAATTCCAGCACCTCAAAGAAGTAATGGAATGTTTTTACTTTCTTTTTATTCCTTTAAAGAATTTTACCCATACATATAATTCAGCAGAGCAATCAAAGACTTCTCTTACCTTTTAAATAAGTATAGTCTTCCGCAGAATGTACAAGCAAATTGATTATTTGTTTTTTCTGCCATTTAGATCTCAGATGACATCTTTGGTTAAGTTTGGGATACTCTTAGAAATATGTTCCTTAGCCCACTGCTGTGGTTGAATAGAAGTATAGCTGAACAATGAAACAGTTCCCCTGAACTAAGAGTAGAGTGTTGCCAAAAGATGACAGAATCAAAAATTTGTGAATGTGAAACGCCCTATTTGTGGGCATTCAGCAATTATACCAGGTCAATATGAAGGTGTCGGCAGCCTCAATGAAAGTGCTTATTATAAATGTGAGTGTTAAGGAGAGTGCCTGCTCCTCTAATGGTACCTGGTCAAAGGAACCATAAAACAAGAGCATACAGAAAGAAACCTGACCAGTATTCAGTAATGTAGATGGTGAAGACAGCAAATCTGATCAATCACACAAATTGGGAAGGATATGTTTAGTTGTGAACGTGTTTATTGTTTTCAGTCGGGAGGATGAGGAAAGACATAAACCCTGGCCAATTAGTGTTAGCAAACAATAACCTGGGGAAACCTGGTCAGCCATTCTAATTGATGGATTATCAAGAAACAGCAGACAAATCAGGAACTTGCAGAGAGGCTGAACCACTTGCCATCATGTGTGAGAAGATGTGGCAGAAAAGAGGAAACACAACCCTTGTTCTTAGAAGAGGGAAAAGGAAGATCTGAGGAACAACAGTCCAGCCAGTCTCAGCTCTGTGACCAGCAAGATCATGGAGAAGATTCTCCAGGAAACTGTACTATGACACATGGAAAATGAGGAGGTGATTTGGGACAGCTAACATGGCTTCACTAAATACAAATCAGTGCTTAAAGGTGTCCTATAAGAAAGCTGGGGAAGGGACTTTTTACAAGGACTTCCAGTGACAGGACAAGACATAATGGCTTTAGATTGAAAGAGGGCAGATTTAGACCACATATAAGGAAAAAATTCTTTACCGTTATGATAATTGGATACTGGAATGCGTTGCCCAGAGAGGTAAGATGTCCTGTCCCTGGAAGTATTTAAGGCCAGTTTGTTTGCGGACTTTGAGCCTATTGGTCTCATGGGAAGAATTCTGGCCCATTTGGAACTAGATTATTTAAAGGTCCCTTCCACTGCAGAAAAACCTACAAATCTCTGCATCCTATGATTTTATGACTGAAATGACTGAAACAAACAACATGTCTGGGGCTGGCTTTTTTCTTTCTTTGCTCCTCTTGTTACCGTTGTTACAGAAAAACAGTGTGAATTTACCCATTGTGTAAGTTCTTAGGTTGGTATTCTGGTATTTACTTTAATTCCTGAAAAAAAAAGAACATCTGGGAGTTACAGACTCAGGTGTCTCATCGCAGTGCTAGTATAAAATTCATTTAGAGCGTAATTAAAGTGAGGTTGGCAGAATACCTGACTCAATATTACATAAGTACAAATTCATACATATGAAATTTATGCCTTTTTAACCCATAAGAGATTACTAAAATTAATAAACAATAGATTTATATCACCCTAATTGATGTAATTTATACCTCTTTTTCTGACAATGGGTTATAAAAAAGGTCATTACAATTAAAGAATAGCTAGAAGATAAAAGGTTAAGTCTTGTTACAGATTTTTAAACTGGTTAATCAATAAGAAAATAATCACAAGGACTGTTCCCAGGGCTATCAGGTACAATATCTGATCAGGCAAGGAATTACTGATTTATATTTAACACATTCTTTAAAGTTAGCAAGTGTTCTTATTCATATTTCACAATCAGGAGACTGAAATAGAGTGCTATGTCAAATTCAGCTCTTGATAGCTATGAAAAGTGTGACAAGTCACACGTTTACAGTGTTTTCTCTCTCTGACAACAGAGATCGAGCTGAGACAGCAAAAATTTGTGGAAATTGTCCCACCTTAAGATTAGTTTGGTAATGAAAAGGGAAATTATGCGTCTTTTCTCTCATTGTGCTATGAATCTAAGTAAATAAAAGAAATATAATTTTTTTTTAACAGAGACTAGGAAAAAACTGAAATATTTCAGAAACAATATGAAAATTTCAGCACATTTGACCAATGGTGTCATGTTATTATCTATTTTATTTTATTTGAAAGTATGGTCTGTCCCCTCCCCACCAAAAAAGGCCAGAAATATTTTTAGTGGTTGCAAGTCAATAACAAAAGTTATCTCTGATTTAGATTCAAAGCTTGGCACTTTTCATCAGTGTTAGAATATTACACAACATGAACCATAAAATCTAAGCCACACCTGCAAGCTTAGAAATTTGCTGTGTCCAATATGCCTTTGGAGTTAAACCTATGGGATTCATTTTGTGTATATTTGAATTTCTCTGTTTCTTGGTAAATCCCAATTATATTTATGTCATCTAATCTTTATTTGGCAAATAATTATAATTTTTATTACTGCAAAGCACTAGCCTTCAAGCTTACATCTGGCCATAATAGGTCATGCTGGAGCTTTTGCTGATTTGAAATGGTCCTGGAAAGCACTTTGCAGATGAAGAGGAAAAGCTCAGCTGCTAACACTCTAATTATACAACCTTCCTCAGATCTAGTATTTGAAAAATATTATTTTCTTTTTTTTTATTGACTTTGATATTATCCAGAAATGCTGCTAGCATTTTCTGTCGCAGTGTATCTACTGTCAGCTCATGATGTGCCACAAATACTGTTTACAGATTTTATAGGGGATAATAAATGGCTTCCAAAAGGTCTGTCACTCCACAATAGTTATCCACCAGTTGATCCCAGGTTTCTTTAATGGTTTATTGCCAAATAGTCATCTGTAAATATAAAAGACTTCGGTTAGTTCACTCAAATATAAATCCATCCCTTCCTCATGATTCCAATAAAGGAATGTGCCATAATGTGTTTCTGAAACTAGTGTTCTTCCATGCAGTGATTTTTCTGATTGTGATTTTCATTCCAGCAGGCTGTGTCCTTAAAAAGGCTAGCATAGATAACAAATGCCTTCTTCATCCTTTGTGCTGAGTTAGTTATTTGAATTGCATGGATAAAATAAGTCTGAGTAATTTAGTATTTGAAAACAGTTCACACAGATGCATTTTGTCTGCTACAGAAAAGGGCTATGGTTGCCTTGGACGCTTAAAACTTGATATTACAGCCAGGGAATTTGTAGAGGGTACTACTCATTAAGACACCTGTTACTGAGCATTAAGCAAATAAAAAGTATTCACAGTAAATGAGAAAGGTTATGGCCGAAAATTCCCACTGTATAAGAATATCATTCTGTATCTCAATAGTCAGGATATTTTATGTGAGATGGGAAAGTTAGCTGTTGTTGTTACTCCTCCTGAATTTGCTATGTAGTTCTTCACAAGGTGTATGTTTATTTCATTCATATATGGCTCACAGTCCCAGGGTCTCGATTATAATCCTGTCCTCTTTTTGTTATTGTCCCATGCCATTGCTTCTTACCCTGCACCCCTGGGCTCCATTTTCAAGGCCCTTTCTGTCATACCAGTACTATTTGCATCTAAACTACATTTTTAAGTGAACAGTGAATATTTCTATCCACATAAGTCAACAATATATTACTATTATTACTATTACTATTACTATTACTATTACTATTACTATTACTATTACTATTATTATTACTATTAACATTATTATTGAGGTCATGCCACAAAATTTTTCAAAGCTGAGCAAAGTCAAATGACTGAGGTTAAAAGTACTTGGTCATCAGAAAATTGTTGTTAGAGTTGAACAAGCTTAAAAATGGTCCAGGCAGGCCAAGAGGTGCTCAGATGCAGCCTGATGAGCCTTGGCCCAGTTGGTGCAAAGTCTTTGGCTTGTAATTAGCAATAGCAGTGCTGTATCTATGGAGCTAAATGGCTTCAGGGCAAGGTGACACCATCTGGCTTGCTTCCTCTCTACTCAAGGGCTAGCCTGTTGGCTAGTTCCAAACACATAACACTTGATTCTCAGTCTAATCCTGATACTCAGTGGTAATGTACTAAAACAACACATTGCCATTGCATTTGAGTGTGACTTTCAGCTCAAAGTATTCAGAAGGAATTCAGATGGTTGTGTGCAGTCCCAACAGAAGCATCACTTCTTTAGCTTAAAATTCAGCATGCATATTGCTCTGTGCCATGGGGTGTGGCAAGGAAGAACACTTTGAAGACCTGCTTGAGCAAAGCCTAAGTATTGGAGGACACAAAAGAATGAAGGGGGTCCATTTTCCTCCCCTTTCAAGGGCAACCACAGACTCCCCATGAATATATTCATGCTTTAGTCTTAAAAGAGTTATTTTTGGAAGGGGTGGTTAGCTAAGAAATCAGGAAGAAAATTAATGTTCAATCAATGTCGATGATAAGGGGATAAATGTTCAAGCCTTTTTGACTGTGTAGATGTATCCATAAGCCTCAATGTAAGTCCATGTATTTTCACTCTGAATAGAGCTCTGAAGCTTTGAAAGTGTCTGAGACATATAGTCAACATGTTTTTGCTCTTTACATCTTCTAACACCTATTTCAGACAAGCAGTGCCACATATTTTATATATTTAGTGTACCAAATGTGACAGTGCTATTAAAATTACCCATGCATTCCTATCTAGAGGTCCATAAATGATTTCAATTATTGATTTTAATGGGATACCTGTTCCAATTGCTTCATTCCATTAATTATTCATTAATGTTCTTGGATTTCCTGCTGATTCCAGTTCAATACATGAAGAATATTTCCTATAACATTGCAAAATAATCTGAAAGACAGAAAAAAGTGTGGGTTTTTTTCCATTTTAATAAATGCAGTCTTGTTAAATACATTATATTAGAGGAACTGAAAGGACTGTAGCAAATGTGTTACTGTGGATGCATTGTCTTTTATTGTTTTATTCATTTTAATAGTGATAAGACAATGTGCCTTAAAGGAATGGAATTGGTTAGCCCTCTGAAAGAAAGGTCATTAGTTTAGAATTGCTTGATTAAGAACATTTGGAAGAGCACAGAGGCTTAGAGATTAAAAAATAAAATTAAATGTGGGAGTGACTTGAGGTGCATATCTTGAAAATTTTGAAATTAAAAAACTTCTTAGCAGTTAAAGACAATAACTCTGCAGGAAATGCTAGGATAGGGAAAAAAAAAAAAACCAAAACAAAAAACCCAACAAAAAACCTCTCTAAGTAAACACTAAGAGCTGGGTTACCTTTTGCAGTGTCCTAATTCTCCAATCACTCAGATTTAATAATGTCTGCCATCTCTCCCACATCTTTTGTAGATATGCAATTCTGCATTTTCCACTGAGAGCAGAAAGGATATCCAGATCTAGTTGTGCGAGACAGCTCTCAGGTAGGAAACAATAGGCACTATGAGGCACTAGGAAAGAATACATCCCCTCTCACCTGCCCCTGCTCCCAACAAGGTAGATGAGATAAAAGTTACACTAGCATATGGAGGTAAAAACAAGATCATGAATCTGTCATCTGCTCAGAAGCCAGTGAAATTCTGAAGATTTCAAAACCAAGAGAGGGGAACTGATGAGTTTGGGAATAGACTTGACAGAATCATTTTAATTGGGATATCTTAAAACCAACATTTCTGAAGTATAGGCAGAATAGTTGTCTAGCACCATATCTCAGCATTAAATCAAACTACTCATAAATCCCTAATGACACTTGTAATTTTTGTAGTGTGGCCAGTTAGTTCAAAGAATGGCAATCTACACAGGAAATCCAATTTCGTTTTTAAAGGAATTAACGATCAAAACTTTTTGGCCTATCTTAAGCAGCAATTTTGGTTAGATTAACAAAATGGTTTAACATATAAGGTTATCTTCCAGAAAATTATTTCAGAGGTTGGTTTTACTCTTTATTGGATCAAATATTATATACAAATTGGCTGCTTTTCTGTACTCTACAACAAATATTGATGCCAAAATGTTTTTTCCTACATATATTTGGAGTTCTGTAGACTATTGTTGTATAGTTATAGTTCCCAGCTAACTTCAGTCTTTTTCCTACCCTGATAGATAGAAAGACAAAACACATACCAAAAGGCTCCTATTCCATCTTGTTTACTCTAAGATTAAAACAGCTTCTTAAGACACTTTCTCATAAAGAAAGTAAAGCTATTATAGCTAGTAACAAGAAAGAGGGGTTCCAGAACAGGAAGAAGTAAGGAAGGAATTACCTTATTACCTGTGTTTCTAATTGGAAATTCCTGTCAATTATGCTAATTTGCTAAACTTATAAAACTTTATTTGATGTATGTGGATGGGCATTTTTCCATATCTGCCCCTGGAAGCCTGCAATTGAAGACCAGCTTTTATATTGCCTCTGATATTTATATTGTCTTGAAAATGTGTTGTTTTATTTCTAGATCTTGAAGGCATCAATATGGTTTTTCGTTTCACCAAGTAAAATGAAATTACAATTAATTTGTAAAATTTCTTTGTTACATTTCAGAAAACAAGGTTACATATTAAGCCTGGAATGCATTCTTTTCAATAAATTTTGCAGTCTGCTTTTTGGTATAATTATTTATCATATACACCATATAGAACACAACAGCTATCAATCTTTCCCCTAATACTTTAACACATTTACCCAAAAGTCATGCCAAATATAGTAAGACTAATTTTAGGATACAGGAAATTAATTTGCACAAAATCTAACAGTGCAAGTAGCATACTGTAATATCCTACTAACAGAGATCTTAATGATTTACTCTTTGATTTACTCTTTTGGTAATATTCTTTAAGATTTAAACTTGGACAGTCCTTTCTCTCATATATTTTTCATGAAGAAGTGAGTTTGCCAGGTACACTACAGTGATGAATGATCTTACAAATATACTTCTTCATCGAGCTGTACACAAGCAAATTACCTTTTTCAGTAATCTCATAGGATTTCTTTTCCTCTATATGTTGTTATTTAAAACAATATAGCTTCTAGTGATTTTATTGCAATGCAGTGCAGGTAGCTGTATGTGAGGACATTTAAGTAATGAACCTCATGAAGACCTTTCACTGAAAGAAAGGAGACTATCAGGAAGCTGCCTCTGACCATCATTAGGCTGAATTAAGTTTGCATTTAGTGTCAAGAAAGAAAATGTCCTTAATTCACTAATTCAGCACAAACATTTCTATTAACTAATCCTCTCAAACTGTAGCAAATTCCATGCTACTTCATAATATCCTGCATTTCATGCTCAGGATAATATTTCTGATTTGGAGAAAGCTTTAGCCTCTATTTATACCATTCACTGAAGTGTCTTGCAATGCTTTTGGAGGTACTAAAATATACTTGGGTTTTTTGGTTGTTGGAATTTAGCAGGAACAGCTGTTGGTGGGTATTTTTGAGGTGCTAGGTGCTCCTCTCCCTCCCTATGACTTGACACAATTATTTTATCTAAACACTATATCATTCTTTTTCATGTAACTTAGATCCTGGCAAATTCTAAACATTAGCAATCTGGACCAGTTTATATACACACAACACATTTGGAAGTCGTTACACTTCCAGTATTTCCATAACTCTGTAAATGGCATTATTTGATATATTGTTTTTTCATCATGCATGCACTGAAATGATTCACAGTTTTATAATCTTATGGTCAGCAAAGGTAGTATTCTATGAAAAATTTAGATAATATATGATGTGAGCAACATTATTTATACAAACCCACTAGGTGCTGGTGCAGCAGTTCTGAGTCACTGCTGTGTTGCCAGGGGGAAGAAATGGTCCTTCTGAGCACCACAAAGATGTGACCTCATGTGAGGTGACCACAGGCGTCTCCTTTCCTTGAACCAGGGTAAAACACTCCAGTTTTGTTTCTTGGGTTGTCAAGTCTTAAAGAGACACTACAACAGGTTGCAGGTGATTTACAGAAAATAGGGAATATAATGCACACATTTTTTGAGTCATCTTGGTCTCCTAGGGCAAGTGACAGCTATGTCCTGGTGGTCATCAGGCACAGCATCATGACCTGGACAAAGGAGATAACTCTGCTGATCTACTCTGCACTGGTGTGGCCTCACCTCAAGTCCTGTGTGCAGTTTTGGGCACCACAATACAAGGACATCAAAGTATTAGATTGCCTCCAGAGAAAAATTATCAAGGTGTTGAAAGGTTGTTGAGGGAGAGAAGTATGAGTAGCTAGTAATGTCACTTGGCTTATTCAGCATTAGGAAGAGAAGGCTGAGGGCTGACCTCATCAGACTACAGCTTCCTGAAGGAGGGCAGTGGGGAGTAAGGTGCTGATCTACTTTCTTTGGTCATTGGTGATAGGAAACAAAGAAACGGAATGAAGCTGTCTCAGAGGAAGTTCAGATTTGACATTAAGAAAAGATTCCTCCCTAAGAGGATGGTCAGTTACTACAACAGGCTTCCCAAGGAAGAAGCTTGTCATGGTAATGAGAAAGTCAGAGCCCAGGGAACATCTGGACAATGTCCTTAGTCATAAGATTAATTTAACTTTTAGGTAGTCCTGTGATGAGCTGGGAGCTACGCTAGAAGATGCTTATACTCCTTCCAACTTAAGATCTATGATTTTATGATACTTATCACAAACTAAGGACCATTCTAAACAGATATTCTTCATACACATCCCTTGCTCTGGAGACAGTTTTTTGTGCAGACCAATCCACGGTGAAACAAACAAAGATCTGCTCTGAAAAATTTAATTCATTATCAGTGACTCAGCTGACTGCACTTAGCTTGTCTATTACAGACATTCTCATCAAGACAACCCTAATCATACACAGAGTATATGACTATAATAGTTAAAGTCTGATCAGCTAAATTTAGTCAGCCAAAGTTCAGTCACATAGGATGGGATTCCTTTGCCTAAAGACAAATAACTAGAGCAAATTGAGATGCCCTACCATATCCTGAGTGGTCTTCCACTGTTATGTCAGACGAACGCAATTCTTCTATCTGCTTTGTGTCTCATCTGTCCTATCTGAATGTCTCAGATATTGTAGAACTTCTAAAGGGAGTAAGTTTAGGCAAGTAAATTACAGACTTAGAGTAACGGAGTAGCTTTATAGAATCCAAAGACTCAGGTAGACTCAATTCATTGTTCACAGGTAGGAGCCTTGCCCCATGTGAAATCTCCTAATTAAAGCTTTTGAAAAGGACTGAAATAAATGCCAGAGCACATCCAAGAGACCTCTTCACACAGTCGATAATATAAACTTGAGCAACTGAATGAAGCCCTAATGACTTGAAATCCAGCGACAAAATGAGAATCAAAATGCTGAATATGCATGTAGATATCTAAAATTAGGAGAAAGCAGAGTCATACTCATATTCTGAGTCAGCTGTTTGTGTTACCTGTATAATTAATGGGGGCATTCTGGCATCTGGAATTGCACCTCTCTTAGGGATTCACCTCTTTCAGCTCTTGTTTGGAAATGCTTCTGGCTAATGACCAGAATGCGGTAGGAGAAATCCAGCTAAGATTAATGAGCTGAGAGATTGAATCCCACTTCAAGTGCCTAAGGAAGTGTGGGCCTTTCAAAATCTAGAGTTTAATGGCTTAAACACAGGGCCCAGTTGTATTTGTCATGCCCTAGGACATATTATAAATATTGCACAAGGCCTACAGTAAACTTGAATATTTCTGAAAGGGCAGGTGATAATCAAGGTACCCCAGGTTATCTTAAATTGTATTAGGTGCCAATATTAAGGCATCTGAACTGATTTCCTACAGTCCACTTAAAATCAGACTCCTCATGAGACTAGAAAGATATGACATAGTTATAAGATTTCAGGTTATGTCACACCAAAATAATTTTCCTTTAGCATTTAACTAGTTATTCTGATTGATACTCCTGGAAGCTATTTAATCATCTTTGAACTTTCAGTTTATGAGTGTTTATTCTCATAATGCATTGGAATATTTATTGTCCTTTTAAAAAATAGTAATTTTTTTCTAGCACAGTGTGGGAAGGAATTACATACAAAATCCAATTTGTAGTCTTGGTAATTACCTTTTATGTTATTTACTGAAACCAAAATTATTTTCTTTTTAAAATTTGATTTAATCCTGTTTATTAATTTATAATAGAAAATTCTTTTGTGATTAGTTATAAGGTTTTTCATTATCCTCTTCATGTTGCCTCCCTTCCATCCTCCCTCCTTCTCCCCTCCCTCCTTCCCTTCTTTCCTCCCTCCCTTCTTCAAAGAGCTGTCCTTAAATTTCTAGTGAAATAAGAACAGAGCTGTGACTCCTTTGCCAGTTTTCCTTTTTATTTGAAATAAAAGCAAGTCTTCTTTTTTTCCTTTATTCCTCTTCTTTATTTTAACTTAGAAAAAATAATCATTGCAGAATGTCCCTTCATCTAATATAGGGGCATGTATAATACCACAAACAGCTAATAAAGGATGTCAAGGCAACAGGAATAAAAGCAATAGAAAAATCATTAGAGGTTGCTTCTGTGTCTTCACACCCACAGGACAGAGCATTCTTTTTAAAATAGCTTGGTGAAGTCAACTTTCATCTTTACTTACAAAGCCTTAACAATTCTTTCCATACAATTTAAATGTTATTCCTTTTATAGCAGGAAAATAAATTATGTTATGTTATGTTATGTTATGTTATGTTATGTTATGTTATGTTATGTTATGTTATGTTATGTTATGTTATAATCTGGACTATGCATTCATTTCACTGTACAAATTCTTGTATATCTATGTTTTATTCACACATACACACATGCAAATAAACAGTGAACATGTAAATGCTCCCATTATGACTTTTTTCTACGCTCTACTCTGTAAATAGTTCAAAAGTAGCACCTTACTACATGCTTTATTCTCACAATGGTCCTTTCTAAATACCCTTTGTAATGTATTGAAGCATACAGAACCTAAAACTATCATAGATTATATCTATGTATCTATCTATCTAATCTGTCTAGAAATATATGCAAGGTAAGGGGGAGTATTCTATTACTGCTTTGTTCTTTGAATATAGCATTCTTATTTACTTCCATATACTTCCCTCTCTCTTATCATGAGTTACAGATGTCAACTAAGTGCCACAAGAACAACTGACACAAAGATTGAACATGGAATAGATTTCCAAATTACACTGTTTCAAGATTCAGAATATGATATTTCACAATAGCAGCCCATGAGTGGTCATTCTTAAGACAATTTGGCCTTTTTAATTAGTCACTCATTTCAGGTTAATGCAGTTATGATTTTTTTCAGTTTACCATTGGCACTGTGATCACTTTTAAAGAATTTGGAAATACAAGCTCACTTTAAATTTTGGCATGGCGATATAGCATAGGTAGTGATGCCTTTAAGACTACTAGGATAATGTATAAATTGTTAAAATTTCTTAAGGCTTTGGGATAGTAGTCCAGCTGTGTTCTGTATTTTTATTTTTGCTCTCTCCTCAAAGCATCAAAACAACATTATTTGTAGTTTCTCTGCTACAGAGTAGTCATTTGCTAGAACAGATAATGGCTCATATAATTTTTAGCTAATTTTTCTGGTCAAAGTGCTATAGCAGAAGCACTATGGCAAAAATTTGCAAATGTTTTTCTTTCCTCCAAGAACAGGAAAAGAATGTTTCTTATGCTCAAAATTTCAGAAGGGCTAACTTACAAAATTTACTAATAATGACATATACAAGTTCTCTTTTCCAGTTATCAGGCCAAAGAACAAAACTGTGCAGCACAGTGAGACATAAACACAGTGAATAAGCTCTTTTTGGCTGTTTTTCAAACTGACAATTGCCTAAAAACTGGAAACATGTTCTACATTCGATTCATTCATCACACAAGAATGAGTTCCTGTAAAATTTTACCTAACAGACAAGAATACCACACCTCATTGTCAGAAGCCTGCTATGAATGAGTAACAGGCTCTTTAAGCAATCTCAAATACTTGTTTCTAACAATTCCTTACAGAATTCATTCTGGTTTTAGTAATTTCTGTACGAGGCTAATTGAAAATATAATATTTTTATAATTTGCATCAAAACCACTACTACAAAGATCTTGGTTTTGCAATTCATCCTCTACATTATATTACATAAAGATGAATACTTCCTAGGCTTTTAGGCATTTTCTGTGAGGCTCAGGATATAATTGCCCTCATGCAGAGGCGAACTCTAACTGATTACTTCTTGCACGAAGGAGACACATAATTTTGTAAATTTTGAATACCTTTTATCAGCCAAAAGGAGTCAAATGCTCTGTAAGTATATAATTTCTTCGTGTATTAGCATACAGTGGGCAGACCCACTGCTCTTTTTCTCAAAAAGGCAATTATAGTAACCACAGTCCATCATTACGCCTTAGTTATTTGCATGGAATACCTACATTACCATTAAGATTTTGGGAATTCATAGTTCTTTTCTCTCTCTATTTTTTTTTGTGTTTGTACAGAGAACAGCTTATTCATGGCATTCAGATCTTTATTCACAAGAGATTTTTGTCTGCGCTAGTTTCTGCTTTTGTAGACAGTGATGGAATAAGAAAACACATGTTGCAGTGCACAAACAATGAGCTTGTGTTTTTGCCACAAGATGATAAGAAGTCATGAAATATAAATTAACAAATTCAGATGATAGCATCCAAACAACTCTACCTCTAAGGCTGAGCATGTACAAGTTTCTCACGTAAAAAATCCCCTTACTTTGTGAAGAAAGCAAGTATTGTAAGGTGCTTACTTGTCAAGATAGGTCAATCAAGGCACAACTAACTCTAATTAGCAATCCCACAGGCTATTAAAATTGTTTACCTTCTGTTGAGATAGGCACAAAAAGGTACATAATTTTTTCCCACTTGTGAAAACATCAAAGAAAAGTATTTCCAATCTAAACCATGAAACCAATTATAAATGAGGACAAGCACAGCAGTGGTATCAACAGTACTAGAAATTTAGGAAACCATTTGTATTGCTAATTGCAGCATTTGAGACAGCTGAGGGAGTATATAATGTTCTTCCTATGAGGCTAAAAATAAGGGTCTGAAATAATTGGGGCTTTTAAATAAAAAATTTCACAAGGGCAAAGGAATTACAACTCTCAGGCTTTTTTACAAGTTCTATAGCTATTTCAATTCTTATCTCTTATAAATTAATAGCCTTGTTTTCAAAAGGAAAAGAGTCTAGAATAGATCAATGCCTATATCTTGTTCATTGTTTTAAAAAGTTAACATATAATAGAAAATTCAAATAGGAAGTGGAAGGGCTAGACAAATCCATAGTTTTCATCATCTCAGTTTTCTGAAATTATATTGTCTATAGAGGGGAAAGAAAGATTCGTGAAAAGCAATGAACATGGATTTTACAAGTTAAAAGATTACATGACACATTGCATTAGAACTGAATTTAGGGAGGAAAAAAGTTTTCGTTTCTTTACTAAATGAGGAAGAAAGTATAGCACTACATCTTGCTTCAGGTGAAGATAATTTCCTTCTCTTTTTCAGCTAAGGACCAACAAGAATGCAGTTTGGAACAAGGTTTTTGCCCAAAAATGAGGCACCAGGCCACTTTTTTTTTTGGGTTTTTTTTTTTTTTTTTTGTTAGTTTATCTGATCTGTTAAATGTGCTTAGGTGCTACTGGCAAGAAAAAATTTTAACCAATGATTTTAAACATATCCATGAAACCACCTAAATTACACTTAAACAGAAAGCCACACAAATAGAACTCCTCTGGATGCATTTAATTTACTTGAATATGTCCAGAGAAGGACAAGAAAGCTGGTGAAAGGGCAGGAAGACATGTCCAGTGAGGAGCATCTGCGAACTCTGGCTTTGTCTAACTTGCTGAGAAGGACACTGAGTGGTGAAAGTGGAGTTGCTGGTACTGATCTCTGCTCCTTGGAATACCGTGGTAAGAAGTCTAGGAACGGCTCAAAGCCACAACAGGAGAGGTTCGGACTGGATATTAAAAGGATTTCTTTATCAAGAGGATGGTCAAACTCTGCAACAGGCTGCCTAAAGGGATGGTAGATGCCCCAAACCCAACAGTGTTTAAGAGGCATTTGGACAATGCTGTTAATAATATGCTCTAAATTTTGGTTACCTCTGAACTGTTCCATAGTTGGACCAGATGATCATTGTAGGTTCCTTTCAACTGCAGTATTCTATTCTATTCTATTCTATTCTATTCTATTCTATTCTATTCTATTCTATTCTATTCTATTCTACTGCAATCTGTTCAATTTTTTTTTTCAGGTAAGTGTGCAATCACCTACTCCATATTTGTGATAAGAGATTAGATTTGCCAGAACGTTTATTATTGTTTATAATTATTTTAATTCAAATAAATTAAATGAAAACTGTTAGTCCATTAGAGTTGCAATGGGAAACTGTAATTTTATTGAAGTTCATAATTTGGCTTTCAATATTTAATTCAGATAACATAAAGGCATATAGCTCTTCATTACATATTGCTCCTGAAGGATAAAAAATTATGAACTGCATCTCTAGTCATTATAAAAAGGTATTTATTTGAATTGTAAAATTATTATTATTATTATTATTATTATTATTATTATTATTATTATTATTATTATTATTATAGAAATAAATACTCCTAAAAATTTCACCAATATTTAGATCATCTACGGGTGTAGAAAACATTCCTGAAGCCACTACATTTCATCCTACGCATAGTATCTTGGCTGGTTGGCACTTGCAAACAGAATTGTTGGGTTTCATCTAACATGATGTATGGCTGATTATATCTTTTTAATTTAAATAATACCATCCAAAGGATTCTAATCCCTTATATCTCTGACATAAATGAGATTGCACATACATTTGCACTTACTGGATTAACCTGCCTCTCTAAATGTGTGCTCACCAGATGAGAGCAATCATGTCAATGTATTTCATTCAGCCTCTCTAAAACTGCACAGGAAAAGATGGGGCTTATAATGAAACCATGAAATTTACAGATATGAGCTGCAGCTTACCAAGGAGGTGGTAAAAAAAACAACAGAAAAAAAAAATCCTGAATCCATTATTCCTAAATTAAGTAGCCCGACATCTGATTACATGGAGGAAGCTGTAGGTCTGGAATTTCTGGTTATCACTGCTCAGACAATATGGTACAAGGAAAGAAACGGCCTACACTGGACAGTCTAGGCTTTTGAAGATGAATTCCTAATCCATTAATTCTACACAGAAGCTCATGGGAAGTTAATGAAACTCAAAAACATCCGCTACTGGCATAAAACTGCAAATCCTGCTGTTTAGACTGCTGACTTAAGTGGAATACAGCACTCTTATTTTCCTCTCTATGTAAGTTTTGTGTTAGTGAAAACTAAAATGCTCAGAATAGATCTGTCCCCAAATAATTTGTTTTCAAAGACCATTTTAATACTTAAATTACTGTCCTCTGAAGTCAGTTTTTGAGGTATGAACAGTAAAAGCATTTTTCTTCTCTCAAGAAAAAAAATAATAGTTCAGGAAGGAATTTACTCTGCATTTTATTTAATATGTGATCTGGAACCATTTGTGTAAAATGCTGCATGTTCCATATAACCAGATTGAATTGCACAGAATCTCTTCCTGACTTCTATCAAAGCCCTGTATTTAAAGATGCTGTAAAAAGCACTTTCTGGACATGGTCAACCTTTCTGTAAGACAAGTAGGAAAGTTATCATTGCTCTCCTTCTGTGTTTCTGACAGAAATAAAGAAAACATGAGTGTTTAAATCTATGGCTATTGGACTAAGGCTTGGTCTTCTTGGCAGAAATAAGGACAAGAAAAGACAAAGAAAAAACTCCAAAATTCTCACCCTATTTATTTTCGAAATTAGTTTTTTATTCATTTATCCACCTCCTTACTTCAGTACAGACTGTCATGCTGAGGTTGCTTCTGGTAATAATGTATTTTGCAATAGGCTCTCTTAGTAATATATATATATATAAACATTTATGTGTTATATAATTATAAAATATTGCCTATTGTCTGTAGTCTAATACTGAATTTCAAATACTAATCTTAGCTTCATACCATAGAATGAGCTGTTGAGGTTATCTTGATTTATGACTTTCAAAAAGAACTATCAAATTATAATTTTAAAACTTCATAAAAACCAAATCCATCTAAAATTAGCAGAACTGTTTTATAATTAGTTTGGGAACTGGTCAATCTAATGAGAAAATCTTACTCATTGTAAGACTAAGGTAATGAAGTTTGCTGGCTGGAAAAGACAAAAGTTGGGGCAGTTGCAAGATTTCCATCAAAACTGAGACTTGAGAGTAAAGGGCGGGGAGAATCTATGTAAGTAATAATAATAATAAAAGTAATAATAATTTAAAGATTCTTAGAAATAATATTTGTCATTTTGATCCAGAAAGTTATTTCTTGCATTTTTTAAAGGAAGAGTTTTCTATCATATGGAATGGATGAGGTGTTAAATCACAAAACAAGGACAAAATACTGAAACACTGAAAGACTTGGGAACTCCAGAATTACTACGGAGAGTAGTTACTGCATAATTAATCTGCAAATGAGATACTGCAGCTAGCATCACTATTTTTCTATTTGCAATCAGTTTATCAAGATTTATCTGAAATGGTAATTGCATGTACTGTATAATTCCACTAGAGTTTGCATGGTAATATTACAATAAAAAGTATCCAGTAAAATTCTTTAATGTTAGCTTTACAGTGAATAAATTATTAATACTCAATGTTTTCATATATTTATTTCATTTGGATTTATTTTCTTTTCTTAATTTGTTACTCTGATATACATTTTTTTCAAATACAATAAAAAATACTAAAATTAATTATTCTAAATAGGAGATAGCTTTTAAGGAATGCTACTATTATTTACTTCTACTGAGTTAAAAAAATTAGGCTTCCTTCCGCCCACAGGATTCCTTCATTCTTCAGTTGAAGAATGCTGATGCATTTATAATCCTTAATTGCAAATGTATAATAGGTAAATCCATGGATTATAGCCACAGCTAAGGAAATCTGTTTCTCCTGGTAATACACTTTGATCTGAACATTTAATGTAATGCAGCTTTCAGTCCCCAGAGCAGGAAAATTCGGGTGGTGTTGCTAAGAAAATGCAAAATTTATAATTTTTTTTAAACCACTCATTTTTTTTTTCAGCTAATGTTACTCCAAGGAGAAGGCAAACTAAGAAATGCCCTATTTGTCTTTGATTCTATAAACACTCTGGTAATCTATGTTATTAGGCCAGATTTAACAAAATATTGTGATGGACATTGAGAAGAAGAGTATAACACTCAAAGAAAAGTTATTCAATATCTGGTTTAATTGCATAAAATTAGACTACAGCCAAGGAGAAAGTAAATTTGAACTGCTACTCACACTATCAATTAAAAATTATCTCCCAGTGTTGAAGAAGGAAATAAGATCATCACTGCAACACGTTCCCATGTCTTGTTTGAATGTTCAGGCTTTTTCAACTTTAATTGACTCATAATACTCAGTCATTAATGAACATGTAGCTGCAGAGTTTGCTATCTATCTATCTATCTATCTATCTATCTATCTATCTATCTATCTATCCATCCAGATTTAGCATATATATATATTTTGGGGGGGGAAGAGAGGAGTTTTCAAGTTTTGAATGCTACTGTTTAGTTCTGTTGTCACCTGGGGACATAGTTCAGTGGTAAACATGGCAGTGGGAAGCTAAAGCCTGGACTCAATGATCTTAGTGTACTGAGTAAGGTTTTTCCAACTTTAACAATTCTATGATTTTATCTTTCTGCTCTCAAGTGTTTGTCATCATAAGGTTTTTCAAACATTGAACCAAGAAGGGTAAGAGCTCTTATGATAGAACATCATCGTGGATTATGATCCATACAGAATACAAAAGATCCCATCAAATCTTATTATCTTAATCTTCTTATCCAAAATGAATAAAATTGCTTAAACTGTCTTCCTAATGCTGTGCATAATAAATATTGCTTAAAAATGTGTTGAGTGTCTGAGGAAATAAATAATTTATTTGAACATCAGCTATGGAGTTAAAAGCAGTTACAGCAATCTGCTTTGTCAAATGTTTGTCAAAAATAGGAAATTGTTCCATTTTACAGGATTGATGGAAAATTGAACTATTAAAGTCTGTCCACTGCAATATATCACTATTTTTGCACTGAAATGAATCTTTAATTACTGAATAATCTCTGGAAAAAATAAAGACTGTTAACCGTTTTAATGACACTTACTTAAAATAGAATTTGCAGAGGAATATTTGTAAGTGTTCCTTCTAAGTCTAAATAATCTTGCTTTAAGAAGATATTCAGCTTTAAAAAAGGCATGGGTTGTACTGTCACTAACTGTAGTATCCAGTAATCAAATTTGGCATTAAAATATCACTATCACTATTTAATATACATTCACTATACATTGAGACGGATTTAGTTTTTTAAAATTTCTTTGCAGCTGTCACACCTTAAGATTTGTGGTTGATGACTTTTTTTTCTTAGTTGCTACCATCCAGTGTTGTTTTCCTACTACTGGAGTTTATTCTTAAACATCAGTTTCTTTATGAACTACTTATTTTCAGCCTGTTTTCCCCACCTTCTCCAAAATGTCAGGTTTTGCAATTCAATAAACTTAAAAGTTTTGACTTTTGCACAGAACAAGTCTTCAGTGTCCTTTGAATGTAATTACTGGATGGATAGGTAGCACAAAATAATCCCTTTTACTACCACATAGATAGTATGACCACCTTTCTGAATATTTAAGTTATAATTTATCCAATGTTTATGATGTAAAGCATGCATGCCATCTGGATGTTTTCATGTCATCCTTGAAGCTGAATCAATATCATTTGCTTAGAACAGTTTCCTCAGCATAGATCACTTGAAATGTGAATGGTGGAAGTGTAGGAAATGACAGCTTTTCAACATGTAGCTCAGCTGCTCCAGGCTTCGAGCACATCCTATCTGATTTTTTTGTTCAGATTTTTTTTTTTTTAAGTAGAAATAAAAATGCTTTCTGAATTTAGTGGGAGTATTCTTACACATGTACTGCATGGAAAGAAAAGAGAAATAAAGTCACATGCTCCACTAGTTTGGGGTGGGGATAGGCAAAACTATTGTTATAATGTAAGTTTGCCTAAATGAGAATCTCTGAATTTAGCATTAATAATTTACTTGTCTCCTCATTGCAGTTCTCTGTAAAATTACTTAAATGCAGAGCATTCCTCTTAGCTTTTCCAGTAGTATCTACAAAGCAGTGCAATATTCAAGAACATAAGGTATTTTACTAGACCTACCATTTAGCAGCAAGTGCAATCCTTTGAAAATAATAATTTAACCTCACTTCTAACTAATAGGCCCATAAACCAATCAGTTGGTCTGCATCTGTGAATATTATATTACTGGTTTGCCTTTGAGAAGAGTAGAGGATATTTGAAAAAGCAATCATCTGGAGTACTGTATTTGTCCATTAATAAGAATATCACATTTTGATAAGGTTACAGACTTTTTGTACTAACTGAAATTGATGATAAGTGAGGCCATTCTTGAGTTTCATTTAGGGAAGTGGTACTCAACTTTTAACAGCTGAGGAGCATGCAGCTGCTTAGGAAGGTTTTTCTGTGATTTCTTTCACACTTTCAAGTTCCTATGCCAAATTAATTCATTTTGTTGTTGTTGTTGTTTCCTCTTCAGCCATTAATTGATAATATTTTTCTCAGCAGATACCACTCTTTCTGATGTTTAACACCAGAGGTGCTGCATGGACTGTAAATGATTTTTCCAGAGATCTTATGTATCACTAAGAGAGTTGCAACAACTCAAATCTTCTTTTCATTTCAGTTTTTTTTTTTTTTTCCTCAGTAATCTTACATTCATGAAGCAGATAGCTGAGGCCATGCCTGGAGTACTGTATCCAGGTCTGAGCCCCTCAGTACAAGGCAGACACAGATATACTGGAGAGAAGAGAATCCAGCAAAGGGCCACAAAGATTATGAAAAAAGTGAAGAAAAGATGAAGGTGCTGAGACTATTCAGCCTGGAAAAGGAAAGGCTCAGGGAGATCTCATCAATGAATGTATAAAAATACCTGAAGGGAGGTTGCAAAGAAGATTATGGAATGATAGAATAGTTTTGGTTGGAAGGGATTTTAAAGGTCCTCTAGTCCAATTCCCCTGTAATAAGCAGGGATATCTTCAATTAGATCAGTTTGCTCAGAGCCCCTCCAACCTGATATTCAAAGTTTCCAGGGATAGAACATCTACTGTCTCTCTTGGCATACTGTTTTATGACTCACCACCCTCATTGTATAGACATTCATCTCCTTGTCTATTCCTGCTTAGTTTAAAAAAATTATCCTTTGTCTTATTGCTACAGGTCCCATTAAAAATCTGTCCCAATCTCTCCTATAAGCCCCCTTCAAGTATTGAAAGGCCACAGCAAGATCTTGGAAATTATTATCTCCAGAGGTCCTTTCCAACATCAACCACTCTGTGATTCTGTGTCCATTCTGCCCTCTGACATCCTGTTAATTGTTAGTGTTAATGTGTGATGGGGGTTGGGTCTTTCCCTTTTCCCTCTGTGGAATTTTCCCCATTGTCATGCTAAGATACCTGTTGACTGGGCCCTGGTGACAAGGGGGAGGAGAGAGAGGAGGGAAACCCCACAAGATTCAAACAGCCAGAAGAGCAAGCGGAAGGCTGGGCCTTGGTCCATTTCCCCCGCGGAGTTCGGACGAGAAGGACGATCGCCGCCTGTGTCCCATCCCTGCCATCCCAGTGTCAGGAGCCATCCTCACTGCTGTCAGACCCTGCCCTGCTGCCTTCTCACTGTAACCTGCCACCATCCAGCACTCTGCTGAGCACCAGGACCCACACTGTGAGCAGAGGGCTCTCTCTCCATCTCTCTCTCCCCCTGGGACAGCGCTGCCATCACCCCCAGCCCTCCTGCAGCTCTGCGGGACCCGCCCGCCCCCAGCACCGGGAACTGCAGCTCAGGGAAAAGGTGCCTGCAGCCAAAAAACACTGGGACTGAGTTACTGTTCTGTTTGTGGGTAATTTCATAGCTGTTGTTGTTCTTGTTTGTCGTGTTAGATATACTAGTAAAGAACTGTTATTCCTACCCCCATATCTTTGCCTGAGAGCTCTCTTAATTCCAAAATTATAATAGTTTGTAGGGAGGAGGGATCACATTTTTCAGTTCAAAGGAAGGCTTCTGCCTTAGCAAATATGTGTCTTTCAAACTAGGACAATGTGTAACATTTCTATTGGCCTCTGGTCCTTTTGAAAACTCTCTCATTCATTTTCAGAGCTGGAAGAAACTCAGTCTTCCAACACAATTATTATTTGTCAAAGCTATAGGTGTCCTCAAATTTTCAGACCACAAATTTTGCCTTTCTTATTCAATCCATTTTGAGAGTAGTAGTGCTTCTGCACTTTCACTCCCTGCTCTTTTAACAAGGTAAAAGAGCAGTGTAGTCTTTCTCAAAATTGGTTCTTGAATTCTCCTAAAGGCTGGTTGTCCTCAGGCATCATCCCCATGCAGATCTCACGTCACCTGTACAACAAGACTTCTCAACAGAAATCAAAATCTGACTGAGCAGGCAGGCTTGTACTGTAAGTGAAAGTTTTCACAGAAACAGTTACGTAGGATGAAATCTATTTGGAAAATTGGTCTAGAGAGGTGCTTTTCTGTTACAAAAGCTGGATCATAAAACTTTATATAGGAAGTTTGACCACAGAGAACAATTTAAATAAGGTTCTTGTGCATCTATTACCTTAATAACCTTCTTCCTTTCTGTTCCATAGATGATCAGGCACTCAGGAGGATTCTATAGAAACTGACACATGACTGTCTCATAAATTCCCTCCAAGGCAGCCTTTTGTACAAAAAAGGTTTCTAACAAGTCTTCTGCACAGTAGCAACTGTTGCTAGAGCTGTTGTGGGTTGCCACAGACTTTGCACCCAGACTACATCCCCTTTTTTTCTCACTTCCTGCTTCACAGAAGGAATGAGCAGGAGGTCAAGAAGAACATGGATGGAAACAGAACTGTAGCTATTAGCAGCCAGCTCTGTGTTAAAATTGCAGGGTAAGGTATTTGCAATGTACTGTCAGAGTTATTCCCAGCACTGTTTTTAAGTGTGAATGTGAATATATAGGAAGGAAGTGCTGTCAAATATGTTAAGGTTTCTATGTTACTATTGCTAGTAATATTCTATCTAGAGATAATTATAGACAGCGTTCACATACACAGTACTATATAAGTATGTAACTTATTTCTGTCTATTATAAACACAGGAGACAAAACCTATAAGCTATGGCTTGTAGGCTTTGCTTAAGAATAAAATAGGTTTAAATAGTCTGCAGGGTTAAAGAGGAAGGTCCCTCTATCTCTAATATTTTGGAATCCAGTGAGTACTACTTTAATCTTACTTTATTATTTCATTAACTCCTTGAAAAGTTTAAAACCATGTATTATGAAACCCATCCTGTTTAATTATCAAAAGAATTAATTTTTCTGAGATGCTAGAGAAAACAATTAGCTGTTTACAAGTTCCATCATTGGATAGAGAGTGTAAGTATTTGAAAACAGTTATTTTAATTTCTTTTTGAATTTCCAAGCAAATTTCTTAATCTCCTCTGGTGATTCTGGTGACTCTGATATCTCAGTTTTAATACTCTTCCTTCCTTTCTTCCTTCCTTTATCTTTTCCTGTAGTTCAATGTGCAGTGGTGTAACAGCTCATCAGAACAATTCTTAGAGGACAAGGATTATTCCACATACAACATTGTATACCCTGGAAGAAAGCATAAAAGCATGTAGGAATGTTTAAGGATGCAAAGCCTGCCAGAGGAGTGCAGGCGACTGCAGAGGGTGGAGGAAACTAAAGTTGATGTAATCACATTAATAACTATCCGTCTGCTGCAGCAAAGAATAGTTGAACCAAATTATGCTTGTAACCAAATTAAAACAAACTTGGACTTTCAAACAGAGGCAAGGAGAGCAAAAAGAACCATTACAGATGAGTAAGAGCCTAGAATTAAAGGTTTCCTTGACTGTCTAAAAGACAGTGGTATAAATGGGTCATGAAATCTTTTCTTTATTGTCTTGGTTTAAGACAAGTTAAGGGGTGGACACTCCAAAATGAGTTACCTCCCCTTTAGTTTTAGTCAATCCCTTTCCACCAATGAGAAACAAATATGAGTAGATATAAGTGAAAAAAATAACAGTTTACTTAAAAACGCCCTGAAATAGCAACAGGAAAGAAAAATAACAGTAATAATCACAAGTTACAAAGAACAAAGAGAAACTCAAAATGGCGGAGAAATTCCTCACCCAAGATGGTGCCCGCTGAGCCAGCTGTGTGCGGGGAAACAAAGACAAAGGTGGTGGAAACCTTCCTCCCTCTTACCCCTCCAGCAGCGGCAGCTCAGACAGCGAAGGCAGAGCACCCATTCCAGCAGCTGAAATTCAGTCAACAGCTGGAACGCATGGAGGGTCATCATCTTGTCCCTAGCAGAAGCAGCAGGCAGCCAGCTGGGATGACTTGGACGCTGTGCCTTTCCAGTTCCAGAAGGCGCTGCTGGCAAGATGTGGTGATCGTATGGAGCGGCCGTAGACAGGTACTTGTGGAATTTGCCATGTAGCAGTCCAGGACTGCAAAATGCAGCCTCTTGGAAAAACCTGCCCAAAGCAAGACCCTAAAACCCCCCCAAACCAACAACAAAACACAAAAGGGGAGTATCTACCCACGCTGCCTCAGCTTTCTCTCCATACAGAACAAAAGGGATATAGCAAGATCCAAGAGGAAACACTGACTCTGCCTTGAGTGCCCCAGCCTTAAAAACATTTGTACAACCCAGCCCCACAGTTCTGTTCATGGCTGAGCTGCCACATCTTAACAAGATCCTGACAGATGGGGCACAAATAATAATAATTTTGGGCACAGATAAATATGTAATACAATAACATTTTGGGTTACCCAGGATGTTTATGATATTTTTAATTAGAAACGATGATTTCTTCCCCTTTAATCTAAAACATTATGCCAAATAGAAATAACCACAGATGGTGCATTACTTTAATTGTTTTACCTTCTGAAAATACAGCAGTAACACATATGTCTTTCCTTTATAATCAATGGAAAGGGAAATTCCTGTCACTTCACTTCCTGAGCAATCTTAGAAACCTCTCAGTGGAAAAGATTTTTTTCCTACTGTGTGAAAATGCAGCATGGACTTAGGAGCTCCTTCGAAAAGTCATGGTAAGATATAAGCGATCTCATCCTTACCAAGTAGTAGGACTGACTAAAAATGTAGAAAAGCTTAGCACCTGTAGGCAAGTAAAGGCATGACCACCTTTCCTCTCATAAGGTGGTCTCTGCAGTTAGGTGACAGCTGTAACAGCCAGATCCTTTATTTAAAGCTGCTACTAACATGACATATATTAATTGATGCCAACTGAATTAAAGAAATTCAAATACCACAGAACAAAACTTTCCAGCTGCTAATGCACTTTTGACTACTATTCCCCTAATAAAGAAAATTATTAAATTAAATTATTCATATCCTTCCAAAAATATCATGCTGTTCAATTCATGTCAAGATTAATCAAAAACAAGGCTTGATTATGAAGGTCATTAAGTTCTCAACAGATACACAGAGAGGCTATCTTTGGCTACAGAACTATATTACAGCAACTGCTTATATTGCTGTCTAGTGTACTTGAAACATCATGTCATCTTTGCCACATCTTGCACAGCTTTAGCACTTAAACATCTGGTAACGGTACCTTTATATGTTACATTTTGAAAATAAAAAAAAAAAATCTTAACAAGTCTGTGATGAAATTACAGCAAAATACAGTTTTTTTACATCGAACATTTATTAGGATAACTGGACTTTCTCTTTTTTTCTTTTGGGGGGTGGGGTATAACATGTATGGAAGAAAGAGGAAAGGTAATTTGATAAGACAGAGCCACATAATTCTAAGAATTAAATACCTTACTGGAGTTCAAGCCTACCCTCATTTTCAGAGGTAAAATTCCAAAATAACTGTATTTTATGTACTCTTCTATGGATGAATGCACAGAAGAGAGGAGATTTATAAAAATAGGAAGATCCAATCTCTCATTGACATAAATAGAGAATAGGTCACATTGCGTCTAAATGCTGGTTCACTGTTCAGTCCATTCAGATTGACTTTTTGTAAACAAATTATGTTTAAAGGTATGTGTCCAGTTTTTTAAACTAATCAACATTAGAAATTTCAATTTATGATGACTTCAAGTTAGAATAGTATAGCTGGCTAACTGGTGAATATACTCTTTAGATATTAATAAATATCTGTTGAAAATCATCAGTGGATTGACGGTGTTTACAGTGAGTAGTGCAGGTGCAAAGCTGAGCTATGTCAGCTTAGGCTCCTGATACTGCCACTACTCTCTTCCCCAAAAAGAGCACGATGGGCCCTTGCTGGTTTTTCTACCAACAAAACTATGGTGTGCCAGATAATTTTTGAGTGACTTCTCTTTCAAGGCAACCCCACCATAAACTAACATTACTGAATGTTTAGTTGCTATTGAAGTGAAATTGTGAATTTAAGCAGTTGTTGTCTACCCAGCAAGGATTTCAATAAAACGTGGTGCATGATCTGAACCACTCCACAAACCTAAGGATTCAGTGACATTTGTACAGGCACAGGAGTCATGGAGAGAGACTATAAATACCATCTAATAGCAAAGGTGAGTTTGACTGAACTTTGTAAATTAGATATTATTGCCTTTGTTAAGTTCAGTAGGTGAAGGGAAGGAAGAACAATAATATTTTTATGAAATTTTACTTACCCTGTCCCTTGTACAGAGAAATGTAATTGAATTAATCTTTCTTAACAGAAGTCTGATAGGACATTGTAGCCCTTTTAGGAAACACGAACCCCTTCCAAACTGTAGATCTCTGCTCTTCCTAAAATCACTGTTATTTCTTGTTTGTTTGTTTGATTTTATTGCTCAGAACATAAGTTAATTTAAAATCTATTATTTTCTTATAACTTTGCTAAATTTTAATATGGCTGGACACTCTGTAGATCTAGATTACATCATAGCAAAGGAACGAGAACACCATGAGAGAAGCACTTTAAATATAACTGCATATTCAAAAAATTGATAAATATCGGTGTTCAAATAAATTTTCTCTCTCTTCTTTATTATTATTTTTTATCAACTTCTGAAGATCCAAGACGTCAAACAGATGTGCTGTTTTTCCAGTCTCTCCTTCTTCACAGCTGAATATCTGGGATTCCTTAATGAATAGCAGTTTCTTTTTTCCTTGTTTCTTTTAATTTCTATCATTATAATCCAGTGTCATTGCACATTTTACGCTGAATAAACTATGGTACTTATCTAAATTAGTAAGTTATATTTACAATACACTGAATCACATTATAAAATTATATTTACAATCATGAAATTATGTTTTCAAACTCACCACATCACTAAATTATAATAACAGTATGTATCAAAAGGAATATCCATAGTCTTATTCATAATATATTATTACAGGATTTGCACTGAAATTTTCTTATTCTCCTTTTTTAAATCTTTTCTTCCAGGAATTGTTTGAGGCAGAAGTTTCGTATTGTTAATTTTAGATTATGTAAGAAGTTACAATATTTAAAAATGTATGCCTTATGAAAGACCTATTGATTTTTTTTTTCCTTATCTGTTCTTCTCTTTCTTGGGCTCCAAGTCTTTTTTCTTATCTTTAGTCTCTATAGGCACTGTGGTGATACAAAATTTATTTAGTTTGTTTATACACTTGGACTATTGCAATTCTACAGAAAATATAATTTAAAACTCTCTGGCAAGTTCTGGGTAGGCAGTTGCTAATAGAAGAGCAGCAAAGAGATTGTGAAAAAACCAAAAGCCAACTTGTGAAAAAAACAAAAGCCAACTTGGAAACTAAGTTTTCATGCAGACTAGTTTCTGTAAAACTCCTCTGAGATTTGCATAATGGAAGGAGAAGACCACTGAGTTCTTTCATGAGAGCAGCCCAATAGTCTGACTAATGAGGGATTTGTATACAGATCTTACATTCTTGCATGGAAATTTTCTCTCCTCAAACCAGGACTACAGCATTCTTCAGTGGAATGGAGAGGTTTAATTTATAGATCAATGAGCAATGTCTCACTACTCTGGTAGATACTATCACTACTAAATATTGCAAATCTAGTTTTGTGTGACTACTTCCACCAAAACTGTAAAATGACATCATGGAAAAAAAAAAAAATGCCCATGCACTTTCAGTAGCTGGTGCAACTAAACTGAACAGTAGTTTGTGTGGAGCCATATATTTAATTTTTTTTTTCATTACTAAAACAAAGTTGTTAATACCTCAACTTACAAGTCAAGGAAAAGGCGTCTGTGATTTGAATAGGGAGTGGCAGGACAGCTGAAACTCCTTTACTTCATAACACTTCACCCATCGGTCTGCCTCCTCCTTTCTGCGAAAACTTTAAACAAACAGGAGGACAACAATCTAGGATTTTTGGATGGTTGCTTAGTTGGTTGGTGTGTTTTTGCTTTTAACTAGGGAAACAAATTTCCTCTGTATTTCCTCTGTATTTCTTTCTTGTCCCTGATTTTCGGACACATGAAGCATCTTTTACAAAAAATGTATTTTGTTTGCCTTACACAGGCATCTGCACTTGAGGAATAGTTCTTCCTGTCTAGAAAGGCAAGGGTCTCCTACAAATCATCAGTTCTTATATACACAAGTCCATGTAGCTGTCTCAGATAACCTAGAGCCTTTCAAATATTTAAGTAATTGAACTGGACTCACAAAATCAAGGCATGAGTTAGCACTAAGTTGCTTCTCAGAGAGCATAAGTAGCATCAGTGCTGCAGCAGGAAAGCTGGATGTGAGTGATAATGTGAAGGCTAAAATTTCCTCCATCAATCTCACTCATAGTTCTTCATTCTACTATTTCTACATCATACACAATGCTAAGAACATATATACTTAATTTGAATGCTAAACATGTTAAAAGAGTATAAAATACTAGAAACCCAAGAAGATGAATGACATGGATATGTCTTGGTTTCACAGATGGCATTGAAATGCAGATTCTTTTCTAAAATATGAGAGGAAATGAAAGACAGACACAAGTGACTATGAAGCAATCAGTATTTGGCATGTGATAATTCTGAAAAAAGAGCATAAAGAGCTCAGATTAGGCACTAGGCCAAAATGTAGGATGTAATTAAAAAATAGAGAAATTATCTGGCATCCTATCTGGTATGTGAGAATCTCTGATAGGCTCTATTAAAACAAAAGGATTTTTGAGAATACTTATTTATAATTAGGTGGAGATTTTATTTCAGAGAGGGTCCATTATGTTGCCTGAAGACAGCCAAATGGCTTAATATTTATTACACATGACCATATGAAATAAAATACATCCAGTAAAAAGAAGTACAATGAGAAAGAGTGAAATTGTGCATGTAAAAAGTAATTCATTAATTAATTCTAACCATGTTTGCAATGTTTTTGTTTCACTTGCTTTGAATATTTTAACAAAGGAACTTCACTAGCAGTACAGACCATAAAAATGGATTGCAAGTGTTGATGCTGGGTAAATAAAGACAGATAGGAAGAGTTTGCAGAAACACATACAAACCCAGTGAACAGGATTTTGAGATCACAATACAGCTGCTGCCAACTTGTTAGCTGAGTCAAAAAATCAAGGAACACAGTCTGCACTACCTAGCAAATTTGGCAGATTGCAGATTTTAAATATAAATGAGTTGTTCAGAAGTAATTTCAGACTATCCCATGAATTTGATCAGTTTCTGCAGATTAAAATGTCTACATAGTAAATTCTTTAACTTTTGTGAAAGACTTGATTAACAAAGTATTAGGAATGATTCTCCCAGTACAGATTTCTGTGTCCTTTGAAATACTTCAATTAAGTCATATAACTATTGATGGTATTGATCAACTGCCTTTTGACTGTCTCTTGAATTCTATGCATATTATAAATCGCACTGAAAATTAAGAGGATGTATGGGTGGTCAAGTAGTACAACATCTAAGAGATGTTTTAGTCTTTTACTGCATCATTGTATTGATTTGTTTCAAAAGGACCTATAAATCCTTTGGGTTACTTTCTTAACATGGGAAGAAAGAGGGGGAAAACCTCACATGTTCTTGACATAAATAATACTTTATTTTAGCCTACATCTTGACAATTTCACTCCAGGTTGGACTATCCTAGAAGACAAATGTCTGGTGGTTTCACCTTGGCTTGATGCTAGGTGCCCACCACTTCTGAGCTGGACAGGGAAGAGAGAAGATAATGTAAATTTTGTGGGTCACGATAGAACAGGGAAAGATCACCCATCAATTACTGTAATGGGCACAACAGATTCATCTTGGGAAAATTAGTTTAATTTATTTCCAACAAAATTAGAGTAGGCTAATGAGAAGTAAACCCAAATCTGCAAACACTCTCCTGCCTGTTCTTAAGCTTAATTTTATTACCAATTGCCTACCTCTTCTCCCCAGTGGCACAGGAAAACTGGGAGTGGGGGCTACAGTCAATATCTTCACCTGCTGCTTCTGCTGATCCTTCCTGCAAATTTATATAACATAAACCAGCTAACATCTTCCCATCAGAGTCCCACATGTCAATACAATTAATGTGAATCATGCAAACTTGAAACAAATAAAACTTTGCTATTCCTGTGAGGTATAGAATACAAAATTATTGTTGGTATTAAGAAAAGCTGCCTACATTTTCTTAATTTTTTTCCAATTTCGACCTTACTCATGATCAATTGTGATCATAAGTTTCACATTGAATTATTTGAATATATAATTTCAAATTAAGCTAATTGTGAAGAAAAAAGTTGCAATAATGTATAGCCTTGATTTTATGTTCTTTAGATTTTAACTACTAAAATTAAATATAAATTTTTAAAGCTGCTGTATCCATCATTTTAGCCTTATAATTCAGGAAAAAAAGAAAAAACAACAAAACAAAACCCTCAAAAAAAAAAAAAAAAAAAAAAAAAACCCCAAACCTATAACAAAAAGAAACAAATCCAGAAGTTCCTGAGCTTAATTCAGGAAAAATTAAATTTCTTCAGAAAGCACAGATGGGGATAAGAATCAGTGGCTGTTACATACCTTGAAAATCTTTAATTTATAAAGAACACAATATACAATACTGTACACATAAAAAGTATAGTGGGTGTAGAGGTTAGATAGATGTATAGATGTCAAAACAGCTTTCAGTGGCTTAAAAACTGTCTCACATCTGTGAGATTTCAATTTACGAGGGTATAGTTCAATCTACAAGAAGCACTGGTGATGCTGGATCAACATTTCGGAACTCTATCACTATGAAAGCTGGATGGATGGTTACCCAATAACATCAAGCATATGTACTGGAGCAGTTGGCACTGGTTTTCTGTGATATAAATAATTACCTAAAGTACAGAATCATAAAGGAATCTCCCAATTATTCTTTAATTCATCTAGAAAAGATATAATAACTTTTTAAATTATATTTTTCCTCAGGCACAACCTACATTTAATTCTTAATTAAAAATTCTGTTTACCAAGCGGCATTGTTGACACAGTAGGATCAGTAAAATAAAAAGTATATTTCCAATAGCATGTTTTAGAGTCCTTTATGCATAAACTTAACGTTAAGTTAACTTAAACTTAACGTTAGCAGATTTTTTTCTAGACTGCACTGATTTATTTTTTTATATGGGTATACATGGTTATATATGGGTATACATGTTTATTTAAATTGTTTTTCATACATGATAAAAAGATTCTTTGAATATTGAGGTTAAAATCAGACTAGTTATTATTTTGTCTTGCCCCTGTAAAAGGCATATCCTGTGGCCCTGCAAAAGCCACAGAGTTCTGCTCACTTCATAAAATGTTATTTGTCCAGCTTCCCTGTGACTTAAATGAAAGACCAAAAAAAAATGTCTAAAGACAAGAATCTGAGAATCTCTTGTCCTAATATAGCACAAAACTACAGATAAATCTGACTTGATTTTTCTCAGCTAAACCAATTCCTAGCTAAATAGTTGCTCAGCTTGATGGCTAGGGAAAGGAAATTATTCTGTCCTGGTTTCAGCCTTTATCAGACATATCTCTTGCAATGGCACTAGTCAATGTACAAGGCAGCAAACTCCATCAAAAAAAGTCTGATGCAGCTCCTGAAAGGAGCACTCCAGCTAGCTGGTGATAATAGAAAAGGGTATAATGTTGAGTGCCAGTGTTTGCCATAGCAACAAATGACCGTTACCTTACTAAGCAAAGAATATTGGTTTTTATCATCCTGAAATTTTTGCAGTTTGTCATTAATCAAGATTTTTTTTTTATTCAACAGATATACAAGATCAATTAAAATTCTAAAATATTTAGATTTCTGTTTCAAGTATTTGATTTTCTTTATTCTCAGAATTTTCTCTATTTACAACCACAGTCTTTTTAAATAGTACAGTATTCTCATGTACATTGCTCTTAAATGTTTGATGTTATTCTTCAAAGAAACGTTATATGAAAACATGTCATCACTGTCTAGCGATGTCTAGAAAAACACAAATGTATTGATTTATTCTTTTTTATTACATAATGATATCACAAAGTTATTTTTATTCATGGGGATATTTACTTTTGGACCACAACTGCTGTATTAACTTTGCTGGTTTTTTTGGCTTGGTTTTGGTGTCAAGGCTTTTTTCTTTGCTTGTTTTTTGTCCTCAAAAACCAGCTGGATTTCACTTAGGCTATATAATACATGTTACCACACATAGTTGTTGTTGTTCTTCTTAATATTATTATCATCATTATTTAAAACTCATTACATTTTTAACTACTTTATTCTCCATGTCAAAGACATCAACAGTGAAGGAACTTTGCTCACACTCCGCACTTTAAAATCTGCCCCTACTAAATACCAACCCAAAAAAGTTCATGTTACATTATCCTAACTATCATTTTAACCCTTCCAGTTCTTTCCCAATCCCACTGTGAGCCAGTGAGTAAGCAGCATTAGCTGTCTATTGGTGTTAACTCACTACAACTTTCTACTGCTTAAGATCTTTTGGCAACTGCCTCTACAGACTTTCTTGTGTCTGTAAAGATTTGACCTAAGATAATTAATATACTTCTAATGAAATAACTATATGGTTGAGCAAATTTCTTTGGATGACCTATTTGATTATGAACACAGTAATTTTTGTTCAGAGAACTTCAGCAACTGTAACTTGTGCCAATACTCTGACTGAAATTATATATGACTACAAATGAGAGCAAATATTCCTACAGTGTTTTACACACAGATATGCCTTTTAAGACTGAGAGGGTTTTGTTTGTATTTCTTTTAAACAGTCCTTCAAATAGGGAAAAGCTTCAGTATTGGCACTAGTATGAGTTCCATTCAGTAGATGTTAAAAATGCTAAATTTGCTGCAGAATGTTGCTTACTAACACAGCTTAACAATAATAAAAGTGCTACCAACACACCAAATGTTGAAGAAGGTAGATCAGAATGATGTTATGTGAGGATTTCAGAATTAAAGAACTGCCTAGATATTTTACAGTGTTCCTGAAATAAGCAAACCATGAAATATTGTGTCAAGATAAGACACACCAAGGCAAATAATATTGGCAAACCATACACAACACATTCTATATAAAAATGTGAAAAAAACCCTCAGGACATGCTTTAAATATAAGGCCAACTGCTGATAAATATAGTAGGCATTTTACCTTCTTACATGAAACACTTTCAAAGCAATAGAACCAAGTAAAGTACTACTAAGGCTGAAGAATGGAATAACAACTGTTCAGTGCTTGAATTTTACTATTTAATTATTTATAAAATAGTTACTATTCATTTCCATTATATTATTTTTTAGAAATTACTAACTACACTGTTAGTTTATATTGTCTTAGTCCAAATAGGTTACTTAGTATACCCGTTCATTTTACAACCTGTAACCCCTGAAAGAATGGGATTCCATCATTAAGATGGAGATAATGTGTTTTTTCTCTCAGAAATCAAGCTAATTTAATAAGTCAGTAGGCCAAAAGACATAATTTGGTTCTTTTTCAAGTATTAGTCACTTGGAAATAAAATATTGCAGAAAACTAGGGACATAAACACTTTAGGTTTTTCTTCTTTTAAAGAAGAAAATTGATTATTAAAGTAGTATCTATTAGATAGATATTATGATATTATCAGATATTAAAGATATTATCAGATGTGACAGATACCCCTTACAAAAGAATAAACACATACAGTAGTTAAATAAAGAGTAGAATCCAAAATATAAGCAATTTCCTTATGGTTTTCATGTTCACAAGCAAAGGAAAACATTTACTCATATTGTTAAAACAGACAAAAAGCTTTTACATAGTAAAAAGAGAAGACATAAAACATGCAAATTTTACCCCTTTTATAAGAACTCATTGAAGAACAGAGAATCTGGAATAGCTTGATATCACCATTCAAATGGATTTTATAAGAAGTGAAATATGTGGCCACAGCATCATGTACTAAATCTATTGTCAACAAGAAGAACAAAGAGACTGAGAGAGAACAGTCACATGCCACTGCTACAACATGGAGAATCCAAAGAACCTGGAGGTGTATCAACGCAGCAGTGTCCTTGACTGCAAACCTGACATTCTTCAGAAAAATAAATAGATAAGAAAATGGGGACTTTATTGCTTGGATAAGAACAATCTCAGTGAAATTCATGTGTCCTCAGTATAAATGTAGACTTTGTGATATGGTCCACCTTGGTTACATTTCTAGTTAATACAAAGAGGAATGTTTTCTCTTCATTGGAAAATAGGGTGTTAGCACCTTATCAAATGTATTTTAGGATAAGGTGAACTACATTCAAGAGCTATCAGTTCTTCTCTATCCCCAGTAAGTGAATTCACACACTTGGAGATTGGAGAATTGGAGAATTATTGCAGGAACTTCATGAGACAGGAAAAGCAATTTTCTGTTGTCAAAACAAACCCTAAAACAAATGACATTTTTGTCAAAGTGCAGAAAGGGGAGTGCTGGAAATAAAAGCCTCTTTCATTTGACTAAATATCAGTTGTGGTACAGGTATTTCCAGAGAAGGTAGAACCAGGCCTTACACAAGCGGCGCATTACAGGCTCAGAAATATATTTGTCTCATAGACCCACTGCATATTACACTTAGAATACATCATGCATTTTATGAGGTTTGTATGCCAAGGTTTTGAGAATAAGGGGGTGAAGATGCCAGAAGCTTACCCCTAGTCAGCCAGCCAGCTCCAAGATGGACTTGTCACTGTCCAAAGCCAAGCCAATCAGCAACAATGGTAGTACCTCAGTGATAACATGGTTATAAAGGGAAAAAAACCTGCTGTGCAAGAGCAGCCAGAGAGAAGAGTGAGAATATATGAGACAAGCAATTCTGCAGACACCAAATTCAGCTAAAAAAGGAGGTGGGGGAGATACTGGAGCAGGGATTCCCCAGCAGCCTGTGGTGAAGGCCCTGTTAAATTCACACTGGTCCCTCTGTAACCCATGGAGTTCCCATAGAACCTGCAATCTCTGAAGGACCCCATGCTGAGGCAGGTAGATGCCTGAAGGAGGCTGTGATCCTATGGGAAGCCCATAGAGGACCAAGCTCCAGGTGGGACATGTGACCCTGTGGGGAGCCCATGCTGGAGCATTCTGAAGAACTGCATCATATGGAAAGGAGCCATGATGGAGTAATTCCTGAAGAACTGTAGCTCAGGAGAAGAATATGTGCTGGGAACCTTTGTGAAGGACTGTCTCCTGTGAGTGGGACTGCATAATGCAGCAGGGAAACACATTGAGGGGGAAGGAGCAGCAGAGACAACACAGGATGAATCAGCTGCAATCCTCTGTTCCCCATCCCCCTGAGCTGCAGCTGGAGAGGAGGTAGAGAATTTAAAGGTGAAGTTGAACTCAATAAGAAGGGGAAGATGGAGGGAAGATATTTCAATGTTTGGTTTTCTTTCTCATTACCCTACTCCGATTTGATTGATAAACAATTAATTTTCCCTAAGCAAGTCTCTCTTGCCCATGTTGGTAGTGATGAGAGAAGTCTCCCTATCCCTAACTCAACTCATGAGTCTTTTATTATATTTTTTCTTCCCCTGTCCTGATGTGGATGAGGATTCATAGAGCAGTTCTGGTTTGCACCTGGAGTCTAGCCAAATTCAGCCCACCCCACCTACATAAAATTCTCAATTATTCAGAACTAGTACAAGCTGATTTTCAAAGGAACTCAAAAGACATTTCTTATCAATGACTCCAGGCTAACTGAAAGTCAAGTCAACAGAAATTCCTTCACAGATATAAATAAACTCTCAGTTATTCCCTTGATAATTGTGTCAAGAGCAACATTTACAAGAATACTGATAAGATCTGATAGTTCGAAGCTGGCCTTGTTTGAGTGGGGAGCTGAATGAAATGACCTCAAAAGGTGCCTTTTAACTTAACCTACTTTATGAGTCTATGTTTCTATGATTTGAACATCATCACTAACTCAATCAAGTCTTTCCAAATGCCATGTCAAAACTAAAATTGGAATGAGAATAGTAGATTCTGATAAAATATTTCCGAAAAGTACTTTCATTAAATAAGCCCCTAACCTCTAAAATCAGCCTGTTTCGCAATGGAAAAATACCATTTATTGATTTTAGTCTTTAGTCACATCATAACAGATGACCTGAAAATTAGATCAGTAACAGGATAAGTAAATGTCCTCATAAATGCTTTTCAAGATCATAACCAATAAACTTATAAAATTAATAAATAGCATTTTTAACTAAACAGTATCCTTGTACTTTTACAAAAGAAAAGGTGTAAGTCAGTCTTAATATTTACTGTCAGAAAGAAAAAGGGGTATAAAAGAGACTGTTAAAAAAAAAAAAGACTAGTCAAGAAAACATACATTATATCTAGCCCTGAAAAGATAAGACTTTGTCAATACATAAAGACACTCAAACACTAGGTGAGTAAAAATGGTCTTAATTTTATATTAGTTTTTCTCTCTCAGAATTATTTAAATAGCATTTGATGGAAAAACCTCCTACTGACATAAAAATTGAAGACATAATATATGTATAATAACTATATCCAGTGGAGATAATTAGGTATTTCACACTTGAAAACAATTGATAATCTTTTTTTTGTTGTTTTTTTTTTCTATTTTCCAGAGTTACCAGTTTTGCTTTGATACAACTTTGCAATAGAATGATAGATGCATAGTGTAGGCAGAGGTATGTTGCCCAGAGAGGTTGTGGAGTCTCCAGTCTTAGACATATTCAAAAGCCATCTGAACAGGTTCTTGGACTATCTATTCTAGGTAGCTGTGCTTGAGCAGAGGAGGTGACCTCTTGATGCTCCTGCCAACGTCAGCCATGCTGTGATTTTGTGATATATTGGTTCTCAAATGCGTGTAATTATATATAGATGTTAGTATATTCATGCATATTTGTTCATCTGTTTAGGGATGTACTTGCTAAAACATACTGGAAATCACCATCTTCCAGTTTCCAAAGGAATATGTTGAAATAAAGATAAAACTTTCTGAGTATATGTTTTGATGAATATTTTCTAATTTCAGTCCTTGATTATGATACTCTGAACTCATTTATTATGCCTGCACTTCAGTAAATCTTATGCAAATTTTGGTGAAACTCTTTATGATTCCCTGCTCTCAAAAGAAGATAATTTAAAACTTTGTTTTATAACTAATTTTGAACAATTTAGCTGATTTTTTGCTCTTTCGCTGGCATTTTGTTTTCTGAAAAAAGTGTATGACCTAAACATCCAGACAGATTTCCCACAATTAGTTCTGTGGAATTGTGGGTTAGGAAACTAACAATTCTCATACAGTATCAACCCTAGTCTAGTGTCATGACCTTGACAGTAGTCACAATCAGCTGTTTCACAAAAATAGTTCAAGAAATCAAACTTTGATGTTAAAAAAATGGATGTCTTTTAATGAGTCTGTTTCAGCAGCCCTCATGGTGCCATTTCAGATTAGTGAGCTAAACGGTGTTGATAGCATACCTATATTTTAACTGCTGAACACTGCCTGCACAGCACTAAGATCTTTTCTCTTCCTTACTCTCTGTATCCCTGCAGGACACAGCCTTGAAGGTCACTCAAATGGACGGAAGAGACACTAAACACCATATAACACCATGCTAGGCAATAAAACGTAAAAAGGAGAGAAGATCTAAAGCAGGAATAGTATTTCGAAGGCAGGCATTGTTTGGAAATTGGCTGGACATCAGTAGGAGGAGGTGGTGATTAATTGCCTCTGTGTTATTTGTTCTGCTTTGTTCAGTTTTTGTTAAAAACTTATTGTTTCTGTTTTGGCTGATGAATTCTTGTCACTTACGATCCTTTTAATTCTCTCCCTCATCCCACTTAACATATCCATTCTAGAAGTCTTGGCTGTTTTAACAGTTCAACTCCAAATTTTTGCTTCATGCATATAAAATCTAACTCTTGAAACTTGATCAAAATATTGTTCAAGGACTAAACAATTATAACATGTTCCCTGTACTGAACAGACATTAATAAAAAGTGTTTCCAACATCCAAGTTTCCTGCTATTAATCATAACTGAGTGACAGTTTTTGTTATTGTGCTAGAAAACAGAGTACAAGGGTGGGTTTCACAGAGAAACAGCAATAACATGTAAAGATTTACGGTTTCTTCCTGGGCATTTCACTTTTATTGCATAAACAATAGCTAAAGTGAAATACAGAACCCAAACAATAAAAAACATCTGCTCTTTCATAACCCCCTTGGACACCAAGTCTTTTGACAACTTGCACGTCCTGAGATGATGAAAGGTGACTCTATTTGAGTACTTTCCTACCCAAAATGGGCATGTCAAATTTCATGAGAAAAATAGCTCCCAATGGCTTAGGAAGTGAATGCCTCAAGGCTGCTTAGAAACCTGTGGCAACATGATGGCAATACAGTAATAACAACGTGCTATTTGGTTTAAAGATTGTCTTGGGCTCCACAGGGTAGAGCTAGGAACACATCTGTCAACATGGATTTTCTCTCCATCTTTCAGGGATTTGATGAAAATATACTTATTAAGATATATTTCGAAATTATTTTTTTTAATAATTATCTTTGGATGCTGATTTTCGCAAGTTTTTTCAATGGGGTTTTTTGAATATTTCTTTAAACATCGTGGAGGTTGTTTCACCCATGCATATATATGTTACAATGCTTGGAGAGGTTTGATAATGGTGAAAAATTAAGATATGGTGATTTGGATCAGGCTTCAAAAATACTGAAGAGGAAAAACCATAGTAAAAGTTTAAAACCAACCAAACCACCAAACCTACTTTATAAATGAACAAGTAATGGCAAGAGAGAGGGAAAGTAATTTTCACTGAGTGGCATACTGATGCATAGTTAAATATAGCAAGGCAGCATTACTCAAAATATGGCAACATATTCAAATACAAAAGACACTTGTCCTGAAGAAGTCTTGTGCATCAGACTCAGAAACTGAAATCACAGGCCTGCGGCATCTGCTTATTACCCTAGAAGAAAATGGATCTAAATAAAATGTTTCTTTAAGATCAAAATTACTGACAACATGCATTTACAGACCATTTCCTTTTCCATTAATATAGTTGTTTTTTCTATTTTTTTCCCCCTGTAAATTAAAACAGAAATTCAGGAGATTTTAAAGATAAAATCAATGTATTCAGAAAAACTGGGTATCTAGAAATTCTCCCACTGAACAACACTCTGTGTTGCACACAGGACAGCAGTTTGACAGATACACCCATCCCTGATTGCAGAGAGATTTTCACTGCAGCTCCCCAGGAGTATTTTATATTTCTACACTACATGGTCAGCCTCAATAGGGTGATGAAGTTAGAAGTGATAAAGAACACCCAAGTGAGGTGGATCAGGGTCAGAATAACACAAAAAGAGAAGTCTTCTTAAAATTATTCTTAAAATGTCATCCCCCTTTTTACACCCCTTCTTTTTAACAGTGATTCCCTGGATGAACTGGCAAATTATTTCAGCTACTTCCAAGTAACAGAAAGTAGAAAAAAAAGAGTTGGGGCAAGGTTCCTTGGCTAGGTTTGTAAGCCCCCTCTGCACTGTCATCCAAAATTTTCAGATATAAAATGAAAGCTTGATAACAATGACATTTACTCATAAGGGAAAAGAAAATAATAAAAAATCTTAGCAAAAATAGAATATTGAAACTACTTTACATGTAAAATACATGCCATAAACTCTATCCTGATTTTAATTCTTGACCCATGTCAAATCTACAGTTTAATCTCTGGCTTCATTTTAGTATTTTTTCCCTCTGTATTTTCATGTTTGAAATATTATTTGAGATGACATTATGTGACATAATTTAAAAACAGTAGTGTTTACTCTATACTGCTTTATCATATTCTAATGTGTACCCTGTACTTCATGGAAGAAATAAGAATGCATGGTGTCTGCTCCCAATTGCTTTTCATTTCCTTTCCTGTAAGCATGCAAACTTTTTAAGGGGACAGAGAAGGGGATTAGAAAAAGAATTCAGAAAATGTTGTATAACTCAAACATTTTGTTTTGGATTATTGCATTTCTGAGAAATGCACTTGCACTTTACACTGCATTATATCACAATGTTAGTTTCTCTGAATATTCAGTATGAACTGAAAATGAGGAACACTTAAGAGTGTCTGCAGGAGAAATGGAGCTGTAGATACCATCCTTACAGAATTAAGAAGAGGATATACTTCTGACTGTAGCAAAATTGGGAGTACATATTCCCATGACTCCTATACAGTTTAAATACTGCTGCTGCTGCTTCTTCATAAAGGTTACAGATGCAATTGTACATGTTTCAGAAAAACCAAAATACAGATTTTAATGCTTTCTGTTCATTTTGAAAGCTTAAAACCCCAAACCCCTGGAGATAAGCATATAATTTCAAAAGTTCATATCATATAATTTCTTAACTTTAGAAAAATAATTCAGTAAGTCATGGAATAAAAAACAATAAAAGAAAAAAAATCCCACAGAAATTGAATATACAGGCATGGAGTCCTGACATTTTTTTTTGATAAAGCTTCAGAAATTCCAGTACTAGTGAAAGACTGGTTGCCACAGAAGTTGTTGGTATTCTGGAAAAACTGCAGCTGTACTTTGAGTCCAACAGACAGCTAACTTCTGACAGCTGTGAATGGCTCTTTGTAAATGTAGACTTCTCTCTTTGACTCAAAGCTGAGCTTCTGGAAAAGCTCCAAAACAGTACTCTTCTGTGGCTGAAAAATGCTCCAATTGCATGCTAGGAGACGGCATGGCAGACTAGACACATCTAAACGTGTGTAAAATCTGCTGAGGCTCTATTTTTCTTTCCCCATATCAGGACTGCAAGTTGCCTGTTTTGCACTTCCTGTAAACTTAAAACTAGTGAACATCAGTAGGCAGAAGGAGTACCATAGAAATGCAGGGTCAAAACACGTGACAACAGACTACTATTGAGTTAACGTAAACAGTAACCTAGGTTTCAAGAACTCAAGCACTCCATCAGAGAAATAAGTCAAAATGTTGAAAGATGGTAGAAACAAAAAATTAATTTTTAACAGCATGATCAACACAGATGAAACAGGATCTGTTTCAACAGTATCTCTTTAATCAGTGTTAACTCAATTTCCATTAAAATTTGTGAGATTTCAACAGTATTCTTGATGAGGAATGCAATTTAAAAAATTGTCCTTTATCACAAATTTTCCTTTTTTAACCCCACAACCTTTCAGTTTAGGTAGCCTATTGATCGTACTCTTGATTTATTTTGTCCTATCATGGGAATGACACACTTCAAGCATGTGCAAAAGTTTCATCTAGAAGAGCAGGTTATTCTTTACTGTTCTGGGGTCAAATTAGTAGTGGGGAGTGTAGATAAATTACCCTTATATTCACATACCCTGCTTGTAGGCAAAGAGCAAATGCAGCCACTGTGTCTTGGGAACTGTATGATTATTTTTGCTCTCTAGTTGTGCAGTATCTTAAAGAAGGCAGATGAATGATGAATGATACATTACTACGGGGTAGCAGGGAAGACACTTGCCCCACCTCCCCAAGTTATATTTGTAGATACAACCTAGGAGAGACATACATAGGAGATACATATTTATATGCTCTCCTATACATACACATGCACACATATAAATATATCCACATAGAAGAGTTATACCTCAAGAACTTTCATTCACACTCTGCCATCTGCAGAGACACCCTCTTGATGTTTGTCTTGAACTGATGCTGCAAGCATCCTCTCTTATCACAAAGCTATCAATTTTCTGTGGAGAAGAACCTTATTCAAGGGTCAGGCTGACCCCAAAAATCTTTGAGACAAGCAGACACTATACTGCCTTTGAAATATGATTTGACCATAGGCTATTTAAAGTAAAGGCAAGGGTACTTGCCCTTGTATTAGTACTATCTCATATCTACAATAAAGACAAAATTGAAATATAATAGAAGGGAACAGAAAAAGGAATAGAAAAAATGAATTTAAGAATTAAAATTGTCTTGCTTTAGTACAATTTATTAAGGAAATACCATTTTTTAATATTTTTCACTATGCAGTGAATGCAATTTTAGAATGTATTCAGATTTTTTTCAGTATGTATTAACTGGCTGATTTTAAAAATCTAAATTATCACAAAGTTAATTCCAGAGAAGTAGCAAATTCCATGCTGTGAAACAGAATCTTAAAGTCTTATTCAATTAAAAGTTTTGGCAATTCTAGTCTGGTGTATTTACAAATCCTGACATTTTAATGGTGAACAGCTTGCATAACAAGTGATCAGCTGGTAACATATAATGCCACACAGTAGAATTCATCTGGATCTCAAAGTTCATCTCACATTAATCTTCAGAGTCTCTGGAACTGGTTCCTATTTACATGAGAATATTCAAGAGTCTGATAATTATGATCACTTATTCTCAACTGAAAATGTAAGATAGGCATGTGAAGTGGAAGGAAAGGAAATAATATCTGCACTCTCTGTTCTGATAAGAACCAAAGAGGATTTTCCTCTTGATTGCAAAACTATTTTTTCAAGATCTTTGCAAACTCTGTGTTCTTTAAAAAATGTATTTTTTTAACCTGAAGATATAACTGCAAGCATTTACCTTCAGTTATTGAGTAATTTCACATCCTTGGTAACAAGGTCACCAAAGGAAACCGTCGCCTTGTTGATCGGTGTTGTCAGTCTGTGAAAGACCTGTCCAACGTTCGGAACACTCTGCCAAGCATCACAACTTCATGCAGCTCTTTTTATCTTGTTAACTTATAACACTGAAAATGTGACCCTGCTCCTGTTAACAGTTTGAAAAGGTCCTGCACAACTACTAAACTACTATAAACTACTAAACTACTACAACTACTATAACCAAACTGAATGTAGCAAACCCTCAGGGTAAAAAGGCATTACTGGAGTGGGATGCTGGGTTAAGGCTGCTTGGATGATTTGAAAGATTGTTAACCAACTACTCCAAATGGAAAAATGCCAAACAAAAGAGAGGAAAACTATTAAATGTTTAGATGCATAACTGACTTTCTAGAACATAAAAGCCTAGCCTGCTGCACATGGTGCTTTCTCTCAGTAAGAAGAAGTGTGATTTTGAAACATGTCAGTTTGAAGGGACAGTTAAAATCATGTTATCAAGTTCCTAGGTCATAATTTCTTATCCCTGAACTTCTGTATGAAACGAGCAGTCTCACCATATTTTACAACAAACTAGAATATACTCTTTCTGGAATATTTCTTGAATAAGACATATGTAACAAATGAGCCAAATACTCTGTTTTAATGACCTGTAGACCCAGTTATTTAGTATCACATTACAGAGGAACTCAGAAGCACAGAGTTAGAGAAAAACAAAAATAAAACCAAAACCCATAAACCTCAATATATTAAGCATACAAAATATGTTTTATTCAACAAAATAAATGTATGATTTATGACAGAATGAAGTCTTACTGGATGTTTTATGAAGAAACCAGAATAATACCACAATCAACAGACAAGCAACAACAGAATAACAAGAAGAAACAAAGTAAAACTCCTGTCAGCAGTTTTCAGAATATTATAAGTACAATAAGTATAAAAAAAAAAAAAAAGCTACAATGCTCCAGGCCAAAGTTCCTTGATATTAATTTAGAGCATTTAGACTGAATATGCTGTGGGCTGTTATTAAAGTCAGTCCCTTTTTATGGCAGTTGTTTTTAATAGCTTTTCAACAGTCAGTTTTATAACTGATAAAAGCATAGAGCTAACCGTACATTAGGTGTTTCCACCCTCCTCAGGATTAGTGTAAGTGCCATTATCTGGTCAAGATGTAAAGGGATGAGATCAGGACAAGTTAGGTGTAATGAGTCATAATGTTAAAGCTGTCAAGAGGAGATATTCTTCACTCTCTGAATTGGTATAAGCATCATAATATCTATTACTTTCTGTTTGGACAGTGTATGTTGAAGGACATGACAAGAAAAGACCTCTTACAAGATCTTCCTGTGGTATATATTAGGCTGTAGATAATACATGAATGTAGGGCACGTCACTCACACTGAAGAGTTAAATATTTGACACAAGACAGTTTCTGATTCTCTATGCTCCAAAAAAAGAAATTGACTGCAGAAAAGTTAGTAGGTCAAAAACAGTACTGGGGAAAAAATCTCAGCAGAGCAATGAAGAGATTTGAAGTCAAGAGCTGCTTTTAAGACATACAGTTTCTCAGCAACCAAATGTGAATTTCTCATGTGCATTGTACTTCCTTTGGGATATGTGAAGGAGCAATGTAAGGCTAATTTACTCTTAAACAGGCTTGTTAGAATTATAATATATCATGGAATATTTTGATATGGATTAAGAAAAAAAATTATTTTAGCAGACTTACTCAGTCAAACATAATTTTTGTCTGTGTCAGAATCTTTTGTCCATCAGAACTGCTAATTCATCTGGTTTGTGATTAAAGACTTCCCACAGACACAAACTCAATCTCAATATTTTTTATTACTAACCTTTAAAGAGCATAACATAATAGTGCAGAACTTTCATGTAAGCTGCTACTTTTAATTTCCAGAACTGAGGTTAGCATCATGGATGCTTACTCATTTTTAGTGAGTTCTGGCATAGTCAAAAATAGATTATTGAACCTGACTTTTTCCCATCTAGCTTTCAGCCTCTAAATGAGCCTGTAAATTATTTTAGATACTTACTTTCCCCCTGAGGGATAAAGGAACACAGTCAACTGAAAGAAATAACTTTCTTGAGAGGATGATTCAGATCTTAAGGAGGCTTTTAACACCTGTTTACCATTAAGTACAGGGACAGCCTAGAGCAGATAAGTCTCCTTTAAATTATATTTCAGTACCTACTTGCTGTGCTTGAATTTTTCCAGTAAGAACAGCTCATCTCCCACAGGAACAGTTTCTTGCCTCTTCAGGATTAGGTGTCACAGAAGGCTCTTCTGAGCAGAACTGTCTTCATTTATATTCTGAGATATCTGAAGTCCACCTCAGCTCCCTTTAAGCATGCAAGTCCCTGAACTTATCCTGAAGTATATCTCAAGATATTATTTAATATATGAGTTCATTGAAACTCTAACTTCTGAATCTGTTGTTATCAACAAACTTCTACTGGAAGTTATGTCAAAAAAGGGAATAAATGACAATGCCAACAATAAACACCATGTGATACATTTTCTTAGGTGCTAATTTATCTAATGTATGTACATGTTGGATCTTTAAGTGATCTCTTTAAAGCTTTGGCAGTCTGCAAACTAGCAGCTTGAATTAACAGTTTCATTCATGAAAACAACTGAAAGAATCCTATCCTTAGTGGATGAGTATTCAAGGCAAGAAATAAGATTTTCAGGTGTGCAAATGAAGAAGAAAAATTGTATGGAGTTATCAGAGCTGCTTCTTATACAGGATAATATATAAGGGTGTATTTCTGGCATGCAAATCTTATTCCTACTTGCAAAAAAATAAAGTTATATATTAAATAATGATAAAGTAATTTGGATAATAGCTGGGGATCTTTTGCAAAGCAAGAAGATTCATTACTTTTTATTCCATATAAGTAATATATTTGATACTCAGAAATACAGTCTTTATTTCAGAAAGTATATTTAAGCAGCAGTATATGTTGAATGGCTAGAGATTATATACTTGTCATATCCAGCAGGGTCAGAAGGTTTTTCACAATTGTACTACATTCCTCCAGCTAGGAATTCGGATTGAAGATTACACATGGGACACATAAGTCAATTAAATCAGTTTTTGTCAAAAGGAGGAATGCAAAACAAAAGCTCTGTGTTTTACAGTAGCATTTTGGGTGTTAGGGTAGCAAATTAAACTGCAGTCAGCAGTCCGTACTGATAAATCACATGCAGTTATTGTTCTGAATATTCTGTCACATCTGCAACTATCATAGGCAAGGGATGACAACATTTTTCTGTATTTTTTTTATACTTTGCCTTCAGCATAACAAAGACAGTTATTCCATTTCATCTTGGGTGTGAAGGTTAACCGCTGAGCTCTATTAAGTATATGCAAACAAAAAAAATCTTGGTTAAAAATGCTATTAAGAACAAAGGAATATGTAATGAAAGCAAATAAAATACAAATTTAATTTGCTCATTTAATTAAATATTATTTGTTGATAAACAGGAATTTCTATTATAAGAAAATGTAAGCACAGAGCAAGGAAATTGATTTCCTATTACAGCATCTACATGAGATTTTAATCAATGTATAACAGCAAAAAAGGAAATAGACAAAAAACCCTTTCTGATACAAAGGTCTGCCATCACATCAGTCCTGACAGCTGTTCCATAATCCATATATTCATGCATGTCAATCTAACAGAAAAGCAAACAGAAATATACACTATTACAGATATAACTATATAAAATGAAACTGGTTGTACAGAAATTTTTCATGACCACTTGCTAGCAACAATATGAAATAATTTTTGAAAGAGAACTTAGGGTTTTTCCTGTAAAATTAGTTTTTAAAAGAAATTTGCTAATGCAAGTCTGAATTTTGACACAATATCCACCTCAAGATTAGCAGCATTATATTTCTCAGAAAGCCCCATCTATGTCAGTAAGACTGCAGATGACATAAAGCTTAAATATGTTTTTATCTCTTTACAGTTATATTCAGGTATCTTTGTTTTTTATACATTGACTGACCATTCACCAAGTACGTATTAAGCCCACTTGATCTTAGGTAACGGGCACTAAACTAAATGCATTACATTACTTCAATCAGTAGAGAGTGACATGTATTTTAGAGAAGACTTCAGGTAATTAGAAGAATGCTTGAGAGATGCCCATCTCACAACACTATCTATAGGACAGTATTTAAGATGAATTGGCCCTGATTTACACACCATGCATGGTTGCCTAGTAAGACTACTTCAAAACATGGTAGCCATCTGCCTTTAAAAAGTAAGATTCATTTTATAAAGCTACGAAAATATTTCTTGCTTTTCCTACAATAGTTGGGATAGTGTTGAAGTGGAAGGAATTATTTCTTTAAATTCAGTTTAATTTAGTACTGCACAGATATATTTCAGAAGTAGGTAATATTTTGTAAATGCAGACAGCTTCTTAATAAATCTTGAAGCTCACAGAACCTTTATAAACTTCAAATGCTAAAGTTCATCCTAGGCAAGGCAGACTTCAGGATTTAGGCACTGATATTCTTATTTACTAAAATTTTCTGTTGCAACAATTTTCAGCAATAAATTTGCATTTAAAAAAAAAGGACTGAAGCAAGACATAAAAGGACATTAAATATTTCCAACATTTTACTGCATTAGGAGACTGATTTGTACTCTGGATGAGATACTGAAAAGGGAGCTCTGAGAAATTAATTAATTTAATAAGGTATTTGACAACCCATATGCAACATTTCAGTTAACTGATCTCATTTTCCTTTCATTCCTGAAATAAAGACTGGGGATAACATTCCTTTTCATCTCCTTTTTCTACCGTGGCCTCCAATTTACAGGTAGCAAAGTACAGTTAAGTAATTCCCTGCTATTCAGTTACCACTGGATGTCAGTAAGACTGACATTCCCACTCCAAATTATCTTCTCTAAGTCACAGGTGATAGAACAGCACTACGGATGGATGCTGCCTGATCAGATACGTCTAGCAGAGAATGCCGTTTGCAGCTACTGGGTACCACCATAAGAGCAATAAACATAAAACATAGTAAAACCCCATGTGGCTTTCTACTTAAGCTTTGTAGGATGTTTATGTTCCTCAGGGATATGTACAGAAATCTAGTGCTGAAATTACATTAAGATATAGCTTTCACACCACCTCTATGCAGGGATAAACTGCTCTTGAGAATCTTTTCCCTCTGAAGATTCTAACTCTATCCTGATCTTTACCAAAGGGTGTGGGAAGGTTCTTGGTGTAGTCTAACTTGTATAGCTTGCATTATATAAACAATACTTGCAGGGCATTTTTATAATTTCATCTAAGGTATATCATATAGTTATGATGACTGTTTTCTTTTTATTCTATATAATGTATCTTTAGTGTCTTGTGAGATATCTTTATGCCTCATATAGGGAGCATACACAATATAGAAGTTTTATGACATATATAACTACCATTTTTCATTGAAACTCATAGCTCCACTGTATTACTCAGTTATTTTAGTGATTCTAAAACAAAGATTCTTGGTTTTTTTCCATTTGTCTACAATAATGTTTAATATTCCTTGCTCACAAATCTCATGTTCTATTTCTTCATATTGAATGATAAAGGACCAGTTCTTCTCCTTCCATTGCCTAAAAAGTTGTAAGAGATAGATACTCAAAGTAGCCTAATCCCAGCCTGTGGTATGAAGAATATGGGAACCCACCACAGTATCTTTAAAGACAGGTTTTCATTTTTCTTTAATAAATTTGTCTCCTAGCTTTTTTGGTCTGTCAAGACTAAGTCTTGGAGGACTGAGGAGATATAAAACTGAGCAGATATACTTAAATTTAACTTAATTTAAAATAGACAAGTGGAAATCCAAAACAAATACCAGATTATCATACTGCTGTTGAAGTACACAAGGTTAAAGAAGAATAACAAGCTATGTTTCATTAATGTATTCACCAATGCATAGGTTTGCAGTGCAGTTGACTTCCAATTCTTTCACTCTTGCATTAGAAGACTATGGGCTCAAATTTTAAACCAAGACCATGACTCCCTTAAAATCAGTAAAGACATTCCAACAAAATTATACTGATAGTAAATACCTTTAAAATAAAACCTCTTTCCATCATTCCAAATTCTTAGACAATGTGTGATACAGAAGTCCAGAAGTAAAATGTTTAACAATGCTGACATCTCCAAAAAAAAGCCAATGTTCTCTACAAGTTCAATAGAAGTAAGCTTGGAATTATGTGTTCAGAAAAGTAACTTTTCTCAAGTCATGGTTTGAATGGTATTGAGAAGGATGAAAGCTTGTTTGTTTGCTTGCTTGTCTTTTAAGTAAAGGTCTGTATTTTGAAAAAGAGAACACCCTACTCAACAACCCTGTTTTCTGGACAATATCAGTATAATTCTGATCTCATTGTACATGCAGCCTTTTGATGTCAGAGAAAATGATTATTTAATACTCTGAGGCGCCTGTTCAAGTATCCTCTTTATTATAACTCAAAGAAAACATATCTTTTAATTTTTACTTTTATTGGGGTTTTTTGTTGTTATTATTATTAGGCAATAAAACCAATAATTTTTAAAGCTTTCATGTCATAATAGCTGCTGACTTTGATTAGACAGCTGTCCCACTAGAAGAATGTTTGCATAACATTTAATAGCCATTTGATTATCAAAAGAATTGGGGTCTAAACCACATTATTTTCCATTACTAGCGATCTATTTAAACATTAATTGTAAGGGTTAGAGGGCTGTACAATCCATCAAAGGCTCTTAATTCTTGAAACATCCCATTTATCAACATGTTCTAGAGAAGCTAATGACAGTACACATTTCTTCATCACTCTTTGACATATGTAATTAATTGTGTTTACTATGTGAAAATCCATTTCTTATACCCAAATGGTATGAACAAATTTAAGATTATAATACATTTACCAAACATAAAACAGACTGAAATGTTTTCAGAAGACTTTTTCCAATTTTTTTTATATATATAAATACATAACACTAAAAAGACTACATAAAATCAAAAAGACTATGACATATCTAACAGCACATTATTATCCATTTTTCTTTTTAAAAAAGTTTCTTCTGAAATAGAATTGCACAACCATGAATCTATTCATATTGTCACTTCAGTGATATGCAAGACAGTTGTCAAACAGAACTCAAACCCATGAAGGAAGTTTACTATCATCTTTTCTAGTCCACCTGCTCAATTTCTCCTCTTCCTTCAGTTAATGGTTCCATCAGGATTTTCCCGCACACATATAGGGACACCTAGCGGCAGAAAATGATGAAACTCCCCTCTAGGAAGACCTGGAGGGGCCACCAGTGGTATGAAATTCAGGACACGCCAAAACATGCAAATTCAGTTCACTCTGAGGCTTTTGGACTTTTACTGGAGCGAGTCTACTTACGTAAAAATACAGAAAAACCCAAAACATTCTTCGTTTTCCTTTGATACATCATAACAGAGTTACAGTGTCTCTTGGGCAGAATCGTAAAATAATAATTTATTTTTGATTGTCAGTAAATAAATTTTCATATTTATTTTAAGTAAGGACAAAGCTGGTAAGAATCAGCCTGTGAATGCATGTACATAAATATGTGAAACTGACACATGTATTAGGGTTATATTTTGTAAATATGTGTTAAAACATACGATGTAGAAATGCATAGGAGTAGCTTTGTTTTCTTGAAAAAGTCAGATTAAGGATTTATCTTTTTATTGTATTAATTACTGTTTGTTCAAATAGGTTCAAAAAATTATTTAAACAGCAGAACATAAAGCTAAGCACCTGTATCCACTTAAAGTTATGCAGGGTGAATTTTACAAATAAATATATAAATAAATATATCTTACCTATCATTTACAGAGCCTAGATCTAGTATTCAGAAACCATTAAGACCACCAAAGTTCTTGCTGGATACATCCACGTGCCTCAAGGATCAACATTTCTTGCTGTATTTCTTGCAGGAATCTTTTTCCAAGACATTAGGAATTACATTAGTGCTGTTACTACTGAACCACTTGGAAGTCTAATTTATACATAATCCCCGATTTTCAATTTCTGACTTCCCCTGCTCTTGTCGCTTGTGAGGAACAGTTCATTAGACATTCTCATGGGATGCTTAACCTCCCCAAAGTGAACAAGTAAGAGACAGGTCAGTCTCTGTGTTTGAGGGATAGTATACTGATCATATTCAAGTTTCTGCTAACTAATGTCATGGAGAAATTTTAAGCCTGCTCCTTCTATTGGATTTTTTACCATTAAGGCAGAAAACACCTGGTTATTCTCCGAGTTCCTCCTGTTAAATCTGTTTTGCTTACTGCAAGAAACTAAAGCAGAAAGAAAAGAATAGCCCAATAGATTTGTATCTTAAGGTTACACCCATATGCAAGGATAGTAATAAAACTTTTCCTTCTCTACAACTTCCACCAGAAAAACTAAGAAGCTATCCCAGAGGATGTTCCGATCCAGAAGAAATCAGAATCCTCTTATTTCAGTTATTATGAATAGATTAGGTACCTTACATTAGAAATATTTTACATGAAATAATTTTAATTATTTAATAATCTTGAGTATAGCAAGGAGATAAGAGAAATGAAAAGCCAGAAAGAATGTATAATGACAGAACAGTTTAGGAAATTTCAGAGAGATTTTTTGCAGTGTACCAGTTAATCCATGCCATGTCCTACAAACTGCTGAAAATTTAGCTAGTATTTTTAAGATAATGGAACTGAGTTGAATTTTCATAATTTTCATGATTTTTCATGATTTTTCATGATTGAATTTTCATGATTTTCATAAGCAGTAATAGAAGTATATTGCTGAAAGGGACTATCTACTTTTCTACATCCTCAAAGTTGAGAGTTACAATATACTAAATATTTAGTTCAAAACAACAACAAAAAAAATAGAGATCTACAGAACTTTTAGTCTAGATGGTACTACCTACTGACTCAAAACCTTTAATTTGCAGCAAAGAAAAAAAGTCAAACCTCAGACCTTCCTTGAGGAAAAAGTAAAAAAAGGTAAAAAGGAAGGAAGAAGAGAAAAAAGGGCACTGCAAATGGTCTGTGGAGACTCCCTCAATAGGAGGAAATATGTTAGAAATTCTTTGCAGAATGTTCTAGGAGTTACATGTGCCACTAAACAAAGCAGAACAAAAGAAAGAAAGAAATTAACATAACTCAGAATCTAAATTATACAACAAAGGGAGAAAACATCCTACCTGACCTGAGAGCCTGCAGTAAGCCCTCAGGCAGAGAAGAGATACAGTGTAAATGCAGAAAAAACATACTCCAACTTCTTCAAAAAGCCCTTTCCAACTTGCCACAAATGTCCCTTTTCTAGCAGGAGCTGTCCCATTCAATTACACAGTTTTTTATTTTCAAGTTCCATTTTAAAAAAAACTTTGTTGGCCTGATTACCTATTTGGAAGACCTTTCCAGTCTCAGACAGTCAGTCAATGTCTTCCCTTTCCTAGGTTTTATAATCAATATATAAGGATTTGATGGCATGCCAACATCCCTCTGTGGTTCAAATACATTCTGTTTTGTGGTTTAACTAAAAATACATTTTTAAGGACTCATATGTCCTTTCAATATCTATTTGGCTATACATCCCCCTTTTTTTTCTTAAATCTCTCTTCTGCAGACACATTTTCCATGCCCTAATTACTACAGTTTCTTCCTGATCTTTAGACTTCATTTTAGTATCTTCTTTGAGTGTATGACTAGAACCATGCATAATACAAGAACTTATGAAAAAGCACATCCTTTACAATACTAATAAAGCTGTCTCACCTATTACGATATCCTGCCTAATACATCATAGAAACAGATTTTTTCCCCCTTTATATAGATACTTAATTTATAATAGCAACCTATAACTCTTTCTTGATTGACTACTAGCTTTAAATTTCAGGATTTTTTTATAGACTTGGATCTTCCCAGTTTATAGCAAAAGTTTTAATTCATGAGTTTGTAGAATGCATTATTCAATTTCACACTTACTCTATCAGCCTAGATCAAAAGAAAGCTATATATAGATACACAAGTTTAGAAATACTGACATGTTAGAATAGAGAATAAGACTAACATTGTAAAATACTTACATAGTATATATGCATATAAATATATTTGCACATATATGTATCTCAACACATCTTTTTCTCAGACCTCTAATTTTGTCTAGAAATTCTGACCAGACCCATTTACCTTCTATCTTTTAATCAGTGCTACGTGTATTACAAAGGAGCCAATCCTTTCAAAACTTCAGGACATAAAACTGCTGGACCAAATAAATGCTTGTGCTGTGATACACTGAGAATGTGATTTCTTTTACCCTATTCCTACTTTCACTAGATATCAAAATTTATATATATGCTTACCAGAAATAGAGGCAACTTTTCTGTTGCCTATTTAGTCTGGGCCTACTTTATTCTTAATGTCCACCACATTCTTTAACAACCATCCTACTTGTTAAATTCTCATTTTATTTACATTGCTAAAGAAGTTTTTACTCTATTTCAGGTTTCTGTGCAAGTTTCGGTTTAACAAGGCTTCTGACCATTTTCAGTTTGGTTTTGTGCTTCCAATTACTGATGCAGATTTCTTCTTGCTAATCAATATCTCCTTTTCATTCTCTTTAGGTTTTGTGCTTATTCTTAAAAACTTGCTTAAGGCTTTTACCTTATTGAAATTCTTTTTCATTCCAGTTTAGATGGGCTATTATGTCTGTCCCCGGCTCCTCCACTGTAAAAATTCAGTAATACTTGCTTTTTCTTTTACATAAAGTAGCATCTGTCTTATCTGAATTCTTCTTCCAGTACTCAGTGAAGTTTTTTTTTATTTCTGAGTTTGCCTTGCTGAAACACTGGACGGCAGTTACAGATTCTTCACATTCTTCTGTCTTGAAACTTCACATGAAGTAGAAAAGCTTGAAACCATTATATTTAAGATTATTTTCTATCATTAGTTTATCTTGCAGATCCTATAATTTACTAAAATTTCATGTAAATTATCCTAGTTTCTTGCCCATTCAATATCTATTCCATAGAAGGAGCTATCCTCTAAGATGCTCATATTCACGTCATCCCCAGCAACATTGATTGAAGATTTTGCTGGTGTTTGCCCACAAGAAAACATGAAAATCTGTATGATCACACAATCTCAGCATTAGCTTTATTTTCCCCCTATATTTGTAGGCATTGTTTTCCAGCTCCAATCTGTACCAGCAGATTCATAACAGATTGCATCCCCAATAAGTATTTCTCTACTCTTTGCTCAATGATTCACATTCAAGTGGACACTATCTCATCTTCACCCTCAAATTCAACATTTTTAATGCACTATTGTTAACAGTCTTCACTCCTTAATATGTTTTAGTGCATTCAAATGAAATTATTTCAACACTTTGTCTTTCATGAAGAGTGTCTATCCTTCTGTTCCAATGTATTTCATTCAACAACTTTGGAACCTCCAAATTCCAGTTTTCCCATGTCTGAATCCACATGCTAGATGAACTGCTAGATCATGCCAGATAAACTGAAGTACTTTAGAAAGAGGGTAGACCTGAACACTTACATGCCATACACGTAACGCACATACGCCTCATATGCTTTTGTTGAACTGCCTTTACTCTTGCTCCATCCTCAATCAGGTCCCTCTGCTTGTATTCCATATAAGGATTATATAAATTATTTCCAACTTTTCTCCAGAGTATTTCAGTTTAAAGGAGTTTAGGATTTCCCAGTTTAATGAAAGGGAGATGGAAAATAAATTAGCAAGAGGCAACACTATAATAAATGTTTTTAAAAAGTCACTAATTTAGTATCATTTACTGTTTGATAGTTTTGCTTTGGTTTAAAACTATAATTCTAGTTCAAATATTCAGATATAACTTTTCGCTGCTAGAAATACTATTGGACTAAGAATTAGCATGGATGGAACCACAGCATGATAGTTCTACACTAATAACTATTTAAATCTCTTACATGCTACTAAAACCATCTAGTAGTCTAACAACTTGGAATTAAGATTTTATTAAATCAGATTTTCTATTTATTATGCTTTTTAGTATCTCACTAGTACAGTATAAGAAAAACTAAACTGAAATGCACCTACAATGTTGACTTAAACATGATAGCTTATACCATGATTTCAGACTTATGAAATGTCAGTTTCTTCAAAAGAGTTTCAAGAAGCAGTTAAGCTCAGCCTAGCTGACAAGATTATGCAAAATATCCTTCTCTGTTATGAATAAAAAAGTATTTATGTGTGTCTAATTTTGTGTGTCAGAGAGAAAAATAGCATAGAAACACAGGCAGATGTTATAAATACGACAGGCCTAAAAAATGCAAGTATATACGCATAGAATCTCATCTATTCAAAATGTAGAATTATTAATTCAAAAGAAGGATATTTTTCAAAAATAGCAAGGCCATAAGAAACTTCTGTAAGACATCTCTGTTTAGTATATGTGATTATTTTATTTGTTCCACTGTCATAAATTCCATGTTGCATATTACAAAAACTTAAAAGACTGTATGGGGGGGAGGGGGGAAAGTGTATGAGGTGAGGTTTGGTATTTTTTTCTGACTGAAAGTAGCACCTTGGAACACAGTCTAAAGCCATTCAAAACCATTCACTGAATTAACTGGGTTTGCATCGAAACAGGAATGTCAGTGATCCTTTATAAGCAAATACTTTGTCCCACCGAGATTTCCAAGAGCTTCTACAAGGTCAGGAAAATTACCTGGTCCATATAAGAAATTTGTCTTCCATCCAAATACCAGATCTTCCTTATTTCAGGCCTAGAGAAACAAGATTTGACACTCCTGTTGTGTTTTCAGAGAAAATGAATATGCCTTTTAGGGAAGGCTAAGCATTACAAAAAAAAGATTATTTTTTTACAGTAATTTTTGGGTTTAGTATATTGGGTTGTTAAGACATGAGTTAACAGAGGACTGGAGAAGATACAGCTGTGCAGAAATCACATACCACAGACAGAGTTCAGTGCTTAGACTCGTACAGGAAAAACAGAGGGACAAATACATCTGGCATTACCTTTGAGTTAAAGCTGGACTCCAACCTCTGTGCTGTGCACATGGGGGGTACTCCATGTGCTCCTGCGTGCGTAACACCTATTAGATATACGTACTGCAATCTAGACAGCACGTAACAGCAACTAATACACAAATGTGAAAACGTGCACATCTTTGCACGTATGCAATTATATCGCCTTCTTTTTTTTTTTTTCTTTTTTTGTAAGATCAGCCAAACACGCAATTCCACCGAAAATAAAACCCGAAATTTAATCGGAAAAAAACATCCCCAGAGCTACAGCCAGCCTTGGCACCGAAAGCCCCTCTGTGGTCCGCCTGCACAGCTAATAACGGCGGTGCCCCCCCCCCCCCACAAGAAGAAAGGCAACGCGCCCGCTGCGGTGCCGCCTCCTCCGCGGCCGCTCCGGCCGCGCTGCCCGAGCCGGGGGCAGCGCCCGCGGGCACCAAACGCGGCTCAACCGCCGCCCTGCGCTGCCACCTGGCGGCGGCGGGAGGCGCCGCACCGCTGCCGCCTGGAGCACCCAGCAGCGCGGCCGGCTCCGCGGGCCCCGGCGCTGTCCGGGGAGCGGCCCGGCGGGAACGGGGGGCGGCCGCGAAGTCTCTTAGATGCTGCGCTTGCATCCGTGCCCGGGCTCCTCCGCGACCGGCGGCTGGGGCGGGCAGAGGAGAAAAGTGAAGCCGAACGGCTCCGACAGACGCCCGCATCCCCGATGTCGGAGAATGCGCGTAGCGAAACCCGACACTTCGATTCACCGCGACCACCCAATTTGCCGCGGTCTTCGCGAATGCAGAGGAGGCTCCGAACAGCGAGCAACGGCAGCGGCGACCGCCGGGCCGCCGGCTCCCGCCGCCCCCCTCGCCGCGGTTCCGCTCCGCGCCGCCCGGCCGCGGCCAGCGAGCGCTGCGGGAGAGGACGGAGCGGCTGCGGACCTCCGCCCGAGGGGCGCGGGTGGCGGGAGCGGCGTCCAGAGCAGTGGCGGAGCGCCGGGAAAGTTGGCCGGCGCTGGCGAAAGTGCGAGCGCAGCTTCGGGATGCGTGGGGCCGACGCTCCGCGTTCCTATCGGCATGTGCGCGCCCGTGCGCTGGGTGCCCGTGCGGGCGGGCGGGCTTCGCGACGCCCCACGGGGCGGGCTGCTGCCGCCGCCGGCCGTCACCCGGGGACACCCTCCCCGCAGCGCGGCCCTCGCCGGGGCCCCGGCACTCCCGCCCCCCTCCGCGCCTCTCCCCCCCCCCCCCCCCGCGCACCCGCTCGGCGCCGCCGCCCCGCCCTCGCTCCCGTCCCTCCGCCTCCCCGCTGCGCTCGGCGGCGCGGGCACAGCGCGGCGCTCCGCCGGCCGCCCCCCGCCCCCGCCGTGCGGGCGCGCGCCACAGTGCGCGTGCGTGGCGGGCGCGCCCCCGCGGCTCCCCGAGCGCGCGCGCGCGCGCACGCCTGTGTGAGTGTGAGTGTGCGGCGCGTGTGCCCGCGTGTGCGCGCCCCTGAGCGCGCGCTGTGCCTCGGCGCCGCCTGCGTGCGGGGGGTGCCCGCGCGCGCTCCGCACCGAGCTCCCCGGCGCTGCCATCCTCGCCTCCGCCGCCCCGGCGGCTCCGCGCAGCGCCCGCACAGCGGGTCGGCATCTTCATGGGCTGCCACCATGCTTGGGCCCTGGAGATTTCGGGCGAAGTAAGTACCGGGGTTGACTTTTCTCTCGCTCTCTTTCCCTCCTTTCTTCCTCCCTTCCTCATTTCACCTCCCCCCCCCCCCCCCCCCCCCCCCACCTCGCGCCTCCCGCCCCTTGCCCGCCGGGTCTTCCCTCGGTGTTGCTTCCCACCCCCAGTTCCCCGCCGTTTCCCCCCTCCCCCGAGAGCCATTTCTCCCAACTCGGGGTGCTGCTCAGTTGGGTGGCAGTGTCCGGCTGGGGCTGCTCGCTCGCTGCTGCTGTCGGCGGTACTGAAAGCTGCTTCCAGCCGGATATGCAGTGCGGTAATCTAAGGGTTGAACTCTTCGGGGAAAAAAAAAAATCCACACACGCAAGAAAAATCCCGATGCAACCCCTTTCCTCTTCTCCCCTCCCCCCCGTCGCCCCCAGCCTCCGCCCCCCCCCCCCCCCCCCAATCTGAACCTCTGTAGGGAGCTGGCGAACAGCAGCACACAGTCATCACAGAGGGGTTTTCAGGGCGGGATTGCAACCTTACATATAGCCACTACAACTTTATTTTCTTTACCTCCCATCCCCCGTCCTTTTTTTGTTGTTGTTGTGGTTTTTTTGTGTTTTTTGTTTTTGTCAGAGAAAGGGGAAAGGGAGAGGGAGGGAAAATTGTATATGCCTCCTTTGCTAACTATAATTGAATTAAAGTTGTAAAATGCCTGGGAGTTTAACACTGACCGGGCAGGTTTTCAGTAGGTTGTCATTGTGGGCTTCTTTTTTTCTTCTCCGAAGAACTGTTGGTTAATGGATGAATGGATCTGATCGAGCTGAGAAAAAAATATGCTAGATACATGCCTTTGAGTAAGATTTCTGCTGCCTTTGTACAGTGAAGCCTTTCTGCTTTGAGTAATTCCGATCCAGTTGACGTCTGGTCAGAATTAGAGAGAGATTCACGGAGACTTCCGATTTCTTGCTGCATGATTGCCTTTGCTGCAAGTGCTAGTTTTGCAGCCTTGAACCTGATGCCACAGGAGATGTCTTGCAGTACTGAGACTTCTCGTTTTTTAGGATGCGTTCTTCCAAACCAGAGTTGTGTCATTAGGATTAGAGCTCTGAGATGGACGATAGAAAATGCAAGCCTGCTCCAAGATCCCAGCATTTAAGCCTGATGATTATTATTCTTCCCCTACCGACACACAAAATGCATTTATTTTCCCTATTCATATTGCTTTTAGACTAGTAGAAGAAAACCACGAGGAGTCAGAAAGATGGCAAAAAAAAGGAATGGATTTGTTTCCAGCAAGGTGGAAATCAGGCATTAAATTACTGACGTAGGTCAATGGTAGGGTTTCCCTTCTACCCTCCTCGGCTTTTAATCAGCCTGGGTGTCTTCTCCCCTAAAGGATGAAGAGCACTGACAGCCATCGCTGCTTATAATCAGTAACTCTGATGTTTGGAGTGTTGGCAATGAGATATTTTCATGAGACCTATTTAGATCTTTCCACTTCTACCAGGCTAGTTTTGCAGAACATTGGGAATAAGCGCTATGTCAGATATGGATGAGACTCCGAAGATGACCTGCATGTTTTGCATTTTTCACAAATTTTGGGTGAGTGGTTAAAACCAAAATTTCTTTTGAGAGTATGTATGTGTGTGTGAGAGAGAGAGAGGGAAGGGGAGATTTCTGCTTGAAATAAGCTCTGTTACATTGAGTATAACTTGGGAGGGGATCAAATATCACTTAATATTATTTGCTTTTGTAAAGATACAAAATTTCCATAATTGAAGAGAGCTGTTGAGTGCACTGAAGTAGGAGGTTAATGTATTTAATCTCATCACAGAAGAATTCCTGCACAAAAGTCATCTGGGGGTGCGCGCATGTATGCATGTGTGTGTGTGTGCGCGTGTGTGCATGTCTGTGTGGGTGGGTGTGTGCTTTGTAAATGTATAGCTAGGGAAAAAGCACCAACATAAAAGAGTTTTAAGAAATGTGTGATGTGGAGAATGTGTCAGTATTCCCTCTGTTGAATTGAGATGCCATTTTCAGCACTGAGCATTTTTCTTTGGATTCCTACCATGGTATATCAACCATTGGTTAAAAATCAAGGTAAAAGGAGGGGAAGACCTTTGTGCACTGGTTCAGCAGGGAGGTTCTGAAGGGAAGGGAAGGGGGAGCTGGGTAATAGGGGAGGTGGGAAACCTCTTAAATGGTGTTTCTTTTCTCTTAAATTAGAAATGTGAAACTGAACTGACAGCCATTTTATGTATATTTGGGGGGCTGGTTGTGACAAGGAAATCCAAAGAAGCATTTAAATTCACCCCACACAAACAGAACCGGAACAATTCCTACTGTGACCTCACCTTTTTAGACACTGCAGGCATTTGACTCACAAGGAGTTGCCTATCAACCCTTTAATCAAGGCATGTCATCCAGTTTCCGAAAGTGTGGGAATTAGAAGTGACAGGAGGGGGTATTTTTTGTTTGGTGAGCATTCTGTTCTCTACCCTACTGAAGACATAGATAAACTTTGTTTCCATTTCAAATTTATGGGGCTACCCTATTATGCTACTTTCTTTTTTTTTCTCCTTATCCTTACAGGAAATAAAATGTATGCTTGCTGCTCTACAGTAACTTTGGAACAGGACCTCAACAAAAAAATGCATATCTGGATGCTGCAGACGATCGCATTTGCTTTAACATCACTAGTCCTTTCCTGGGCAGAAAGCATCGAGTATTATGGGGAAATCTGTGATAACGCCTGTCCTTGTGAGGAGAAAGACAGCATCTTAACAGTGAGCTGTGAAAACAGAGGGATCATCAGCCTTTTTGAGATCAGTCCACCAAGGTTCCCTGTTTACCACCTCTTGTTGTCTGGGAACCTTTTGAACAGGCTATACCCAAACCAGTTCGTCAATTATACGGGGGCTTCGATTTTGCATCTGGGGAGCAATGACATACAAGACATTGAAACTGGGGCCTTTCATGGTCTGAGAGGTTTAAGGAGGCTGCACTTGAACAATAACAAGTTGGAACTTTTACGGGATGACACTTTCCTTGGGCTAGAGAGTTTGGAATACCTACAGGTCGATTATAATTACATTAGCGTCATTGAACCCAATGCCTTCAGCAAACTGCATTTGTTGCAGGTGCTGATTCTCAATGATAACCTCCTCTCCAGTTTGCCCAACAATCTTTTCCGTTTTGTGCCCTTAACTCACCTGGATCTGAGGGGTAACCGGCTGAAGCTGTTGCCCTATGTGGGCCTCCTGCAGCACATGGATAAGGTGGTGGAGCTGCAGCTGGAGGAAAACCCCTGGAATTGCTCTTGTGAATTGATTGCTCTAAAGGATTGGCTGGACAGTATCTCATACTCTGCTCTGGTGGGAGATGTGGTTTGTGAGACCCCTTTCCGCTTACATGGTCGAGACTTGGATGAAGTCTCTAAGCAGGAGCTTTGCCCCAGGAGGCTCATCTCTGATTATGAAATGAGACCTCAGACACCATTGAGCACTACAGGGTATTTCCACACTACCCCGGCCTCAGTCAATTCTGTGGCCACTTCTTCTTCAGCTGTTTACAAATCTCCCTTGAAGCCTCCCAAAGGGACCCGCCAACCCAACAAGACAAGGGTGCGCCCCACCTCCCGCCTGCCCTCGAAAGACCTGGGATACAGCAACTATGGCCCCAGCATTGCCTACCAGACCAAATCCCCGGTGCCTTTGGAGTGCCCCACTGCCTGCACTTGCAACTTGCAGATTTCTGACCTGGGCCTCAATGTCAATTGTCAAGAGAGGAAGATTGAGAGCATTTCTGAACTGCAGCCCAAGCCCTACAATCCTAAGAAGATGTATTTGACGGAAAACTACATTGCGCTGGTACGCAGGGCAGATTTTGTGGATGCCACTGGGCTGGATTTGCTGCATCTGGGCAATAATCGGATCTCGGTCATTCAGGACCGGGCGTTTGGGGATTTAACTAATTTGCGAAGGCTGTACCTGAATGGGAACCGGATCGAGCGGCTGAGCCCAGAGCTGTTCTATGGGCTGCAAAGCCTGCAGTACCTCTTCCTGCAGTACAATGTCATCCGGGAGATAGAGGCAGGCACCTTTGAATCTGTCCCCAACCTTCAGCTCTTGTTTTTGAACAACAATCTGTTGAGGTCTTTGCCAGGGAACATTTTTTCTGGTCTGTCTCTCTACAGGCTGAGCCTGCGGAGCAACCACTTCTCCTACCTGCCAGTGAGCGGGGTGCTGGACCAGCTGAAATCCCTGCTGCAGATCGACCTGCACGAGAACCCCTGGGACTGCACCTGCGACGTGGTGGGCATGAAGCTGTGGCTGGAACAGCTCAACACCGGTGTCCTGGTGGATCAGGTTATCTGTGAGTCCCCTAAAAAGTTTGCCCAGACCGACATGCGGGCCGTCCGGGCGGAGCTGCTGTGCCCCGACTACTCGGACATCGTCGTCTCCACGCCCACGCCGTCCCCGGGCCAGCAGCCAGCCAGGACCACCCCCTCCTCCTCCACCGTGCGCCTCAATGGCACGGCGGCGGCGGGCGGCTCCGCGCCCGCGGGCGGCGGCGGCGGCGGCTCCTCGGTGCCGCTCTCGGTGCTGATCCTCAGCCTGCTGCTCGTCTTCATCATGTCCGTCTTCGTGGCGGCGGGGCTCTTCGTCCTGGTGATGAAGCGGCGCAAGAAGGGCCAGGGCGACCACGCCAGCGCCAACAACTCCGACGTGAGCTCCTTCAACATGCAGTACAGCGTCTACAGCGGAGGCGGCCACCACCACCACCCCCACCTGCAGCAGCACCCGCCCCACCGCGGCGGCGGCAGCGGCGGCGGTGGGGGCGCGGCGCTGCCCAAGGTGAAGACGCCCGCCGGCCACGTCTACGAGTACATCCCGCACCCCCTGGGCCACATGTGCAAAAACCCGATCTACCGCTCCCGGGAAGGCAACTCGGGCGAGGATTACAAAGACCTTCACGAGCTCAAGGTCACCTACAGCAGCCACCCCCTGCCACCCGGGGGAGGCGCGCCGCCCCCGCCGCCAGCGCCCGGCGGGGAGGAGGCGCCGGCGCGCAGCCCCGCGTACAGCGTGAGCACCATCGAGCCGCGGGAGGAGCTGCTCTCGCCGGTGCAAGACGCCGATCGCTTTTACAGGGGCATTTTGGAGCCCGACAAACACTCCCCCTCCACGCTGGGTACACCCGGCTCCACCCTCCCCGACTACCCCAAGCTCCCCGCCGCCTACACCTACTCCCCCAACTATGACCTTAGGCGTACCCACCAGTACTTGCACCCGGGCCCGGGGGACACCAGGCTCCGGGAGACGGTGCTCTACAGCCCCCCGAGTACTGTCTATGTAGAGCCCAACAGGAACGAGTATCTGGAGCTAAAAGCAAAACTAAACGCAGAGCCGGACTACCTCGAAGTGCTGGAAAAACAGACCACATTCAGCCAGTTCTGAGAAACAGCCCCCCCGCCCCCCGCCAGTCTCAGCAGCTCCTTGTCCAGAGTATTTGTATTTAACAACCACACGCAAAACAAAGAAACGTCAATGCTGACCTCCCTACACACACGCACCTCGCCCCCCTCCTCTTCCCCCCCTCCTTTAATTCATTTTATTGTAGGGTGAAGTGCCTTGGCACAGGACTTTTCAGCTTCGGGGAATGATTCTGAAAGGGTGTGCTGCTCAGTTTGGTTTGGTTTTAGTTTTTTTCTCTGTTACTGCATTTGGAAGTCGGAAACCACCTATTGTGTAAAATGGGCACAACACTGGCATTGTGCGGGTGTCCGTGTGTGTTTGGGGAAGGTGGCCGGAGGTTTCATGGTTTCTTGTCAGGTCGCATTCAGGTCGTGCATTTTTTGTTTGTTTGGGTTTTTTGTTTTGTTTTGTTTTTTGTTTGTTTTGTTTTTTTGGGGGTTTTGTTTTTTTCTTTGTTTTTTTTTTCGTTGTTGTTGTTTTGTTTTTGCAGACATTCTTTATTTTAGTTTTATCTCTGGTTGAAGAGTATGGTGCACATTTTCCCCTTTTAGCCATGGGTGAGTCTAAATGGCTTTTATGGAGAGATTAGCACACCCCGACTTTAATACAAGGTTTCCTTTTTTTAAGGATGTGTTTGTATACTTTCTGGACTTTTGAATTAAAAAAATATATATATTATGATCTTTAAAGGGATCACTGTAGATGTGGACAAATCATTAAAGAGTGCAGAGATATATGATCCATAACTGGTTAGTGAAAATAACTTATTGATGAAATATAAAAAAAATATTTTATTGTAGCACCTATTTTTATATGCACATTAGCATTTCTCTTTCCTTCACTATTTTAGGGCCTAATCTTGCAAATTTTTAACTCACTTGAGTATCTGTATTTGTGAAAGAAGTCCCAGATTAGGCTTTCATCCTGCAGGCACTTAAGCACATGAAGAACTTTATCAATGTGTGTAGTTCTGGAGACTCACTCATTGAGCAAAGTTAGTCAAAAGCCCAAAAAATTAGGATCGAGGATGCAGAATTCTTCTTACAAGTAAAAATACTGGAATGTTTAAGTGTTTCTTTTTTTTCCCTTCCCAGGATGGGGTCCAAAGTCTGTGGATTGCTTTAAAGTATTGCACTACAGTAAGAGCTTTTTTCCCAAATCTGATATAACATCAGAAGGACCTTTTAAATCTCTGTAGATAATACCAGTTACGACCAAATCTTAACAGACAATCTGAGATATAAAATCTGATCGCAGTAGGGAAAAAAAAATCATGTTTCTCTATTGAAAAAATGTATCTTTTTTATCTAGCAACCTCCTGCTCAGGAGTCTGGTTGGGCAAACTAGTGAGGGACATGTAGAAGACATTAATTTTATCAGTAAAAAAAAGTTTCATTTTTGATTTATCACTTTAATTTTTTTTAATTTTGTCTTAGTTAACCAAAATATAATGATTTTGCAAATGTTGTAGCCAGTTTGCTATTGTTTAGTCGAGTACAATTGCACTTGTACAGATCCACATGTTTACTGGCATCCTGAAAGACCAAATGATGGACTGTACACATCTCTATAAAATGTCTTTACCCCTTTGGGCAGCAGGCAATGGCAAGGATATTCATAAACACAGCATCACTGTAAGATGGGACAACTGATGTCTCATATGTATCCCAGCACATGTGATTTTTTAATAGTTTCTGAATAAACACTTGGTAAATATTTCAAATGTAAGATCCTGAAGTAATGAGTATCTGAACTTTAAAATTTCTGACCAAAATAATCTGTTTGTATGTTGGGTTCTTGTTACCAGCAATTAAGGCTCATCAAAAAGATCCAGTGTTTCTAGGCAAAACATAATGTGGTCTCTGTTTTCGAAACATGACGTGGTAATTTCCAGCATATATAATGTGGGTCAGAAAGCAACACAGGCATATATGTTTCAACAACATATTGAATAGGATAGTTTTTTATTTGCACTTCATTTCCTTACTGAGGTGTTCTTTAATATATGGAACAGGACAAGTGATATTTCACATGCGTTTTCTTTCTTCATTAGTTTATTACATTTAATATTGTTTCCAGAGTTGATCACTAGTACATCTTTTATTGCAAAAGGGCTCTGTTCTATTCTGCTTTTCCTACCCATGTACAATCTGTCACTTTCTACAAAAACAAAGCTGTATAACTGGTCTGTTCAAATTCAAGAAAAATGTTTTCTTGGCGTGTGTTCTTCCCACTATGCCACCCACACTGAGCAAAAGCAAAGCAAGAAAAAACCCAAAAAACAAGCATGACTGTATTTAGCTTGGACAGTTTAGTAAGTGGAGTGTTATTTCAGTTTGAAATGCAGAGTTGAGGAGTGTTCCTTTGTCACAAGAGACATAACAAATGGCTATTCTGTTCACTGGTCTCCATCTCCTGCAGATTTCCCATTGACACCAGTGAGAGATGTGTGTGTGGCTGCCTGAGGTGCAGTTTTGGAGCCCTGACTTTGAATTGCTGCCTTTATAACTATTACTGAAACCAGTGGCCTGGTTCTTCTTCCATTTAAGCTCAGTAGAGGCATGCTGTTGTTAAATGGGTATAACTAAGAAAATTTTCAGCCTCGCTGACTTTGCCAGAGAAAGGCTAGCTCAGAAAGGATTGAAGGAGAAACTCCTGCAAACTTTGTGTCTGTTCATGTGTATATATATCTTTCCTGTGTGATTCTAAACTCATGTTTATGAGTTTGCATAGGTGTCAGTACAAACATAGGATGAGGTCCTTAGTGTGAAAGGTACATTTTGCATGGCATTCTGCCACAAAGAGGCAGCATTCGCAAATGAGTAAATGAGCAGGAATTGCTTGGATTTGTAAGAAATAGCTGAAAGAAATCCCTTGACGTTCCGTTTATGTTTGCATTCTGACACAGCCATTTCTGAGGTCAATAATACTGCTGTTTCCATGTGTTCTACATGCATTTAATAACTGCTAATGAAGGGTTTCTCTTATGGTCCATGCTACAATCAGAACAATTAATTTAAATCTTTTTGACAACTCACCTTCAGTAGAAAAAACATGTTATCGCTTGTGTTACTGAGAAAAAGATTAAATGACATCAATTACCTACAGAAAGTGCAGTCCTGAAGATAAATCCTTGAAAAAGAATACAGAATTAAAAATACTATTCTTTAGCCAGTAATCATTCTGAAACATATCTGAAAAGGGCTATTTGTGAAGAGAACTTCAATGGAAGTAGGAGTTCCCACTCAGTGGCTAAAATAATATATCAACTGTGGATAATTATTGTAAGAAGAAGTAGATGGGAATAGAAATTGACAAAGGGAGATGTGTCTCTGATTCAAAAAGAGGATAAGAGATTAAATAATTTCTTTGAAGTAAAACCCACCCTATTTTGAGAATTGTGAATATTATTTTAGGTTGGTTATCAGACTGGTTTAGGTTTGTTATTAAAGTGATATTCCCCTCTTTCTTTTTTTTTTGTGTTTTGACAAGTAATGTTGAGCTTGCTGAATCGTTCATGTGGCCTCACATTTTATATCAAAACTGCATAAGAGCATGAAATTCTGTGATAAAAAAAAAAAAAGTGGAAGAAAATCCTGATTTCTCAATGTAATTCTTGGAAACAAAACATGAGTGAGAGCTTCCCTTCCCTTCCCTTCCCTTCCCTTCCCTTCCCTTCCCTTCCCTTCCCTTCCCTTCCCTTCCCTTCCCTTCCCTTCCCTTCCCTTCCCTTCCCTTCCCTTCCCTTCCCTTCCCTTCCCTTCCCTTCCCTTCCCTTCCCTTCCCTTCCCTTCCCTTCCCTTCCCTTCCCTTCCCTTCCCTTCCCTTCCCTTCCCTTCCCTTCCCTTCCCTTCCCTTCCCTTCCCTTCCCTTCCCTTCCCTTCCCTTCCCTTCCCTTTCTCTATTTCACATTTTACTCTCATCTTTGACAAAATGAGCTGAATTTCAAGTCGTTAATCCCAGAAGATATAGCCTGTAATTTCTAGACATTCCTACACACTGTTTGAAACACCAGATGTTATGTCAGTCCTCTCATCAGTTAAAAGTCTGAGAAAAATGCAGCTTCCACTTTGGTTGTTCTAGAGCCCACATTCTGACACTTTTTTTTTTTTAATCTGTATATCTTTACCATCCAGTATTTTAATGGTCACTTAATGCTGTGAAAACGTGTTCAGTTGATTCTCCATACTGCAGTATTTAATTTCTAAATGTTTTCCTATGTTTTAAGTTTTTTATAAGGCTTGTAGGTACTTCTTAGGGGTATTCCTTTTAAGAAAACAGATACAGTGGTGCCTTTTCTCGTATCGCATAAGAATTTAATTATTAAAGTAATTTATTTAAATGGCGAAAGAGCATAAAAATGAGCTTATGACCCATGGTATACACAATATAGAAGATATATCTGGAAAGGCAGGAATATCTAATTGTGGTTGTTAGAAAATATGAAGGCAGGATCCTGGTTTTATATGTTGTTTAGATCTCTATTTAGCTGGAGCTAAAATGTCTGACCAGCATGTTGTTTCTTACAGAAACTTAAGAGTCTGTTTAATGCATATGGTTCCCTCTCAGGGGGCAGAGTCCATTAAGGCACAACATCCTGAAGGACAGGGTAAACAAGAGCTCCTTCATTTTTAGAGGGCAGGTTCTTTATATTGCTCAGTGTCTCCAGGGAACCTGAATAGCCTTTCATTAGGTTAAAGACTGGCGTACTGAATTACAGCGTCTCCAAACCAGAGAAGGAGGCTGAAATCTTTTGCTGTCTTATGCAAAACTGAGAATGCTATTGGCACTACTGGCATTAAACAAGAAAAATGGGGAGAGAAGAGAGAGTGAATGGCAGACACAATTCCATAGCTGTCAGCCTTCAAACAGTCGTCACATTTCTATTGATTATTTGATTGTAGGGAGCTTGTACCTCTATTTTGCAGCATCCACTTACCCTGGAAAACGCAGGACCTCAAACTAAGACAAGAGGATGGAGGAGTAGAGGAGTGAGGCGTTTCTGTGAGAGAAGTGGGCGGGATAGCAGCACTCTGAATGGGGCAACCACACTATTTGTTTTTCCCAACCCTTCTAAGGTTTGCAGTGTGTTTTGCTGAAAAGAGAGCACACAGATCTCCTCACAGTCCAGCAGTACTTAGGTATTTGTGTTTTTCCATTTATGTATAAATAGTAGCCTAATATTACAAGTCTTTGCAATTTGTTTCTTTTTCTGTTCATTGTTCAGCTACATTTCAAAATATCTAGCAGTATGATGATACTCCACAAATACTCCAAGCACAGTTATGCTTTAGAATAATAATTTATTCTTAAAACACTGAACAGAACAGAAATAGGAGAGAAAAAAAGGCATATTTAGGTCCTAGGAGCAAGAGGTGTCTAGTTAATTGAATATACAAAGAAATAAAGTGTAATGAATTTGTAATTAAATGGTTATCAAATTAACTATTTAACTTACAGCTAATGAGCCAAATTTTGCTTCCAGTTGTGCAAGTACAAAACGGGATTCCATTGATATGATGGACTTGCAAAACATTTACCTTGCTCTTGTGAATCTGGCTTTTTGTCCTTGAAATAAGCCATTCTCTTAATATTTCTGTTTTGTAAAGTGAAAACTTTGGATATAATAATTTAACATTAGTAGTTCTGCTATGTATCTCCAAAATGAGTCACATCTATTTCCAATCTGCTGACAAAGTAATTGAACACTGATGTACTATGGCACTGTGAAGTTTATCTTGGACCCATACTGTCCTGATTATATGGGAAGTACAGTTTACATCCACAGATATACATGTGGCTCTTCAAAATGATGAACCATATAAACAGACAACATACCTCTGTTTAATTCTGTGGACTTCCTCCCAAAACCTGGAATTAGGTTAAATACCTATTGATAAAAATTGTTCCCTTTGTAGTGTTGTTTCCATGGAAGATGCAACTACTTTTCTGCAATTTTGCAGGCTTATATTTACAGGTTTTTAAAATTTTGCAGAAAATTATAGACCATGTCAAATATAAATGTTTTGGTTTTTTTTTTTTTTTTTTTTTTTTCCTGGCTGGACACATGATTACTATTTGTATATTCTGACATGGTTCTGGGTGTTTTTTCCAAAAATATCCAGACTGGGATAGGATAAAAGGTTGAAATAATAATTGTGAAGTTCAATATTTCATGTAATAAAATATTTTTTTCTCATGATTTCAACAGTATATCTGATTTTGTGAACAACAGATCATTAATGCATTTGGTAATATTGTACCAATTCTGTGGCAAAAAGCTTATGTTTATATTTGAGGAAGGGGACAAAGTATTAGATTACTTTTGTCAGACATCATATAAACTTTATTCAAAAATGCTTAGAGCAAAAGCAGTGAGTTAAATACTTCAAATTTGAAAGGTAAAAGACTAGTCCAATTTTTTAATTTCTGAGAGCAGTGCTTTATTATCAACTAGATTATTATTTTAACCATCTGTATTTTTTTGCCATCTGTACTTTAAAAAATAAACATATATGTGTGTATGTATATATAAAAGTGTATGTGTGCACAAACACATATATATGTGTGTATATATATATACGTATATATATATATGTATATGTACACCTACACTTATATTTACCTTTATTTCTTTAATTAAAATTGTCTTTATTGTGATGTAAGAATATTTCCATGTGAGTTGTGAGAGCCTTTGTGGAAGGAAACAAAGTTCATCGTAGAGCCTATGTAGGAGGTAAATACTATATCCATGTAATCACCAGAAAGTCAGTCCAGTCCTACAATGCTTCAACTTTTCTAATATAGTAATATAAATTTTGGGTTGGGGCTGCTAGGAACAAAGGTTTGGGCTCAAATCCAGTTTTGAAGTGAATATGGACTGAGGGGCATTAATATTCCAGTATTTTGAGCCTTCTACCTTTTACATTTGACATAATATCATATGACAAAACTGGCCTGAAATTGATTCTCTGTAAATTTACTACTATAACAATTAATTTTTCCAGTCAAATGAGTAAATGAACACACAAGTTTATTTTTCACAAAGACAAGAGTTCTTAGAAAGCTATATCTTTTAGATATCTGAGTTTAATTTTAAAATAATGAATTCATAATGGTGTTTGATTATGCAATTAATTATTATAAGTAATAACAAAGATTTTTTTTGTCTTTCTAAATGCTGAATTTAGGTGAGCTAGTCAGTTTTTCAGTTACAACTATGTAAGTGTTACTCCCAGTGGCCGTTGCTTTCTGCTGAAAATTAAAGCCGGGTTGTTTTCAGCATTGGTACTCTTCAGACATGATACAATTTTATCATTGTAAATTCTTTTTTAAAAGATAGAAAATGAAACATTCTAAAAGCATATTCAGCTTGGCAGTTTGCTAAGTTGAATTGAATATGTCATTAATTGAATATGTCATTTATCTAATATTTATTAATTATCCAATTTTGAGTACTTTTATCTTTTTTTTTTAAGCCATACAAACAACTGTTTATAAGTGATGTAATGACATGGTTACATGAGTTTATGTGTAGTTACATTCAGTGCTGCACATTTGATTAGGTGGCATCTGTTAACTTATAACAAACCAAAATATCTACGTTACAATATGCTTCACATTAAACTCAAAAGTCAAGACTATGTACATTTTTCTGTTTCTAAATTTGTAAGAAATGCCTGCACTAACATCAAAGAACTTGAACCACTTTCAAAGAATTAATATTCTGCTGTATCATTTCTTCCCAAGTATAAATATCTTCTTTTAGTGATGATGAAAAGTGCATCAAAGGAAAAATTGCTTGATCAGTATATTTGATGGTTTTGAAGTGAAGGAAAATTTTCCCATTGATTTTACTCTTTTTGGAAGCATGCAATGTCTTTATACTCTGGGTTTTTTTTTCCTCTTCTTGTTAGAGACTGTTTATTAGCCTACCATGCATAAGAAAAATCCCTGCTACTAAGTTATTTCAAATCTCAGCTGGTTATAACATCTCTATCAGTTACAGTTTGGCTGTTTCTTAAGATGGTTTTATTTTCTCAGTGATTAAATTATGCTTGGTCTTTTAAGGGTGTTTTTTTTTCCTTCTTTCCATCCAAACATATCATGAAATGTAGTCAATAGTGATGGTGTAAATTATTTTAAACACTGTATATTGATGGGTTCTTCAAGTTTATAACATTAATGTTTAAAAACATTCTAACTGTTTGAAAGAGCGTTAACAGTTGCACCTTTTTTATTTTAATTTCATGTTTCTTTGTCATTCTTTTTTTCCCTACAGATTACTGAATCAAACAGCCTGCCTTTGCTTTGAAGGCTGCTTTTTATTTTAAATACAGAGCATGGTTGTGTGCAAAGGGATCTAAGCTATTGTTCTTCAGTGTGTTTATTTCTTTTAAACAAAAATATTGTACTCTTCTAAATAGCTATTGATTTTCCAAGGAGAATCACATGGTCTACATCTCTCCTCTCTCCATTCTCACATTGTGAGGGAGTGGTGTGTTTGGTTTTGTAGCTTTTTTTTTTTGTAGCAGATGTAACACCTTAAGCAAAATCCTCATCATTGTCAAAGGAAATTATGTTTTAGGTAGGAATTTTTAAAAAATTATATCTATAATTTAATCAGTGTAAAGTTGTAACACAAATACATACCTGCATAAACGTGTTTATATGTACGTGTGTCTGGGGCACCACACAGTTCAGATTTTTTTTTCCCAGTAAATTTTTTTAAATGCACCTTGTCTCAAAGAGAGGATTTGTCATACAATTAGACAGTGCTTATATAATGAAGCTTTCCAGCAGAGTAATTTAAGACATAAATTAAGTAATCTCCTTATTGACAATTTCTGATTGGTTTGAAGTGTTTTATTTTTAACTTTTTGGCCTGACAAGTAATAACTTCCAACAAGTAAGTGGCAATGTGCCATAATATCATGCTCAACAGTAGAATCTGTTAGTTTTATCATGCAATATATTTCTTGATAATTTTTGGTGGTAAGAGTCTACTAATGCATATTGTGCTAACGTGTACATTAGTTCTTCCTTAAGAATACTTCTTCAGAAAGAATACAAAGTTACAACTCTTGCAAAAAGTTGTTTCTAAAAATATGAGAAGTAGTTAAGATAATGATTCCAAATTCATTGGAGATTAGAGATACAATTGAATGTATTTATGATGGGTAATATTTTTTCATCCACACATTAATTTTATACAATTAATTTGTTCTATAATTTTCAGTATATTTTATATAATGAGTGTTATCTGTAATTAAATATTTCTTAAGACTTCTTGGGTTACTAAGAGGTTTATGTTAGATTTAGTTAGGATCGGAGCTTTAATTATGGAGGAAGAAAACCCCCATCTCATCAGTCTATATTTGTACTATTTATGTTATAAGCAATTGTCCAAATAACTCAGATTTTTTTTTTCTTTATTGTTAGAGCATGTATTATTTTTGCCTCATTTGCTGTTTAAAAGTTTGAGAATGACTTACTGTTCTATATACTGCTTTTATGGTGAAATACCCACAAATTCCTATCTTTGGTCTAATCATTAGTATGTAATACTAGTTACACAGTGAAACTGTTTTCTTTTATGCTTGCCTTAGACTTAGGTACCCTTATCTCCAGGTCTGTGTGTTGATGTAAGATCTCACAAATACTCACTTAATCAAAACTCAGCATTGCTTCACAACCCAAAGAGAAAATCATTTAAAACTGCAATGAAGACAAAATTTCTAAAGTAGGTTTTTATTCTCTGACTACCACATGTAAAAGTTTTATTTATGTGAGCTGTCCCATTGGGTTCCATCAGAATTTGTTGTGCTATATACTTTTATGTTTGGAATTTGTAATTTAAATATATGTCTGACACATACAGACTTATGCCAATACTTAATCTGAGTTCTGGTTTGTCTAATGGAGAAGGAAGTGTTTCTGAATGTGTTAGGATTATGATTACTGTTGCAAAAGTATTTTTTTCCTATGAAATGATCTTTTCTGGATTTACTCTTGTAGAAAATATACAATTAGGTGTGTGTATCAGAGAGCATTTTGATATGTTTGAAAAGGCCTGAGGACCTTCAAACCTAAAACTAGTTCAGTTTCTGAAATGCTTACTTTTTGTTTTCAATTGAATGTTGCTGGCTCGAAAAGGTTACTGATAATAATGTTTAAGCCTAATGGCAGAAAGGTAGTAGGAGGGTTAATGAATATTCTTATTTATTATATTTGAACTTTTTATATATATATATATATATATATATATATATATATAAGTAGCTATAACTTCTGAATGTCTTCATTTTGTCTTGTCTTCTAAAACAGGGTTGCTTTTTTATTTTTTATTTATTTGAATAGAGATTGCAAAATTGGAATGAATTATGAAGATGTTAAATCGCTGTCATTCAGTCACTTCAATAAGAATAGTTGTTTTTATTGTTGTTGTTGCTGTGATTTTCATTAAGCTCAGAAAAAAAATCAGGTCATATCTATTTTTGGGACTCACAGGGTTTTTAGGAGGTGAGTAAACAATTGCTAAGAGGCCTTGGACCTCTCCATCTTAAAATAAGTTAAATGACCACAGTGATTAAAAAGAAGCTCATTTTAGTGAGTTCATGATTTGAGAATATGATCAATTTATTTTCATCTCTGCATTTTAAATTTTGAAATTATTAAAATTGTCAAAGTTCCTTATTAACACTGATAAGGAAGCAGTTATTCTCAGAGCATAGACTCTTAAAGCAAGTATTTTTGTTACCAGAAGTTAAATCAAAGATTTCAGTTTAGCTGTCTAAATGAAGAGATGCAAAAGTAAAAACATACAGAATATAGAGTATTTAAACATAAACAGTATTTAATATTTAGAATATCACTAAAACTTAAACTTGTAAGCATCTTTTTAGATATGTACAGCCTTTCAACCCTTGATGTCAGATTCTTGCACAGAAGGGATGTTTTTGGGGTAGCTGGGGCAGCGCAATCAGAGGAGGGACAAATATTTTGGTCAGTCTTATTTTATCTAATCTTGGAAAAATCACTTTGGTAGTGTTTTGTTGTTGTTGTTGTTTTTTCATTGCACAGGCATCAAAATTCTCCATGTCAAATTTGGAAACTATGGTGTCACACAGTGTCCCAGAGCCTGGACAAATCATAATCCAGTAGCAGCATTAGAATTGCTACAGCACACTGAAATATGAAATTAAGATATGATGTTCTGTGACCATGGGAGATATTTGTGAGAGTGCTTTGTTGACAACTAATTGTTGTGACAACTAATTGATAATTATGGCTTGTATTCTTCTAACACCTTTCTTCCCAAAGGATCCTAAAGTGCCTTACAAAATTAGGGCCCATTCCTGCCCTGACTGAAATCAGTGGGAGTACTGCCAGTGGGAACAGCACTGGGCACTTAGGAAGCTAATAAAAGCTGCATTCAAACATCACTTCTGCCACTGAAATGTGTAACTGTTCAACTTACACAGCAATACTCCCAGTGGTTTAAGACAGGAAGTGAATATCATCATACAGATTGTAAATTTTAAAGAGAAAGTATGAATTTAAAGGGGTACATGGTCCAAATTAATATTAATATTAATGTTTATAACACTGATTTTGGTTAAGATTTCTGTTTGAGTCTTCATCCAAACAGATTTTATGTAGGGTTTTTTTTCTGAAGATCTGAACATTCATTCCAGTAGGTCTAATGACTGATACTGCTTTCATTATTAATATGTTGTGTACACATATTTTGGAGCTCAGATTTGCATGGTTTTGGTGCAATAATTTAAAAAAATTCAGACAAACATGACATGGACATACAAGTAATCTATAGTTATTGTATCCTTTTGCTGATTAGTTTTTAATTTCTACCTGAGAAAGCCTGGTATTACTATCAGTATTTTATTTGAAAAATATTATAGTATCATATTTGTTCCATTTACATATTAAGCTGATTGCTGTGATATGTGGAAGACAGGATTTGGTGTTTGTATACCTGAAATTCCAGTTGAAATTAAGCATAATATCACATATTCTGATCTTTTTCTTTATTTTTAATATAGGGACCTTTCATATAATATTTTTCAGCTACAAAAACATTAAACAGCATACATAGACAAAAAAAAAGTGAGAACTAATGCAGGTATTTGTAATACTGTGAAAAGGCCTGAATTGTTTTTTACACAGCAGTTTTTTTCTCGATCATTTATATTGCTGAATGACAAAATAATTATATAAGTTAACAATTTTAAAATTACTGCTATTTAACAAAGAGGAAAAATTAGCTCTTGGATGTTTTTGTTTGTCTCTAGTTAGAAACTTTCAGATGGGACTGAAAAATAAGAAACTCAAAGAATAACTAACCATCAGAAATTGTCTAGTAGAATATGTAGCAACTGAAGTCCTTGAATCAGATGAATATACATGCTGAATATTCAGAAAAAAAGGTTTGAAACTACAGGGCTAAATCAATTCAATTCTAGTCTTACTGAATCCTAGTCTTACTCAATAAATATTTACTAAATCTGCCAGCAAAATCACAGAAGATGAAGCTTTGCCTTATTGAATAGATAGAAATTATCTGTATTATTCATTTAAGTAGTATATTTACCTTATTAAAACAACTACCAAAAAAACTCCCCTCCAATAAACCCCAGACAAGCAAACAAACAAACAAACAAGAAACCACACACAAACAAAAAGATTAAAAAACACCCAACCCAACAAAAAATCCAAATAACAAACACTAAAAAGGCCCCAAAACAAAACCTGCAAAACAAAATTCAAAACATATGTAATAACACTTTTAAAATTAATGTCCTCCTTTTAATACTGTACCTACATAAACTATTTAGAGTGTACCCTGGGTCATCCCTGAGCAAGGAGTTTATAAGGTAGTTCATAAAAGGGGTTTCCAAAGAAATAACGGCATATTGTATGCATCTGTTACATAGATGTGGCTTTCAAGTAGTTTTTAATACATGGAAGAAGGCACTCTTTTAGAATGTAATTCATCAGTAGATATAAATGCCATCATCTACTAGAAACACAGTATTTTACAAAGTTTTCTAGCAATTAGAGCCTTTGAAATAGGCAAATTACTAAATCTATGGGGCATTAACAAGTGCTGTTTTCTTTCTTACCTTTCTGGCGAGAAATCTCACATCCTCTCCAATGAGAATTTGACATAAGTAAAAATAATTTGTCAGAACAGTTTCAGACAGCTACAGAGAGATATGGAAAGCAAGCATTGAAGTTAACAGCCAATTATTTTTGTTTTCTTTTGTATGTGTTTTCAATAAAAGTATTGCATTCCTAATGCTTCTAATTAAGTTGTTATGTCATAAACAGACATTTCAGTATAATAATTTGATGTAATGAGTTAAATTAGGGGTTAAACTATCTTTACAAAGAATCAGTCATTGATGCGTGTTAGAAAAAAACAATGAAATAGTTAAAGTTAAATATGGTGCCTGGACTTGGAGTTATTGATACATTAAGCTTGATATTGCACGGTCTCTTTTAGACGCAGACACGCAAAACTAAGAAAAAAGTAATTATGCAAGTTCTGATGATAGGCCAGGAGGAATTTAGCAGTTTAGTGAAAAGATACGATTGGATTTTATCCTAAGGGATAGGATTAGTGTGTGATCTCATGGTCACTTAATGAGTTTTCTGTTAGATCTCCCCTAAAGCCTGTTTTTGCAGTCCTTAGGCAGGCCAAACACCTCAAGGAAGCTGTGCACTTTTGCTAAGCAAAGAAGTTTTCAATATCTTCTGAAAACTTCAAATCATTTATTACACATATGTATATATTATGAAGGGCTAAATGACAGTTACTAAAAAGAAAATTCACTATTAAGTTTTATATTGTAAAGTATCTGGGCCTAAATGACTAATGCAATACAGAGATCACACATCCATCTCATAAGAAAAATAAATTAGCTGGTGTCAGATTCTGCATTCTTTTCTGACTTCTACCTTGCTCAGAAAAGCATTGTAGGATCTGACCATTAAAATCTTTTGTATTGTATTTCTTCACTATTTTGTAAGACTTTACTGGGTGCTAAAATACTTTTAATTAATTTCCATTAAACATGTTTTTATTGGCATATCTGTGACCATTGTAGGAAATACCAGCTTTGTATTAGAAAGTGAGGTGAATAAATCTTTTTTGTTTTCTTTTCTTCTTTTTTTTATGTTTTATTTATTTTCTTTAGACACGCTTTATATAAAAATAAACCCACATCAACTTCCTGGGAAAGTACTATTTTTCAAATATGTTTTAGAATTTGTTAAATAAAAATCTTCCTGACAAACAAAACATGACTTTGACTAAAAAGCCATTCAGCTGATCTAGTTTTATACTAAAGTCTTTGTCAGAAGCCTCAAAATTTAAACATGTATCAACAATTTTGAAAAAAAAAAAAACAACAAAATCTTCCTGACAAAATCTGTCATAAACAAATGGTTGATCTAGACTGTTAGAAACATCTGAATGCTATCTTACAGAATGCCCTGCTTTATGCTCTAAATTTTAATCAATACACCAGAGTAATTAAGATTATAAAATACACATTTTTATGCACAGTCATCTCATAATTGCAAGCTACAGGAATGGATTTTTTACCAATGTATTTTGTTGTTTAGAGTTCAAAATAATTTATATAATGAATAATTAAATAAATAATCCTTTAAGATTTATTCTATAGATTATTTAAACACCATACTCAAAAAAAGGCCAAGTAATGTTTTTAATAGAATATTTTCAAATGAGTTATTGTCAAATAGAATGTATAATTAAAGAGCGTATCTATGGCAAAAAATGATGCTTTTAATAGTTAATATATTGCTCATGTTTATATTTGCATGCTCCAATAAATTTAACTTCCAGAAATTTAATAATATCACCAGGAGCTACTTATGGGTGTAAAATTCTTCATATGTGTAAGCATTTGCAGGACTGAGCCTTCAATTTTCAATTGTTTGATTAAATGGGAAAAATATCTACTCAGTAGCCACAGGACCTTTTGAGATTGGTTCATGTATTTCTCTCTAACACTTTGTACATTATCCTTCAATGAATAGTAAAGAAAGCAAATATCAAACATTTTTTTCTGAAATGCAGTGAGATACTTAACAGAATAATCCAAAGACTGTTTTGAGATTGATAATATTTGTATTTGCAGTATTAAACACTGAGCATTAGAAACATTACATGATGTCATATATATATAACTTTATAATTATAGACTCATATATTTCTGTGTATACTTTTCATTTTCATTTAAACAGCGTCATAGGTGTATGGGATATCTTTGTATGCTTATATATGTATATAGAAGTCTCTTGTACTTAAAAGCACATTAGATCTAAATTATGCAGGGAAGTGCCACCATAATTTATGTAGCAGTTTAACTGAGTTCTGTTACAATGTTACTTTATGTTTACAACCTCAGATAGTTTTCATGGTTACTGGTACATTTTGGGGGGAAAACAAACAAACGGAACTAACGGGAAAAAAACAGCGAAAACAAACAACCAAAAAAATCCCAAACCTGCAATACGCAATGAAGACTCTCTTCATTCTGCCAGAGAAAAACTATTCCTGTGGTGCTTAGGCACTTCCCAAGAGAAGTGCAATGTGACGCCTCCTGTGGTGCAGTGAGGCGTGAAGCAGTACAAGAGGTAGATGGAACTGAAGAATGTCATATGAGGAAGCGCCACATCATAGGAAACATTCACAAGTGGACGACAGCTGTTGTTATGAACTATTAAAGACATCAGCAGGGTGTTCATTTATTTCAAGGTTTCAGAAGCCTGAGATGGCATTTCCTTCTATCTTCCCCTCCCTGCTGTCTGTCCTCCTCCCTCCCAAAGAAGATCTGCTATGTCAAGTACCTTTCATCGTGGCATGAACTGAATCATAAGGGTTGTGCTGCTTGTTGCTCACTCTTTGGCCCTCAGTTAAAGATTAGCTGGGACTGGGCATCGTAGCACCAAAGAGAAGCTCTCATGCTTGAAAAAAACACTTCAAGTTTTAAAGAGAGATGACAAGCAGACATGCTGAAAACCTACTGAAATGGCTGAAAGATGGTATCGTTTGGAGTGAAATGCATCTTAATTGTATGCCTAGTGACATAAGAGATATCTTCAACTTAGTACAACTATAAACCATATAATTATTAAGTTTAGACACAGTGACCGCTGGTTTTTAAGAAAGTATTAGAGAATGGATATAACCAAGAGAAAACTGAATTAGCAGTAACATTGACTATTCTTAATAGACAAAGTGTTAGTCCTTAGTTATGTGCACATAACTTCTGTAACTTTAGTAGCTTGTTTTACTTAAATCAAAATGTGATTATCCATAAGTATGTTTTAACTTCTGTCTGTTTATAGATACACACACACACACACACACACACACACACACATATATACATATATACACACACTCAAAAAACCCCCATGTATAGGTTTCCACACTGTTTTTTTTTTTTCTGATAGGATTGTAAGAAATTAGTGGCCTAAACGTTTTTTTAATGCTAAAAAACCCTTTATGTCCAGGTTGTGTAATCTACAAATTATTTGCATAATGAGTTCCTGTGAACATTTTTTATGCAAGCCGTGGCCTTGATTTCTCCACACATTTTACTTACACTGCTGGACTCCATTATGTTTGTCTGCTCCTAATTTAGATCAGACTAAGTAAAAGGGTGTGCAAAGGATGTGTCAAGAGTGCATTAGTCTGTTTCTTGAAGTTAGGCACTTCAGAATAGTAAAAGAATATCTTTAAATTAAGTTTATGTTCTACATCTGAGAAACCTAATTGGGACTATTATCACTTATTTAGCATACAACATAGTTCAAAAGCAACTGACACAAGGGTCACATACAGCAGACATAAAATTTCAAAGCATAATGGAGTTTATATTTTGATGGACTCTTTCTCAGGATAGCTACATATAATGTAGAATGACCCCAAAACACCAGCAGCCATATAATCATAATATTTTCAGGAGTAATATTTTCTCATAGGTTTATCTCATTGAAGCAGATATGAGCAATTAAACGCCAGAAATGCTTCTTCATCACAGTGTTTTTAGTACTACAAATTCTTTAGAAAACAATGCCTGCCTTATCATGCTGAGGGAATGCAAGAAGTTTTATTTTTTTTTTTATTTGTATCAAATATAAAGGGGTGTCTGAGGTTTTCATTCTGCCAGAGTCACGTTTGTCTTTTAAGAGCTTTTTGTTTTGGCTTGTGTGTTTTTAATATAAATGCATCTATTGAGATATTTTAGCACTGAATGTCAAAATTATTCCATGATGACCTGCATTTAAAGACAAAATATATGATCTCTAGCAAAGCAACATCCTGATAGTTGCTAATTAAGGATCTTTTATTCTCTGGAAGAATGCTCTAGATAACTATTTCAATAGCTTTGTTCTCTTGTCATTATTACACAATGTTTCTGTTGCTTTCACACATTTGTTGGTATCTGCCAAGCAGAACCCAATTTAGCCTGAAGCCTGGAGGAAGATAAAAGGAAAATATATTAGGCATATGGATGATAATTTGGATGGAAAAAAAAGGTGTCAACGATTTTATGCTCGTATTTTTGGTTACACAACCTATATGCCAACTTTTATATATACACATAATGTACAATTTCAGATGTCAAAGTTTACATCAACAAACAAAAAGCATATGCAATTACGACCCAGAGATTTGTATACACCTTCTAATATTACACATACAGCAGCTTATTTGGGAAAATTGACCCAACCAGCAGGAAAATTCAGGGCATTTGGAAAATGTGGTATTAGAATTCTGATCATTCTTAGAAAGTGTTAGCAGTATGCTGAAAAATACTCGACATGTTTTCTGAGATTAATAGACCATCAAGTCTTCACTGCATATTGCATCTTTCTATGACACTTTTGATGATTATAAAGCTTCCCTTTAACAGGGATGTGTAACAGGAATTGCATGTGTTTTAAAAGTATTTTGAATTGTACCACCCCTCCAAACTTTTCATTATCAGTGCTGGAAAATTTTTCTTTACAATTATTAAGTTATTTCCTTTATTAAAGCTGCTTTATTTATAGAGTTGACTACCTAATTAGTTCTAATTAAGAAACTAATTTTCCTCTCAACTCTACGTATTTGTGGTTGATTGACTTATCATATATAGTTTGAGATTTCTGTTCTTCTATTTCAGTTGGGCCTGTTGCATGGATTAATGAATGCTGAATTATTTTGAATAGAGGTTCTAAAAATGTACCAGAAAATATGTTCTTTTCCTCTTAGATGAATATAGCAGTTTGCTTTTCTGCCTGGCTGTCCTAAAACATTCTTATTCACAGTCCCTTTCAAGTCATCCATTTCAAAATGAAAAGAAAATCTGATCTTATTAAAGTTGCAGATCTTTAGTGAGTTCAGGCTTTCCCAATGTTCTAAGAAGGGGTTCTGTAGGCAATGCATAGTTAGAAATGAAAGTGCTCTGAAGTGGTTTGTGAATTCTTGCTATTCTGAAACTTTCATATCTGTGTACCATGAGCTGTATGGGTTTTTATGATTACAGATTTTTATTCACTATATTTCATTGTAAATGAGAAGTGTACTTTATACTAATCACAGTGTGAATTCTTTGTTCAGATCTGTGCGATCTGCTCAGTCTCATAGATCCAGAATGACTTTATTTGAGCCTTTGTGAGGCAATTCTCTTCAGGTAGAGATGGTCTAAACTTAATGCATGAGTTAATTTCCTTCTTACTTTAAAACTGGAGAGTTCAGTACATAAAATAATATTAATTAGAATAGACCATTCTCAGTAGATTCATTCTACAAATAAAATTATTTTTTAGTTGAACTTGAACATTTAACTTTAAACTAAAGGCATGAAAGGGTCTTAAATTTCTTTCAGGAGAAGTATGGTTCGTTTCCTTTTAAAATTCTATTGCTTTTATTCAAATCACAGAATAGCACATATATGTGAATAATAATAGAGAGCCCATTCTTGGAGACTTCAGCACTGTAACAGCTCTAATAACTCTTAAGTACCGCACAAAAAGTTCAAGATGGGGTTTTTTCAGTAACAAAGAAGCTTCAGTCAATAAATTTGAAGTGATTTTTCTTTCTAAGTTTTCAATTTTAAACCAAGAAAACACTTGTGGAAATTGCAATCTGTTTTTCACGTAGCAGCCAGTATACTGGGGATTATTTTGCTGTCTAAGAATCAAGTGTATTAAAAACTGGGCTACAGAGCTATTCTTGCCTGGCGTTGCATGCATTAAAAGTGATCTGTTCTCAACAGAATAGTATCTCAAGGAATTGTCAGAACTGCCATACACACAGTAAAATGCCTTCCTTGATGTGTGAGATATATTAAACTTGTGAAGACCAGTGCTCCTTTGAATCTGTTGAAATAACTAGCTGTCAGTCACTATGGAGATTGGAGAAGAAAAAGCCCCCTGGTGATACAACTTGTCACATCTTTCTCCCACCTTTCTCCCACACTTGCATACACATGTATGCACAAACATACCCACATTTCCAAAACAGAAAAAAATGCTGTGCTATTTCTGCTATTTCATACAATTTAGTACTGTTAAAAAAAAAAAAAAACAAAAAACCAAAAAACCTAAAGAAAAACCCCCCCAAAAAACCCACCCTAAACTAAACACAACAACAACAAAAACCACCAAAAGAACCATACCATCTGTTCAAAAGTACTACAATCCAGCTTTTTTAAAATTTATTTTTATTTTATTTCTACAACTCTGGACACTGTCATGTGGAAAGACTGCTAAAATGATGAAAGTATTAGAGAAAAAAGTTATTTTTAACTGTATTTGAAGTACATCTGTCATGAATGATAGCATGTCTATCTCAACTAAATAAGGAGCTATTTTCAAGTGTGTATAATAATCAGAAATATTTTGAATGAACTTTTGATTTTTCTGTTGCTCATACTGTTGATGAACTCTGTAACAGTGTGCCTTGCTGCTGCTATCACAATACAATCACCTGACATATATTAAGGTTATGTCATCCAAAATGATGTCTTAAAATATTTACGGCCTTTCTTGAGAATCTTCTGGACAGTAAGGGAAGGAACACTGTGAAATATTTAATTTTGATATGGCATGACTATTTCAGATAGTTTCTTAGATCTAATTTCAGAACACTGACATTTAAGATGTTCCCCTGTGCAACTTGCTGAGCCATTTCCAGTACTTCTGATAATTTTACCTAAACAAAATCTTGCCCTTTAATCAGTGCTATCAGTTTACTTTCTAGAGCACTTAATTGTCTAATGTTCAAAGCACCCATAAATCAAACAGTAATTTAAGAATTTAATTATGCTAAAAGCATTGGTAAATGGAATAGCAAAAATGACTGGCTGCCCTGGCAGTCTTGATTTATAAAATGAAAAAAAAGGTAAATATAAGAAACTCAAAGAAGTGGAAGTAGCAAGAAAATGTCAGAAAGTCTTAAAATGTTAAATTACTATGACAGTAGAAATATCTCCAAAATTACCACACCAATTTTTAGCAGAAAAGAGGAAACGGAACAGAACTTCCTTAAGAAAAATACTCCAATTAAATGACTCTGAAATTCTAGTATGATTGGTAGTAATAGGACACATTTTTGTCAGTGTGAGTACATTAGGAGTAATGTACATAATTCAAACAGCGTGAATGTTGTTAGAAATTGCATGTATTCTAGCAATTTTGTGCTTGACAGTGGAAGTGTGATTATCAGAATCAGGAACATATCGTTATTTTCTAAACAGTGTAGGGAACATTGGAAAGATTTTTCTAGAGAAGAATATAGAATTATTTTGCAGTAACTGGGAAAAAATAATTTTGCTATATCTTATTAACCTTCAATTTCTACGATTTTATGATCAGTTCTTATGTAATCTTTTTCAGTGAAATGGAAATATGCCTGATGAAGACTGTATTGTTCATTGTTTTGGACTCAAATCAATAATTCATATATATTATTTACTGGTATTTAAGCATTGCATTTTAGGCCAAATTCTTTCCTCCAAATTGCTTCCTCCAGTTATCTCAGAATCCTCTCATCCATATCATTCTTACATATTATTTTCATCTGAAAGGTAGTCATGAGTTTGGGGGGGAGGGGTGAGCGGCGGTCTGTTTTTCTTGTTTGTTTTTGTTGTTTTTGGGGTTTTTTTTTGTTTGTCTTTCATTTTTTGGGGTTTTTTTTTGGGCTTTTAGCTAGATTTTTGAACATTTTTATTACTTGCACATAGTTTAGTCACACTGACTGACTTCAAGCTACTTGTAGAACCGTCTAAATGTAAAGCTTATTCCTTGGGAGCTAGAAAGTAGAGAGTTGCTGGATTTTGTAATCTTCCAGGGAATTAATCTCAATCAATTTCCAATCTACCTCTTTGAGGATGAATGCACAGTAGAGATGCTGGTTGAATCAATTAATATTTGCCTCAGTAATGCGTGAAATTTTTAAAACATGGAATTATCCATCTAAAAGTGGGAGATGAATGTAACTTCTATCAGGTGTTCTGTTAGTACTACTGTTTCACTGAGTTTTTTAGCCTTCTCTTTACTTACAAGTGTCGTTACCAGGAAAAGGGCTTTTTAATGCAAGATGTACTTATATGAAGAAAGAACCTTTCTCTTGAGAAGTATGGATACTGTAGAAAGAGTCTTTTTGAAATTACACTTTTCAAGAAAAAAGCTTTTTCACACAAGAGGGACAGATACCAGAAAAGTATGTGAATGTTCTTCAAATTTCATTAAAATAATTGAAATTTCACTTATGCTGAATGCAAGCTTATATCAAATGTTATCAGTTCCCATTATAAATTTGATATCCTTCCTTGATACAAGATGAGAAAGTTCTTGAGTGATATTTTCCGTGGAAATTAGAACCTATGACACTGTGAAAGTTTTGGAAACAATATTTAGTTACTAATTGAAGAGAAAAAGAAAAAGAAAAAGAAAAAGAAAAAGAAAAAGAAAAAGAAAAAGAAAAAGAAAAAGAAAAAGAAAAAGAAAAAGAAAAAGTTTCTTTACACCATATATCAGCACTTGTGCTCTTTCACAGATTTTTAAATCTGGTCAAGAAGGAGAATGACACATTATATTTTTCTTTTTTCTTTCCTTCAGTTTCTAATATCATCATGTGAACAAAAGAATATGTCCATAACTTTCATGTTACTTCTGTCTGACATGTGTGTGATATAGATCATGAGTAACAATAGCCCTGCTGCCATAAGCCTGCTAAAGCAGGGGGGGAAATTTAAATGATAGCATCCTTCTTTTCTGATCAAACTTTCACAATTACCACATGTAGTTAGTTTCTCTAGGGAATGCTTTCTTTTATTTGTAAGAATAGAGTGTTTCAAATTATCTTTTCCCATCTATTTCATACATTACTTTGTGTCATGACTTGATTCATAATTTATTGATATCTGTATAAATCAGGAACAGCTACTGTGAAGCACTGAGCCAGTTCTCTAGGAGACAAGAATTAGACTGTATCTCTTTGTTCATCATGTCACAGGGAAATGATGAACCAACAGGAATTTCTATTATTAGAATCACTTCTATTATTCTAATAGATTTCTAATACTTACTTCTAGTAACTTCTATTACTAAAACATTTCTAAAACCCACATTTCTCACATTGTTCGGTAAAACACCTATTTTATGATAAAAACCAGTGCTTCAACAATCTGAAAAACTCCCTCAACTCAGTTCAGCTTTAAATATTTTCACAAAAAAAGGGCCACAATGTCCCTATCCCAGAAACAAATATCTATAGTATTGAGATATCTGCAGAAAGTCGTTGATTTACACTGAAATTATTTTAAAATAGTCAGTTGATATGTTCTGAAAGGAAGTCTTGTGGATCTTAAGAATATCCCCCATCCCACAATTCGGAATAGAATAGAATAGAATAGAATAGAACTAATTTGGATTGAAAGGAACCAAAACTGACTCTCCAGTCCAACTGCCTGACCAATTCTAGGCTGATTAATTTAAATTATATTATCAGGGATGTTTTCCAAATGCCTTTTAAACACTGACAGGCTTGGGGTATCAACCACCTTTTTAGGAAGTCTATTCCAATGTTCCGTGGAATTCTTCCTAATGTCCCGAGTCTACTGTCAAAAAACAGCTCTAATGGCCACATAGCTCTTAAAATAATCTATCTCATGTTTTTATAATTATTTTAATTCTTCTCTTAATTTCCAAAATTTCATTAAATGCAACTTAAATTCAAAAAAATATTTTCTGTTTCATGGAGTTCTGTCATTGGTATGTGTTTCAAGCACACATTAACAATCTTATTATATAATGCTATAATATGACTAACTGATTTTCATTTTCTAGGATCCTGTTTCAGTTTACTCAAATCCTAAGTCAGCATGCTGATAAGCTGGCTCTTTATTTTGCTTCTCCCACTGTTTTAAGTCTTTATTGTTTTTAAATTAGCTTAGTGTAATATTCCTGTAATCATGATTTTATTTTCCTATAGGAAGAAGAAGAAACGGGTAAACATCTAATGCCCAAGATAAAGGTGGAGATTTTTTTTAAATTTTATTTTTATTATTATTATTTGGCTAAAAGTAAGATACTGAGAACTAAACCCTGGAATTTAATAGCGGTGATAGTACTGAATTAGGCAGAAAATAGGAATGTGCATGAATAAGAAAGTATACATTTGGTAGAGTGCAAATAATTGTTTTTATCTCTCAGTGGTAAGACCTTATGTATCAAACTAAAATAAAAATAGGGAGCACTATGCAGATGTCTGTTGACCTACCTGCTTTTGTATCATTAACATGAACCAGAAATGTATTTTCATCCTAAAACAGCTAGCTCTCTACAATAGGCTTATGTAAAATCTACATTAGGCTTATGTGCTATAGTTGATGATGAGACGTAACAATAAGACTTCTCCAGTCTGAAAAAACCCAGTATTTTTAGGCTTTCCTTACAGGAGACAGGTGACATATGAGATTGCTAAACCAGCTAAAACTGTGAAGTAAGCCAAACCTAGGAAAACTAAGCCAAGCTTCCAAAGAAAATTAAACTCTTACGGAAGAAAAACCAGATGCTCACAGAAAATATATGACATATCCATTCTGAGAAGGAAATATGAGGTATGCAAAGGCTTTTGAAGGTCTTCAGTACATTATACTCAAATGTTATTCAGTTAGTATAGTAAAATAGGTATTTTCCTGGGTTTTTTTTAAAAGAAATTCCATGTGATTTTCTTTATTAGATAAAAATAATTACCTTTCAAATATAAACTAAAGAATAGATGCTTTAAACAAGAAATTTGAATTTGTGATAAAGAGAAATTAAAGGGACTGAAAGAAAAAATGTGATTTTCTCTTTCAGCAGCAGTCCATGTTGTCTTTAGGACTGGATTTTCCACAGGCTATATGTTGAAAAGTAAGCAACACTTGCAAACTCAAAATTGAACACACTTTTAAATCATGTTTGTGGATTCAAATATTTTATCCAGAAATATTCTATAGAATATACTAGTAAAAATAATAACATGTAAATATGTCTAGCTTATGTACTTTAGGCTAGTAAGACAAAGGCAATTTAAATGCAACTGAAAAAATTTATAGCTCTAGAAGATAATATATACTACATCTGGGAAGGCATTTAAATAATTCCACTGTATCAACCTTTCTAGGGGAAAACTATAAAACAGAGCGACACATATGAAAAAAAATTGATTTAAAGACCCATTTCATCCTCTGCTTCTGGGAAAGGGGGTCCTATGATGCCTTGAATATGCATATATGATATAAGCTGTAAATGTAGAGTGGCAATGTGTCTCTTTATAGTTCAATAATACTTAGAGATTATTAGAAATTCAGGAACATGAGCAAAAATGGAGGAATTTCTTTCCTCACTGTCTCCCAACTATCAACACAGCAGAGCTGCATCTTCATCTCACTTACACCTCAAAGCATCGATCACACTACCATTTCATAGGAGCTGTATAAAGCAATTCCTGCCCTAAATATCTTCAAGGATAAAACATGAGATGGAGGACAGATAAGACAATAAAAAACCCAGAGAGGATCAGTAACTTCTGTTTTAAAATTTATAAAAATCTGGATTTATATGGGACTTTAAATGAGTGTGTAGTATTAGCACCAAAAACAATCAGAGGTTTTAGAAGCTGTGAAACCTAAATGTAATGTAGAAGATTATGTAATTCTAATACTATTGCAATTGTTTGGGCTTTTTTCTGTAAAGCAAACAAACTAAATCCCTATATCCATTATTTATGTTTTACACAAACAAGTACAAGCCCAAAAGGGAAAGAGAGTATATCTTAAAACTAAAAATGAAATAAACTCAGTAGTCTTTAGTTAATCAGATGCAATCCTAAATTACACAATTGTCCAATTTAGTCTTGTTTCAGGAGTTAAGAAAGACCTGGTACTATGTTTAGAAGTAATTCCACTCAATGAAAAGGGGCTTTTGAGAAGTACTTCTTTGCCTAATTGCTGCAGACTTGCTTTTTGTAAGTTTTAGTTGAAGTTTATATTAGACCATTGATTGATAGGTTGGAAAGTCTACCTGATACTTTCTTTTGCCTGTATTTATGTGATGAATACATATTAACACTTTGGTTAACAGCCACAGAAGAAAAAATCTTGGAAAGAACTACTGTAATTTAGCTTAAATAAATAAATAAATAAAACAAAGTAATTAATTGATTAATAGATAATTCTCCTTTGAAATACTTCTTTCTGAGTCAGCTTGGCAAATTTAGTCAGTGTTTTCTATTTAGATCTGTGGTTTTGATCAGGATAAACTTTTGTCAATAGACCACCCCCCAGTGAAGATGCAGATATTTTCTCTCCAGATGTTGAGGCTCATTAAATTGCCAGTTGTGTATATATCCTTTTATTTAGTCGTTTTATTAGCATCTTGTTACCTTAGCCACCCCAGCACAAGGTCATGATTTAACAGCACTCAATATCTTCAGTCATTTTTATTAAATATTTCTAACCTTTTATAAAAGGTGATAAAAATAGAAACTTGTACATATAAAAGGAAAATACTTTGTCTATAAAATATTCATATTTTTTAGGTTTTTAAAAATTATGTATCTGAGGTACATTTATCAATTTATCTTATATATATATTAGACATTGCATTAATGTCACAAGTAGATTGTTATGGATTGTAAATTGGTCACTTGGAATTTCAAATTCTTCAACACTTACAATTTGTCTTCTTTATGATGACATAAATATAGCCAAGTTGCCTACTATCACCAGAAAGAAAACTGTCATATATCCAGGTATGGAATTAAGACTTTCATGTAAATTTAACACACTGAGCTATTATTGATGTTCCAAGATCACAGAGGAAAATGCCACTAAGAAATCACCAAAATTTAAGTGCATAGCACCTATGGGTTTACAGGAACATTCTATTTTAGCTTGACATTAGCCATATAAAAGTGAAGGTTCTTACCTTAGGCCAGTCTTCTTTAACACATAGTCTAGAAAGAAAATGCTTCCACCAAATGTCCTTTTCATACCCAGTACAATGTAGCAATATCTCCATTAGTGGAGATGAAACTCTCAGTCAGGACACAAGAAATATATCTCTGTTTATGTGGATGATTATGACTAGATCTTGGTCAAATAAAATATCTAAATAACTGTTAATGCAGTATATAATATAAGCAGGTTTTAGTAGAAAAATAAAGGTTTGCTGTCTTTGGCTTTATAGAATTCACAGATACAAAGCAGCAAAGCACCTTCCTGGCTGCCTTAGGATTTTATCTCTGTGTGGGACCAAACCTTAGTGCTTTTACTCAAATGTCTAAAAGTGAGTATTCCCCATGTTTGGGCTGGATGTGCTCTGCAAGCATCTCTGTCAGGACAGGGGGCAATCTGCTTAGATGGAAGCTGCCTGCCACCTCTGGAAACTAATTTGACTGGTTAGCCCAGTCTCCAGCAGCATTTTATACCTTTTTTTTCCCAGGCTTATGTGTACCAAAGTCAATTGAAATCATCACAGCTCACCTGTCTCTGCAATACATTAATGATGTGAGCATCCAGAGAGCTCCTCCTGAAATTTTCACCTTGTGTTCTTATCTCAGGACAAATCACATCAGAGACAATCCCATGGGAGAGGGTGTTTGTGGGGAGTAAGGAAGCATGGGCAGACACAGCTATCTTTCATCTCTTTTACAGACAAAGGGAGCTAAGAGAATGATAAGGACAAAATGGGTAGTCTTAGGTATTTTAAGGTAAACGTAATGAATTCCAAATGCAATAACTGCTGAGAAAAAGCATACATTTCATCTTGTATATGATGGGAACACAAAAGAAGTAGGAAAGAATTCAGCAAAAATTCTGTTGTTGATATACAGTGGAAGAGTTAAAAATTAATGTTTTCCACTGTCCCATGGATTCCCAAGGGCTGTGGGAACTGATTTTATATTCTTGCTAGGCCTTTCTGATGATTTATTTAGTGCCTTCTTCCATGCTGCTGTAAGGGAGGTATGTACATGGATAAAAATATCAGATGAGTTGGGGTAAAGTACAACATGAATGATACCCTACAAAAAGGCAATTTGAGGAATTTGAGAGGATATTAATCCCATTTTATGTTAATCGTCCTTTAGTGATTAATCGTCTAAAAAAAGTTATTTCAGTGTCATCTTAGACTACCATTAATTACTCATAAATCCATTTATTTGGGTGGTCCAATGTCACTGGAGAGAAGAAAGCTCCTGGAAACTTCAATTATCTCAGAGAAGAAGCCACCTTCACAGAAATGTACCTCTGTCACCTTCATATTCATTGCAGACTAAGACCTCCCTCATTCCAGGAGAGAGAGCTCAATAGAGATTCATTAACGGCTGGAACCTTCTGTTTTTGTCAAGCTATGTATTATAACAATACACAATTATAATAATACTAAAACACTGCTCTCTCTTGATCTTGTTTTGTCAATCTACCAGTTTGCTTTAAGCAAGAAAGACTGTACAGTTCAGTGCATCTCAATTAGACATTATCCATCTGAAGGTCTTAGCCTTTAAGTACATGACCTTGACTCGGTTAAACCATCAAAGCCGTGCTTACAAATGTGTCTGTGATGTGTCTTGCTGAATCAGACACTGGCCTTGTAGCATGTTGGGAACACACTGCTGCACAACTTGAGGTGCCCTCAGTCATTTTTGTAATAAATAAGTTCTTGCTGCCTCAGCTGTTCTCTCTTTATTTGCCATTTACTTGCTCCAAGGCAGCCTGTTGGGAATCACAGGATGCAATATGTAACACAGAACCAGAAAAGAGACATTTTTTTCTATTTTATGACCACTGTGAAACAAAGTTAGCTATTTTTCCATCCTGTGTTATTCCAGCAGAAATTGAAAAAAAATGCGTAACATTGTTTTGGTGGTGTCATTATCATATATGGTGATCTCAAAAGTCATTAAAATACATATCATACTTCCAGAAGTAATTATTACTTTATATTACTTTACGTGATAGTTTTGTATTGGTTTATCTCTTTCTCCACTTTTGATTGCAGAAACAATCCTTAAAATTTTATCAACAAAATAATCTTATATTTTTATGTAATAATGTTATACTGACAGTTTGAAGCCAATGCTGAAACAGTTTTGAAATCAACAATTAACCTAAACCCTACAACAAAGTACTGCATTATTTTCCGTCACACAAGAAGTGAGAGCTACTGAAAATGTAGAGTTATGGCCTTTTCCAGAAAAAAAAGTAAAGTCACATTAGGCTATCCTAAGTTTGCAGTAGACTACATTTAGTTTAATTTAATTTTAGGCTTATGAACTGTAATAAATCCAAAAAGCAAAGAAACAGAGTGACATGTTTACATGTGCAAACTTTCATTTTGCAAACTAAAAGCATCCCTTTTAATTCTACAGTCAATAGAGTTATGATCTAATTCTGTATCTCATTTTGATCAGTCTTTTCCCATAAGATATTTTTTACAAATCTTTATTTTTCATAGTGGTTTATTTTCTGAACAATACAGAGCATTTACTATTAATCTAGAGTACATAGTGGTTAAAATTCTAATAAGAAACACAGAATAAAAATAAATTATTAATCTAAGTGAAAGCTTACATAAAGCACAATTACCTTCCTTGCTGTCTTGCACAGAAGTCTCAAACAGTGCTAACAAGCATGCCTTAGCAACAGTTTGTCAGTTTTACTGTGGAATATTTGCACATTTCCAGCATCTTCTTTAAACATGCCTGTGACACCAGCAGTTTGTGCTTTGTCTGTAGTAACTTCTCTGAAATGTCAGCAAGTTGCTTTTTTTTGTCCATGAACAAGACTTCCAGTGCGGTTTTGGGTTTTTTAAAGTTTTAGATTATTAGAAGTGTTTCTAAATAAGATATCACCATTGCAGTGTTAATGCAATTTTCAGAGAATACATTAAAGCTGTTCTTTAATTCACCTAATTTCAATCATCAAAAAGTCATTCAATTAAAGTTAGTAATTTTTGGTTTATTGGTAGTCAGTAGTGAGAGGCAAATATTAAATGGGTCCTTCACAAAGAACCTTGGGGTGGGTTGAACCTGTCTGGAGGAAAGGTGCCAACAAAGCTACCCTACCACTCACCTCCTCAGTTGAATATGAGAAAATACAATGGAAATCTCATGGGTGAAGATAATGACAGGGAGATTATTCACCAATTATCATTATATGGAAACCTAACTTGATTTAGGGAAATTTTTTAAATTGTAAATTAATAATATTATTCTCTTGCTTGGGCTATCTGTGCGCTGCAGCTTCTTTCCGGGCACGCTGACCTGTTCTGGCATGGGGTCCCCATGGGCTGCAGTGTGTAAATCTGTGTCGCCATGGTAATTTTCAAGGATTACAGCTCAGTCTTGGTTCTTCCTTTGGGGAACCTCCCCAGTTTTTTCTCTGGCCTGGGTTTCTGAATATATATTTCCTCACTCCTGTTTCTTTTACATTTCCTCACTCCTGTCTTCTGGATTCTGTTGCACAGCAGGTTTTACCCTTTCTTAAATATGTTATCACAGAAGTACCACGAATGTCACTGATGAGCTCAGCTTTGTCAGTGACGGGTCCATCTTGGAGTCATCTGAAAGTGCCTCTGTCTCTGTGTGACCTGGGAACAACTCCTAGTGTCATCTCACAGAAGTCGCATCTGCAGCACCCTGAATTCCTTTGCTTAGCATTGGAAAAATTGTCATATCCTTTAATATGTTAAAACAACAACAACAAGCTATTTACAGTAATGCTAGATTTTAATTTTGATGCAGATGCAACCTTTTCCCTTCATTTTCATTTAAAAAAAATAATTCTACTTGCCAACTCCAAAACCTGACCCGACCAAAATGTTACATAGTTACACATCAAAGAGTTAAAATGGCATAATCAGGTTTTAAAGTATCCCTTCAAGTCATTATTCTTCATCACTTTGTAACAGCACTACAAAAGTCAGAGAAAGCTGGCTACCAGCTTAATGTCAACTACATCTATATTTTATCAGCTAAGCAGCTCACAGTGGTCAGGATACACTATGCATTTAGATAATTTTTTATTTGTTTGTTTGCTTTCAACTGATTTACTGCATGAGTTATCCAAATTCTGAGGAAAGCATTTTCTTTTAATGATTTAAATTTATATTATTCAAATATTGAAGCAAATTTATTTGTTTAACATACAGAATCACTTAATCTCTCTGAATAATTACTCGTGTGTTTTCCTGTATATTAAATGTCACACTAAGAGATTTTAAAAAGGAGTTTAATGTATGTTATCCAATCCAGTAGCTAACTATTTGATTGGAACCTAAATGACCTCAACTACAACTCTAAACTGCTTTCCACCAATTACACAAACCAGAGATAATTTTTTGTTCCCTTCAAGTGTTCATTCCAGGCTGGAGATATGAATACTGGAGTTAGTAATTTCTGTGTTTTATAAAGAGATTCATTAAAAGAGATTTTTATAAAGGTCTGTGCTACTGGGTTTTTTTCTGATGTTGATCAAAAAATGGATAAGTATTTTTCATGGGAGAAAATTAGCTAGCCATGTTTTCTGCTATATGGCAATACAAACACCCATTATTCATTACAGGACTGTTTTAAGTTTTAATGTCCATACAACCAGTAAAACGCTGTTTGTACATTATTTTCATGATAGAGGCTATCAGCAAAGAACTTATGTTGATCAAAGACAGCATTTCTAGGTAAATTCTTAAAATAATTTTTTTTAAAATATAGTATTTTTTAACTTAACACATTAATTGACTCGCTTGAAGAAAGAGATGTAAGAGACACTTCAAACACCCTCCATGGATACACTTGGGATGTTTAATCAAAGATACTGAAACTATTTATCAGTTTGTTGTAAAAATTCAAATAATAATGCCGAATAATTTTATTTAATTTGAAAAACGCAGTTAATTTTATTTGAACAGGAAAGAAACAATATGAAAGTTTTAAAGGTGAACAATCTTTGTATTTATAAGAACAGCAATCAATGTTACAAAATTGTACTTGTATTCAGCAGAATTAATTACATCAGAAAACAGGATGATTTTCCTTTACACAGTTTAGCATACCTATTAGAGAATCCAAATAGATTGAAAAAGCTAAATCTCACTCCTTTCTGAGCCATGAAAGTTTTTGGCAGTGTGCTAGAAGGATTAATATTTGGACCTCTGCCATTTCTTCACATAAACTATTAAATAAATTATATTTGAAGATAAGGTATTCTAAAAGTTAAATGATTTAGAATTTTAAGCTAAAAATGGAAAAGATGGTTTTAAAGGTTGAAATCTACGGACATGCATGAAATTTTAGCAGAATACTCTGAGCAGCAACTTTAATGTCTTATTCATTGTCATATATTCTGCAACTCTGATGTTAAATTAATATGGTAAAAGAATCTTCTGAGTGTATTGGTGATGTATGAGAAAAGCAAACAGTGCATCTGAAACAGGCTCTATGAATTTGTAGTTTAGGTGGTGTGTCTGATGCACCATGTTTAGGAGAGTTCAGTAAGTAATTTTTTGGATGGGATAAAACTGAGGATTGGCACAAAAAGCAAAGAAAATCCCAGGCCCTGGTAAAGTACATATTTTCAGCATCTTATTTCCTTCTAACTGTAGAAATCAATTTTCTTAACAGAATTTTGAAACAAATTGTCAGTGGATACCTGCCACCTAATTTTAATTACCTTGTTGATGAGTCTAACTTAGAAACACTTAATGAAATACAAATTTTCTAATTCATGCATGTGTTCTGGATTTGTCAGATGGTTAATAACACCAGTCTGTGTTAGATTACTGTAGTAGAGTGCTGACAGACCACAGAAAGACATACATGTTTGGCTTCCAAAGCTGCAGAATGTGCTTCTGCACAGAAAATCAGGGTTCAGATCAACTACAGTGCTATTCCTCTAAATAGGTATGTAACAATTTAAAGTTACATTTTCACCTATATTTTCAAACAGGGTTGCATATTGCTGGTCATAAATTAATACATGAAGTACTTTTGGAAGATGATGGAAGTAAGCAAACCTTAAAAGCCACAGTCAATAAAACATTTGACGTGAGAATCTCCTCCACAAATTTAAGAAAAGCACAATGTCAATACAATGGTTACCCAAACTTCTTTATGACCACTGGAAGAAAACTGCCTTTTAAAGAGCACGACTGCTTTGATTTCAGTTACCTACAGTAGGATGAGACTAACCACACTCCAAAACAGCCTCTTCTTTCTACCAACTAGATCAAAAGAAGAAAGAGATTTTTAACTGATTCACTTTGGTTAAGACTTCTACAGTGACTAGATTAAATTTCATAAGCATATGTCTTTAACAGCATTTAAGATGATCTTGGGTACCTGACACTGGCTGCTCAAGCTGGTAGATAAACCACAGGTTTTCTGCACCTATGAACTATCCACTCCAAAACAAATATGTTCAGACATCTTAAATAGCAGTAAACAATTGAGTTTAGGCAAGGTAATTTAGCTTTTGAAAACAATTTCAAAGACAAAAATTATAGGAATGAGGTCAGTAAAGGGATGACATCATAGCAGAAAACATCATTAATGTTTTGCATGCTACATTTTTATGTAATAAATAGTCAGAAGGCAAACGTCGCATTCATTAAATCATCGAAAATTAGTACCTCCTGAGAACATTTCATAAAACAAATGAAAAACTAAATCCCTAGAGCTGCAACTCCTCCATCATGGAATGGTTAAATGGACTTCAGAGCTATGTAAGACATGAGCTTGAACTGTCCGTTTTTTAATTCGGGATTTTTTGGCGATGGTGGTGGTGGCAATAATAGGGTGTGTGCATGTGTATGTGTTTTTCTTGGATACTGGTGAGTCTAGGAATTTAAACATGAACAATCTGCATAGTCATTTAAATTATTTTCTGCTCAGCTAAGAGCAAATAAAAGGTGCAATTCATTTGGCACTTTAGGTTGCTCAAGTGCTTTCTTTCTGTAGACTGCAAGGGCATGAGTCATTATAATCCCTCTGGCAGGAACATGACACAGCTTCACTACAGGAGCTGTGTTTGACTTTTGTATGAGCTGTAGGACTACTCTACACAAGGAAAAAATCAAAGATTAAATCAGTTTCACAAGAATTCAGATTAAAAGTCTGGGTGAGAATGACAAATTAAACAGTGATTTGTCTTTCAAAGAAGTTTAAAGGTTTATACTTTTGAAAAAAAATTACTGTAATGTTAACTATTAAAAACATTCTAAAAATATATGCTAGAGAATATTTTTACTTTACCAGAAAGACAGGACTAAAATTGTAACTCTTTTCATGCTTTGAGTTCTATAACTTCTGAGCTGAATTTAAACAGGAAAATACATGTGAGTGGCTGATTTTAGTGCATGTATTGATGTGATATCTGCATAGATAAGTGATTATTATAAGTGTTCTATAAGGAGAGTACAGAAATATGTAAGTAAAATCAAAAGTGAAAAAGAAAAGTAGTTCTGGCATCTTAAAATCATAGTCCTTGTTCTGTAAATCTGCTATTTATAGCATTTTTAATTTCATATAATCTTTTAAAAGAGTTCAGGATTAGGTATACCTATATTTCACCTTAGTTTTAACATTTTAAATGTACGTATCATCATATCTTGGTATTATCAAGTAGTGGTATGTTAGAAAGTTCTAAACAAAAACAAGGATATAGGTATATATATATAAACAGTAAGTTCTCAAAGAGATTATGTCTCTAACTAACCAAACACCAGAATCATCTTGAATTAAAATTTAGTAGAATTATTTTCTAGATATTATCTGGGTCTTTGCCACTCTACTCCAAAATATTTCCATTATTTCACAGGTTTTAATTAAATTAGTTATGTCACCAGAATTACTCAAAATATGTTTACTCAGTCACTGAATAAGTGAAAGAAACATCACATAAATCCTTTGAACTGTTTTTTTTTTTGTTTTTTTTTTTTAATTCCGGGTATTCAGGATTTCATATCAACACATAAGACCACCTGCTGGATGGGATGCAACCCAGAGGGACCTGGAGAAGCTTAAGAAGTGGGCACATGGGAATGTTATGAGGTTTAAGAAGACCAAGTGCAAGGTGCCGCGCCTAGGTCAGGGCAATGCCCAAGATCAAAATAGGCTGGGGAATGAACAGATCAAGAACAGACCTGCCAAGAAGGACTTGGGGATGGTGGATGAGAGGCTGGACATGAACCAGCAAACCAATTGTGTCCTGGGCTGCATAAAAAACCAGTGTGGCCAGCAGGGCAAGGGAAATTATTCTCCCCCTTTACTCAAGTCCTGGTGAGACCCCACGTGGAATTTCACTGTACAGTGCCAGAACAGAGCGATGGAGAAGCCTTGATGGCTTTGATCTAGCATTTGTCTGGCATTGGTGCTTGCAAACACATAGGTATTACAAAAAGAAAGGACAGTTTGACCAAATGCAGCTTTAATCTATTCCAGGTGAACTTCCTCTGGAAGTTGTTTTACGGAAGTGGCTTTTCTGAAATTTCTCTAATGTTTAACTCCAAGAATGGGCAAAAACAATTTCCTTGACTGGACTGCCATCATCTTATAAGCATAATACAGTTCACATGCAGACTGAAACCACTTTACTGTCCTCACTGCCCACAGGCTGACACACAAACACAAACAGCTCCAACAGCCTTATCCTGTTCTCTACTCTGGCTCATCAAGAGGAAGGTTCATTAGTACAAAATATATCCATGTGCGCAATGTGGATTTTGGCTGCCCCCCAAACCCATCTCAAACATTTCAAACTCTTCACAAAGTGCTCTAGTCCTGACCATCCTAGTGGCCTCCTCTGGAGCTGCCCAGTTTATCAGTGTCTTTCAAGTGCTGTAAACCCTAGAACTGGATACAGATGTAATCGAATGAGTGCTAACTAGAGGGGGATGGTCACTGGTTAACTGGCTGTGCTCCTATTAACACAACACCCAATGTTGTCAGCTTTCATTGCTTCGGGACACACTGCTGACCTTTGAGCCTGTTGTCCCCAGGAGCCCCCAAGTACTTCAATGCAGAGATGAGTCCCAGACATCAAATTCTCAGTCTGAAAATTGCAGAAATGTTATCCATTGCCTTTATTCTTGTTGATTTTCACATTGTTCCCAGGGCCTTTCTCTTTGTCTGGTTTCCTCTGGATGCCAGCCCTGTATCAGCTGCACTTGCAGACTGTCATCAATCACAAATCTGATGATGGTGCTTCCTGTCTTCTCCTCCAGCCTCTTCATAAACAGGAACTAAAAGGGATAGGTGCCACTATAGATTACTGAGGAACTCCATTTGCAACCAGCGCCGGTAACCTCTATCCTTTGAACTTGATGATACAGGCAGTTTTTACTCATCTAGATGATACAAACTGGATGCAAGGATGCTGTGGGAGCCCATGACAAAAGCCTTCCGAAATGTAAGGTAGAAATATTCTGCTGGTCTTCCGTAAGGCAAAGATCTAGTCATTTCATCACAGAAGGCAATCAGGCATGTTGTGCATGATAGTAAATCATGCTGGCTATTTCAAATCACCTTATTCTCATTTATGTGCTGCAAAATGGCTTCCACAAACTGACTCTATAATACATTTATATGATTCTGAGTGACATCCAGAAGACAAAATTGCAATTCCTTAATTCCACACAGGACATAGGAAAGAAACTTTCTGTTATACTGGGGAAACAGAAATGTGAAATTCTAAAAAAAAGATTAAAAAGATATTCTGCTAGATTGGCTAAGCATGGTTAACAAAACAATACTACGATTGTAAAAGGGTCAGATTAAAGTTAGTTTTCCCAAGTCTGAGCCTGTCTTAATAACAGGAGTAGCATAAGCTATATATGTGCAACTTAAGAATCTATATGTGAATGGAGAACTCCAGACTAAAGCATTATTTAAAAGCATTATAACCTTCTTAAAAGAAGCAGAGACAATCTTGATTGAGTGTTGGTCTATAATGCATTTCATTTTATATGCAAAGTACTAGTAATGAAGGATTTAACTTTGCATGATCACACCTGTAAACATGAGTGATCTGAAAAAGACCAAAAATGTGCCCAGGAAGATTTGGAAGCTGTGTTTCCACCATAACATTGGCAATACATTTAATTAGTGAAAGACATGTGCTGATTTAAAACAGCAGTGCCATATTTAGAAGCTGACATTCAAAAGACCTTTAGCCAAATAAAAAATTAATACAGAACGGATGAAGACAGGGATTCATCCTGTAGATAGCTGAGATTTCTGACTATAATACATTGTGCTGGATTTATGTTTCAGGAAATAGAACTGTTAACATAAATTTAAGAAGAAAAATGTCTGAAAACAGTCTCTTTCACTGATTTAAGTGATATCAGACATCTTTTATTGAACAAAGACTGCTCCCAAAAAAGGTATGACTGGTTAGCACAGAACGGTGATCATTCAGGCAAAGGGACTGACAAATCTTTTTTTATCTAGCTCTTGAGTACGTACCTAACATAACATGAGCTGATGCATAACATAGAAAATTGCTTTTAACTCAATGATGTATAGGTACCAGATCTGAGAAAAAAAATGTATCATTTTCAGGTATTCACATCCTGACTAGCTCACCAAACTCCCACAGAAACTCAGGAGAAGCAGCTGAGGAAGCCTTTTTTTTTTTTTTTTTTTTTTTTTTTTTTTTTTTTTTTTTTTTTTTGATGTAGCAGAACCTTTAGTTGTGGGCACAGGCAGCCTGATGTCCCAGGTACTTGAGTTTTCCTACCTATTTGTTTCATTGTGTTGAAGTTTTCCCAATGTATCTTCCTTCTCAAAATAAATTACATTCTTGTTTACTTGTATCTACTGTAACAGTTCTCTAAATCTTTTCTCCTCCTCAGCAAAATATTTTTTATTTAGAATACAGCAGCATAAGTGACATATATAGATAACAGTGTGAACCTGACTTAATGTTATACACAATGCAGCAGAGTGGAAACAACCCTTTCCACAAAAGAATAGTTTAAAAAGTGAAGAAATGTCGAGTGTGCTTTACTGTTCTGTCAAGTCTCTAGATTCTTATAAATTGCAGAAATATACTTTACTTGAAGTCACTTTCCCAACATGGTTCCTGTAACTGGTAATGAGGAGCATTGTTTTCTGTTTAGTTGGACTCTGTTCCAGGGCTTCTGCTCATTTTTAACTACTATCCAAAGTGAATGTGCTTTGGAGATACTCCTCTCTGATTCCCATAACAAAATAGATTTAAAGGAAATTTTCTTAACATATCTTTGCAAGTTTTCTCTAGTACAGTTAATGTTCTGATATTTTTTGTTTTTAACTTCTTGCTTCTCTGAAAGACATCTATTATTGCTAAGCATGCTTACTCTACACTCACTCTGGATTTTTGTTGCTAGCAAAACCCCAAAATTTTATTTTCTTGGCAGATATCAGGTTGACTTCAAAACTATTGTGTTTTCATGTATTTTTTTTTACTTTTCTAAGAACCTATTTTTATTCAACATTTAATATCAACACAAATATATATTTTTATTTTTTTTTACATCTACTGTAATTAATTTTGGATCTTCAGTAGCAGCTTGTGATGTAACTGGTTACAAAGTAGCTGATTAGCTATGAATGCCTGACATTTGCAGATTTTCGTGATGTCAGCTGAGTAGTTTCTCGGGCAGGAGATGAAAACAGTCTTCTTCAGCTTTTTCTGATGCCACAGGTTGCTGAGTAAGTGATAGGACACCAGTGAACCACTGCCATTTTCATTGGTAGCCCAATGCAGCACTGTCTATTTCATTGGAAATATATGCCTTAAAAATACCCGAAAAACCAAAACAGTAGGACTACAGCTATTTGTTAGACTTTGCTAAAATGAATCTTCCCCAGATTATTTTCAAAAACAGCTACCCTCTATGTCTTGGTTTGAAAGACAGGTATCTGCTAGGGAGGGCAAAGCCTCCCTTTGGAATGGAGAATTCAAATCCCCTCCCTCCAAATTATTATAATTTAGAAAATTAAAGGGGCTTTCAGGCAGAGGTATGGGAATAGGAATAACAGTTCTTTACTTAATATGTATAGCAAGACGAACAAACAACAATAATAACTACAGCATTAAAAGTAAACAGAACTAGGGACCTTGAGGGGCTTTATTTTTACAAAACCTGGGGCAGTCTGATTCCAGTGCAGAACTCCGAGAGCACCAAGCTGGAACAGTGGAAAATCCTGGACTGGTGGTAGCAGTCCAGATGAAGCAGTCTATTTGAATCAGTGATCTCATAGAGAAGGTCTGGTAGCTTTTGTCCTCTGAAAGATCTAGTGGGTAAGGGCCCAAATCCCACATTATATCCAGGTGAGAATCCTTGGCTCCTCCCTATGGGCTGAGCATATCACAATGGGATGATCTCATTCTATGAGTCCTGCAGTAGGTCCTTGATTGCCCAATAACAGAGATAGTTCCTGGAGGGAGTTATCTATGGCTCATGGCAAGGCATTGATGGGCCCATAACAGTTCATGAAGGTGGTGATAGAATAGATTTTGGACACATCCTGGATTCTAACCTAGGACACTCTACCCTTTGATCATATCTGAAACTGTTTCAGTGGGGGAAAAAGGGAATCTAAAATTGTGCTGGTTTTAACACCAGGAGGAAGTCAAACTCCAAATAAGTCATACCTCTTCCTCTACCCCTTATAGGAAGGGAGAAACCAAAAGCAACAACTATGTGTTGGGATGACAATTTACTAAGAGCACAAAACCACACCCCCAGTGATGATCTGAGTGGTATAGAATGACAACCTGGTCATACCCACACAGTACTCAACTTCTTCCCCCTCTCTTCAAGCAAGGGAAAAATTTCAAAGTAGATTCAGTGCCTCAGTTCCATACATCAATACAAGAGTTGAACTCCATTCTTTGCCCCCTATGTTTTAGTGAAATTTGGATTAATTCTATTAAACATTAAAAAAATCTTCAATTTTTCCTATTAAGTTATTAAAATTTTCAACATTTTTGGATATTCTTTCCAGATAGAAGAATTTGACTTGACATAGCAAGCAGAGGTCTCAAAAAAAAAATTCTCTGCAGTGATTAGGAGTACAACTACTCTGCACTTTAATGTAACTGAAGTAGATAATTAATCTGGACATGTTGTGGCTGAATGCAGATATTCACAGAAGACAAGTTAAAGCCATCCTAAAAGCCTACTCCATCATGAACGATCCTGCATACGGCTCATGTTTCTGTTTAGCTTAATTTCAAGGTAAAATTTATTTAAGACAGAGTTTCTGATGTTGTTAAGTTGTAAAAAAACAAAGAATATATTTATTCATTCTGACAGAATAGTGGAAAGGTATGACTTATGTTGTAGTGGCAACTATCAAGACTTCTCATTCATACACCAGTGTCCTTGTGTTAATCTAAAAATAAAATTCATGGAAAACCCTCTGTAAAGTAACTTCTAACCCTCATTATGAATGGTATACTAAGACCTAGAGAAGGTAATTACTTTGCCTCAGGATACATTCAGGAGCAGAAATAATACCGATTCAATCTTTAATGCACTATGCTGCCATCCTTTTTTCCTGATAGAAAGTCTCTTTTTTGAACATAGCTCCACCTTATCTGCATTTGGAATTTCCAGTATAGCTCAAACTGAACAACAGATACCATTACTACATCCATACTACTGCAAGAAAGAATAACAAGAAGCTGTGGAACTTGATTGTCCACTCTGTTTAATTGGACCTCTCCAGCTTGACTATTCCAAAATAAATCTTATGCAGTATGGATGCCAACAGGCTTTACTGCTTGACCTTGAAACTTTTTTTTCCACCGAGAGATTTATTCACAGCTTCTGAATTCAAATTAGATTCTTTTAAATTCAGTACTAAAAACTTTATTGACACTACGTCAGCACTGTCAAGAGATTGCATTATATTGCTGCTAAAAGCTGTACCCAAATGGAGCAAAATTTTTTTCAATGTGTTCCTGGTTTACATTACAACAGTCCTTTTTGTGTTGTCAGAATTTCACTTCAGTGAGTACCATGTTGTGTGTTAGCATAAGTAGAAGCTAGTGTGCATTGCTCCTGCTCTTGCATGAATCTGGGACATATACCATCATGAGGGAGCCTGGAAGTGGTTCTTGGTCTACCACTTCAGACACATTTTAACTGAATTATTTTAGAAAAATAATAGAAGAGGGAGAATGGTCACTAATCTAAAAATGTGCCTGACAGTTTCAATAAATGCAGATAATTTTCTGAGTGCCTCTACTGCAATTGTCTCTCACAGCAAGATTAATTTATAGGAGTTGTAGTGTTATATGTGGGACTACTGCTGCCAATTTGGGAATCCAAGGCCTGGTACCTATTATAACCTCAGCTTTTATGTAAATCTGTTTCTTTCTTTGGTGATGGCAATAAAAATTTGAAAATGTGAGACATAAAAGACTTCCTTATATTTTCAGAGATCTCGTCTTTAAAATACCAACTGCTTCATATTTTTCAGCAAGGTATTATTTTTATGAATTCCTAAATTTAAGGAAGAACATAAAAAGTAAATTTAGTGCATGATGTACAGATGATATTACCTTCTAGCTGTGGGTAAAAATGCTAGACTGAAGGCTTCTACTGTCACTACTGAGCATAAGACTCTCAATTACTCTCACAGTAACTGTTTTTCCTGTTTCTGCAACCTGAAACAGGTCTGGACCTGAAGCAGATTCTCAGCTACAGATCTATGCTGTTGTGTGCCACATCCATCTCTACTTCACTGCTTCACATCCAAAGGATGCACTTCAAAGTCAGCATAGTTAAGCCAGCAAAAAGTGTGTTGAGAAAGAAGTTCAATCTAACTTCTGAAGTATGAAGTGAAAATTTTTTCAGAACAAGACAAACTCTGAAAGCAGTGGAATGAACCAGAAAGAATTATCAGATAACACACAGTTGTTTGCAATCGTATTAGAGGAAAACCAGAGGAAAATAACAAATAGGCTGAACAAGAAGTTATTTCTGAAAATTACTGGATCCTGAAAAAAAATATTTTTTGATCTTTCTATAGGATTGTTCTTACACAAATGCTTTCTAATTGCATTGTAAAATGTAAAAAGAATACTTGTACTGAAGAAAAGACAAGACTGGAGTCTAAACACACTGGCATTGATTTCAGTAGGTATTGAACATATTCAGGAGGGGGGAAAGTGGAGGATTTTCAAGCAAGAGGTTTTACTAACTGATACCTTTCTAAACACAGCTAGTAATTTGTTGTTAAACTTAACCATATCCAAAATATATCCATTATTATTGTAAAGACTGTAAATTGTGGGAAAATTCCCATATAATAATTGCTTTCACTATTAAAGGTTTATGTTTTATTTCTAGTAAAAGTTCTGTTTATTTCAGCTGGAGGCTACTAGATTTTACAATTCTTTCTGTTAATTAAAAAACATCCTTCCACCTTCAACAGGAACCTCCTCGTACAAAGGTCTATTCTTTCTACTATAAATAGGTCCTCTATCTATTCTATATATAGTGCACATTATATATTTTTCCAATCTTCATTTTAATAAGTAGATAATGCTCCTATTTTTAGGCTCTTTCAACCCTGCTTAATTTTTTACATCTTTCTTAAAATGTGGACATACATTACTCAAATAATACCTTAATCAGTGCTGTATACTATTTTGCTGCTTAGTATTTCACTTTTTAATAGTAAAATGACATATCAGATAATTTTGCTACAGGAAGCTCACTGTAGGCTGAAATTCATCTGGTGAAGAACAACAATTCAACATCCCAGTCAGACAAACTCTGACTGGATTATTTATTTTCCACCATGCCTATCCACTCTTCACAAATGCATGTAGATTTTTTTCAGACAATGTGAGACACAAATTATACTTTGCGACTATTCACATCTCCAAGTAACTTAATGAAATAAGCTTATGCAACAGAAATCACAACTACTTTTCACAAGTGTAACTGAAATTGATAGTTAGATATATAAGAAGCATAAACCACTTTCTAGTTTATGGGGTTACAAAGAAAATTTCCCTATAAGTAAATTACTTAGTAGTTGTCTAATCTGGGATTTTTATACAGCTGCTACTGGTGAGAGATGGAAGAAAATCTGAGAAAAGAGCCAGTTAGTATTCTGGTTTTATGTAATGATATGCCAAAATTTAACTATAAGAGGGAAGTTAATCAAAGTCCTCCTGAGACTTTATAGGCAGACAGACATTTTGCTTTTTGAACCTGCTCTGTAAGTCAGAAGCAGAGACAATGTCCTAAAAGAACACTTTGTTTTCATGGCAGACTAGGGCTTCAGTATAGTACAGCACAGTTAACTCTGCACTGTATCCCAGGAAAAAACCAGGGGTTTAATATTGCCAGTACTTTCTTTTTCTTCTGAGTAAGTGAAATGAGAACAAGAACTTGCCCTTTTTGTTTTCTTGCACAGTTAAAAATGGATTTCCTCTGATCATGTAATCATGGTATTCACATTTGCATTTTATCTTTTGATCTAACTAGAATTCTTTAGCAGCATTTTATACAGCAAGACTTATTTGGAGATTCTTATCACTTCATGATGTGTAGCAAAACAGGTATCTAATTTCTAAAGATATTGTTTGACATCTTCAAAGTGTAGTATCTGTTCTCTTGGAATCTGAGATATTCTAATACTCAAGATAGTTGGACAAAAACTTTCAAAGTTGGAAGGTTGGTCTTGGCTGGCTGTCAGACTCCTACTTTCCTGTTTTCTTCTGGGACATAGTTAATTCTCTTCTTATTCACTGATACAACGCTGTGCTTTTTGTATTTAGTATGAGAACGATGTTGATGACACCCTGATGTTTTGGTTGTTGATAAGGAGTAGCTATCCTCAGTCAGAGAATTTCAGTGTCCCGTGTTCTGCCAGTATTGAGGTGCATGGGCGTGACATATTATAGAATATCATGCCCAGTGTATAAACCATAGGGAGTTGGCCAGACAGGGTTCATCACTGCTCAGGGACAGGCTGGACATTGGTTAGGAGGTGGCGAGAACTGGACTGTACATTACTTATTTCTCTAGGGTTTTGTTATTTTTCTTCTTATTATAATCATAATCATAATAATTTCATTATATTACTTGCTATTAATAATAAGCATAATAAAATTTTAATATAATTATGTAAGTATAGATATTCACTACATAAATATTAATGATTATTAAACAAAAAATTAAGACATTATGCATCGTGATACAATATATTTATATATATATTAATTATTCATCCCATTAATGGTATTATATATTATTATATGCATAGTGTTTATTACAATGAATAATAAAAATAATATGAGATGATGATGATGATCTTGTCTGAACTCATGAGGTTCACCAATTCTCCTCTCTACCCAGGGAGGTAGAGGAGCAGGATGAGATTGTAGGGGTGTGAGTGAGAAATTGAATGGTATTTAGTTGCCAGCTGGATTAAAGCACCACACCCACCCATCTGCTCTCTCTCATTCTCTGTCCTCAACATGACAAGAGGAAAAAAATGACTGTTTGAGACACCGACAGGGAGTTCACTTACAAATTATTGTCACAGGAAAAATAGACTCAAATTGGGGAAAATTAATGTGTTGCCTATTGAAATACATTTGGAAGTTGAGAAACAAACTAGAACACCTTCCCCCACAATCTATTCATTTTTCCAGGCTCAGCTTCAGTCCTTTACTCCCTGAATCCTTGCCACAAGTGGGACTGGCAGGGTGGGAAACAGGTGGTTACAGTCGGAGCCTAAATGTTCCTCTCTGCGGCTCCTGCCTCCTCCCCACATTTTTCTGACTCCATTGTGGGTCACTTACATGTCCTACATTCCTTCAGAATAAATTTGTTTCAGCATGTGTCCTCCATGGGCCGCAGTCTAGATATCAACTCTAATGTGGTAGTCTCCATTGGCTGCAGTGAAATATTTGCTCATCTCCACAGGCTGCTGTCCATGTCATAATAATCTGCTCTAGCATGAGCTCTCAAAAGGTGGCAGTTCCTTCAGAAAATGTCTACCTGCTCCTCCACAACCTGCAGTGTGGATGTCTGCTCTGGTGTGGGCATCTCCATGATCTGAAGAGAAATCTCTGCTCTGGAATCTGGAGCACCTCTTACCTCTCTGACTAGTGTTCATTGGGTTGCTTCTGGCTACTTTTTACCAAATTTCATTCCTCAATGCCTCTATAATGTTTTGCCTTTTTGATAAACCTTCCTCAAGGCAACATCAGCTTGGCCAATGGGCTCTGGTGTGTTGCTCTGCTGCAGCCAGCTGAAATTAGATGGGTTCAGGCAGCCTCTGCTTTGTACAAACCATCCCTGAAACCATGCCTACCTAACCCTTGCCAATATACTGTGTATGGAGAACTATACTGAGTTTCTACTTAACACAGTCAGTGAAATCTACAGAACCTGCAGATGATAAAATATATGTATCTCATTTAGCTGAATAGGTCCCTGCACTCAATGACTAATTCACAGGTATTTAATGCCTTCCAGGAACCCTTAGGATATTCCTGGCTGATATTCAGATGTTGATCTGAAAAGGATGTGGTGTCTCTTCCAAGTCCTGTGAGTGATTTTACCAGTTGCTTGAAGGTAATGAAGATGTCTCAGATGACACCGAGGCCCCATCCACTGATTTAACTGAACAGAGATTCAATTTGTTTGCCTACATGCAGACATTTAGTGCCATCTGCTATGTCTTAGGATATCCAAACATCTGGACAGTCTGGCAGATATGGTTCAGAATGACAGCAAGCTTGTGTTTTTTTGGAGACACTGTTGGAAGACAGGTGGGATAGCCCAGGAAAACTCTAAGTCCTGCTGCTCAGGCAAATGAATTTCATTGTAGTCTTAGGAGAAGACAGAATCAAAAGCATAGACTTAAAAATTTAATGTTGCTTAATCTTTCTTGCCATCACACATTGACTAAATCACCTACTGCTATTTCTGACCCTTATGATATCTGGAGTGCCATTTGTATGGCACTAACATATATTTTACAGGACACTCAGGTAGCCCATCACAAGCCAGGAGGCAGGTGGAAGACAGGCTGGATGTGCTGAGGCATGTAGGCAAGGGAGTATTTCCTGTTATTAAATTTAACACATCTCTTTTGCATAACAACCAGATAGTGTCCTCAACGCCTCACTGATACTGCACTCAAAGAGAAAATGGAAGGTAGAGTAGCCACCCTGCTTCCATTTTCTCTTTCATTGTTTTGTCTTAATTCTGCAAAACTTCCCTATACTCCAAGACTGTTGAGTGGCCATGATGGTCAGTACAGTTATAGATGTTCCTCTGGTGAGAATGAACACAGCTGAATTAACAGAGCTAAATAAATTAGGCTGGATTTAGACAACTAACTCTATTTCTCATTTCTAAACACAACTACCTTTACTATGCCAAAATTCAGTAGAATATTTCATTTTTCAAAATTTGTTATATGTGGCTTCATCAATATAGTTATCATTTCATGTAAGGCAATAGAAAAGCTATTTTCATCTCTATCTGTTGTAGTTCTATTTCTGCTTATCCATTTATCTTTAGAGATAACAACAATCAGCTCTTCCATAGAAAATATTTTTGAACTAAAATGTGTAACTGTAATTACTGTGAAAGAACCTGATGAACAAACCCTCAAATTGTACAAACACAGCCCCTCTCTTTATTCTTTTTATGTAGAATTAATTTTATCCCCATATTTCTGGTAACTGGCATGATGGCATAAGAATTGCACTGATACTATTGCCAATGTGAGCAGGCAAGACTTTTGCAGTGCAGTTGGATGCAGACACAACTGCTTTCACTATTATTAAATCCTGCCAGTTCTAGAGAAGATAAATTCTGGAAGAAATAAGGTATTAACAACTGTGGAGAAAATAGTCTATTTATTTTTATTTTTTATTATTAGACATCTCACATTTCTGAATGTCTTCAAAGCATGCTCTCCAATTCAGTGTACAATATTTGAGGCATATTTACAGTGTATTTGGTTTTGAAAATAGTAATTACTAATTAGTTTTTTAAGGATAAGGTCAAGGGCAATTTTATCTCTAGTTTTAGTCCTAAGAAGGAAAGAATCTTGAAACAAAAAACAAAGACAACATTATTAAGAAATATTTTTTTTAGCCTTTTCATATTTTCAAGTTCTTGGCCACATAGAAGACAACACTGATTTTTTTTTTTTAAACCATTTTGACTTAGACTTCCTTCCCAAAATTTTTAAAAGTTGTGTGTGTGTATTTGACAGCAAAAAGAGGAAAACTGATGACACCAAACTAATATAAGGTCTCATATTTTTTCTGCTCTCTGCGAAAATATCTTCAGTAATGTTTCAACTGATTTCAGTCAAATCAGATTCACTGGTGCAAATCCATTCCTAATCTCACAGCTTCATGGAAATATGCAATTCGGTGGAAGTCTATTGGTTTAGCTACCACAGCTACAAGAGGCTGCAATGCAAAACTGTCCTTAACAGCCACCAGAATTCCATGAAGGAAAGGGCACATAAAGTCTCCTAACCATTGGGTAATTTTCACAAGGGTGTTGTAGGTTTCTAATCCTTCTTAGGGAAAATTACTTGGATGAAGAGAAATATCATGTAAGAATTTGAATCTATAAGGATGCAAGATATTTATTAACTCTATTTTTAATCTTGCAGTCTTTGACCAGACAGACCTGTGGTATATATACAGATCTTTCACTTGGTTTTATAATATGTAGTTGTTAGGTCCCAGATAATTTTCTATATACTACTTAAATTGCTTTTTTTGTGTCTGGTTTAGGTTTCCTCATATGCTGTTATGTGTTGGCTTTTAACATTCATTTTTCCCAAAAGAAATTATTTTCCTTTTCTTTTTCTTTTAAAGTTTATCACATTTGCTTGCAAATGTTAGACAATATTTTCTCAATTGCCAACTGTCATGCAGTATAGATTAAAAATCCCCATATTTTCATTTAAAAATCTACTTCAACCCTAGCAAAATCTTAGGAAATCTACATGTATAATTAGCATAATCTGTGTTGCTGTACATAGGGAATGGGAATCAACCACATGGGTGTATCATTCAGTGTGAGCAGATCACTCTCCAAATTCCACTGATTCTAGGGATCACAGTAAGACTTCTCCTTAGGGAGGGCAGTGTTTTCCATTGGAATTTTATGCCATTTAAAATATCTATGACATCTCATATGAACTTAATTGCCATGTCAGGATGACATGGATAGTCCTATGTTGTATCTACCAAATAGATGTCTCAAATGCCTTGGATTCTTCTTGTTTAGGAAATTTACTTATTTGGTCATAATGGGAGCTTAGTCTCCCAGCCTGAAGACTGGCACATAAATTTAGCTGCCTTGACCAAAGTCCATGGCTCAGATGGTGGATACTGGAATCCCATCCACAACAGGACCAAGTGTGGCAGTCAAAATCCTTTTATTTTTACTAAAAGGGCAGCCCTGTATTTATAGAATTGAGAATTTCTGTAAGTCAGAATTGTCTATTTAGAGCAGAAAAACCTCATTATTAATAAAACTGACTCCTTTTAAAAGAAAATTTCCTAGTACCCTCTCCTCTCCTTGGTTTTGCATTTAACATGTGTCACTCTGACTCCCAAGGCTGCTGGTAGGAGCAGGGTACCCATGGTGGGTGAATCTTTCCTTGGCCTGTGGCCCCAGGAGAAGGCTGTTGTGTCCTTCCAGCCCTAGGGTTTTTCACTGCCCCCAAACAAGCAACAGCTTCTCTCAGGAGGTGGACAGACCTTTGAGAGTGGATTGGGAGGTGGGGAGGAACCTGCTCCAATCTCCAAAGGCTGGGAGAGATCTGCTCTGCCCCTGCTCCTGTTCCTATCCCTGTCCCTGTCCGTGCAAGACCATGTTCACTGCTGAGCGATTCATTGGGCCAGAATGTGTGAGAAGGAGGACATGAAATGCAAGAAAATGTATTATGTGTTTCCTTTTCAGTAAATAGCTGCCAACATTTATAGAACTGTTTTTGTACAACAAAGGTCCTGTTGTTCTTTCAGAAATGCAAGGAAAAAAATATGTTCTTTGAAAAAAAGGTAGATGAAAAAAACCTGAAATGACAATAGAGCCCAGTGAGTAAAGAACTAGAAAGTCTGCCTGAAACTTTGATCTATTCCTGTCTGTGCCATTTATCTCATGTATATAGCAAAAAGGGATTCTGCATATAAGTACTGAATTTAGAGCATATATAATCATGAGAAACAGCCTACATAAGGACTCCTCCAGAAAGTGTTTTCAAGCAACTGAACAGAGTTTAGGCTTCTGACACAGGCATGTAAAATTAGATTGTTAAAACATATGGTGTGGATATATTTATCACTTTCAGTTTTGCTGCTTTCCCTTAATTTTTAGCAGCAACATTAATGGCCAATATTCCCCGGAGGAAATGTAGTTAAACCTATGTATGTTTTATTTGCCTAATATTGTACTGAAATTGAATTTAGGCATCCAAATTCCACACTGCAAGTGTGGAAACACCTCAGCAGCTGCTGATCTGAGGGGCATCTCAGGCAAATGAGCACAATATTTTTCAGGATGGACTATTTATTGCTATACATTTGCCACTCTTACGACAATGCTGAGCACAACACTGCTGGATACACCAAAGCAAATTATGAATACTTTTGTGTAAAAAAGGGCCTGCCATTTTCATAAGATTTCTTGTGATGTTGAAAGGCTCAGTCTTTCTGTAATATTACCAGAACTTTCTGATGCATTTGGAATAATAGGCAATTTATTAATATGCATCTTTTTATAGAACCTTTTTATTTTTTTTTCCATCCAGAAACACTTTCAGGAATTCCTCAGTTCCCACATCAGCCTGAGAGCATTCAAACTCAAATATCCTGGGACAGTGCTCTGATTATCAGATGCATATTTAGCCGTAATACCAGCAAGTTGAAATCAGTCTTAACAGTAAATTTTTTTCACTGTGACTAATGTACTTCAGGATACATTTTTTAAAAGGAGCAAAAGGAAAAAAGATATGACTAGTACTGTGCAGTTAGATTATTTAGCATGGAGGAAGAAGATAGGCCCTGGTCTCGCATTTGTGTATTATTTGTAAATTTCATCCAGCGGTCAAGGACTCAAAAGCCACATCTGGGTATTCCTATTGTCAGGAGCAGTTATCCCCTCCCTAATTTAAGAAAAGATACATAGAATTATTCAGGTTGGAAAAGACTTTCAAGTCCAACACTGAATCTAACACTGCCAAGTTCCAGTAAACTATATTCATAAGCAGCACATCTACCTTTTTTTTTTTTGAATACCTGAAGTGAGAGTTACTTATCTACTTCCCTGTGCAGCCTGCACCAAAGTCTGATAACCCTTTTAATCAAGAAATTTTACCGAATATCTGTCACAACTTGAGATTGTTTCCTCTCATCCTGTTCTCTGTTACTCGAAAGAATAGAATCACCTTCACCTGGCTAAAATCTCCTTTCAGGTAGTTTTAGAAGATTAGGTCCTCCAAGAGTCTTCTTTTCTCCAGAATGAACAACTTCAATTCCCTCATCTGCTCCTCATAAGAGAAAAATATGAAAATGTGAGGATCCTAAAACAAATTTAAGAAACATGTTTCTAGTACCTTGGCAACCTCTTCATGAAATAATTTTTTCTTAATAATTTGAACATGATCAGACTCATGGCCAGTGCCCCTTGTATCCCCTAACATAACAAGAAGAAATGAACTGATAACCATCCTTCAAGTACTTGCAGGCAGTTTTAAATTTCCTCTTAACCTTCCCTTTGTCATACTAAATACATCCAGCTCCTTCACACACATATTCTTGGATATGAGCCATTTTTCAGACTCCCTTAATTTTAACCCCATCCCTCTGGAGCAGGGAGAGGCAAGCAAGAGTGATATAATGTCCCAGTTTTGGCTTTGTTAGCAATGAGTGGGAAAAAAAATCCATTTGTTGGTCAGGTGCAATTCTCCCAGTGAACCACAGAATGCCTTGCGAAGTTAATTTTTATTAATTCATTGTTGCTTCCAAGTCCTCTTCAACAGTGCTGGTGTTCAGTGACTTGTTTGACATACATTATTGTTTGGTGTTTTTCTATTCAGAATGCAAAAAGTGGCTTTTTTCCTCTAACTTCACAAATTTTCCATTGGTCCAGTCCTTAAGTTCATCATGGTATTCCTAGGTCAAAGGTCACATTTTGTCTCAGCACCGTGATTATTGATATGGGTATTGAACCATACGATCCTGACTATCAAACACCAAGGACTTCACTAATTCCCAATAATAAACAGGCAGGCTAGAAGCTATTGATTTCTATCAAAAGGTTTCCACAAGTCAAAATACTGTTGCACCTCCCACTGTTCCACAACCCACATAGAAATTTCATCTTAGAAGACAACTGAAGTTACTCAAACATGATTTGATATTATTAAACCTTTACTGGCTGTTCTACATCTTCTTGACCTATATGTGCTCCTAAATGAATTCCAAGGCAATATCATACACTTATGCAAATGTAGAATGTATCAATATGTGATTGCATTCTATAGTGAAGTACTGGCTTTATGCATGGTGAGAAAGAAAATGGTTGTTGTTTACTTTGACTTTAGCAAGTTTATTGAACACCTAATGTATTTCTAGCAAATCTGGTGAGATATAGCCTGCATTGGTAGACTGTAAGGTGAGAGGAAAAGTAGCAGTGCACTGAGCCCAAAGGTTTGTGATTAGCATTGCAATGTCTAGCTGGCTTATTACTGGTGGCATCTGTTGAGGTCAATAATAGTTTACTTCATGACTAGGGAATGGGACAGACTATATCCTCAGCAAATTGCCAGGTGATACAAATTGGATTCCTCTGGAAATAAAAGCTGCTATTCAAAGGATCGTCAGCAGGTAGTAGAAAAGCACTGACAAGAATCTCATGCCATTCAATCAAAGCAAAGGCAAAACTACACCTGGACTGAAATAACCATGTGCAGCAGTAAAGGCTGGGAACTGACTTGTCTTTGTTAAACTTCATATGGTTAGTGATTGCCCTGCCCTCTAATTTTTCAGGGTCTCTCTGCAGGTTCTCTCTGCCTTCAAGGGAGTCAGCAGCTTCTTCCAATTTAGTGTCACCATCAAACTTACTTGCTGTACCTTTGATTCCCATGTCGAAGTCATTTGTGAAGATGTTGAAGAGCAAAAGGCCTAAGAAGGAATCCTGTAAAACCCCTCTAGTGACAGGTCACCACCTGATGTCCCATTACCTATTCAGCCAGATGCTCACACATCTTGTGATACGTTTATCCAGATGTTTGCTGGATCTTTTCTCTCACTGAGAGAGACAGTACCAAAAACTTTACTGAAATTAAAAAAAAAAAAATAAAAAATCACATCAACTGGCTTCCCTTGGTCAGTTAAGTGTGTTCCCTTGTGCAAAGAAATTAAGTATGACAAATAGGACTTTTTCCTTATGAAACCACGCTGGCTGTGACTGATGATTGTATCGCCCTTCAGGTGTTTTTCAGTACCTTCCAGAATAATTTTCTCCATAATTTTATCAGTCACTGAAATATGACTGACGGGCCTTCAGTTTCCAGGGTCATATTTCTTGTCTTTTTTGAAAATTGAGAAAATTTCAATTGACTGGGACCTCTATAGACTCCTAAGACTGTTAAAAAAAATAATTGAGGGAGTCATCAATGACTGTTGAATACTCTTTGAGTATATTTGATGAATCCTATCAGGGCAAATGGACTCAGAGGGATCCAGCTAAAACAGCATATTGCCCAATAGTTCAGGGTTGACTGGGAATTTTAACAGCCAGAACATTCTATTGGAACTTGAATTATACTATTTTGCCATGAGAGAAATTTTTGAGATATTTATATAAAAATGCTCTGTGAAGAAATTTATTGAATATGCATGTTTTTAAATATGTTTCTAGATTAGTATTTGAACTCTATTTTTGAGGCTAACATGATTTTTCATTGCAAGATTCAAATAAAGCAACTTTCTACTTTAATATGTCTTTATTTTTTATGAGCATTTGTTATTGATTTGCATAGAGATAGCAAAATTCCAGAGATATATTTCCTACATTTAAAGCCACTCAGTAGTAGGAAAAACTGTTTGAATAGATCAGCATATTCCTCAGCAAATGAGGTTTTAAAATATTTTCAAAATATTTGTACTTACGGCTCTTTAGTGACTAGGAAATAACTAAAGACAACACTTTAGATTCTAGAAAAAAAATTGCCTTAAAACTTAATTAAATATTTATATTTTTCTTCTTGCCTTGCTGGCATTTTATGAATAAGCTAAAGCAGATCCTGAAGATTGTCATTCCACTGAACAATTTCGTATGAGAAATAAGTAAAAGTCTGAAAAGTTGGAGCATAATACACAACTACTTCTCAAGTATCTATATACTTATAACCGACCCCTAACCCTCTTCTTTAGTCTGAGTATTATTCAGAATTATAAAAATAAAATAATAAATCTTGCCTGCGGGTTCGAGTTTGACCTAGACATCATTGATTATTTGGGAAATCATACTAAAGCATTGGTTTTGAGGGTTTGGGATTTTTTTTTTTTTTAGAGATGAAACACAGGTGTATTACTTCTATAATGAAATTCTGTGAACCTCAATGGAAAGAATTAAATATATCTTTATCACATATGATTCTGAACTCCAAATTTCTAGTTATAGTTATGGCAACAAAACTATTTAAAATAGATTTTATTTCAACGATTTAGGTTTTCTTTTGCTTAAGAAAAGAAGTATAACACCCAGCAAAGTGCACTCACAAGACTGATCAAAACTTTCAGAAAATGCTGAACATAGACCAATTACTTGTCTGTAGCTGAAAAAGCACACAGCCAGTCATAACGTTATTAATACCATAACTCATTGCTACTAAAGCAGTAAAATCTTGATTAACAGTAACCTTAGAAACCCACCCACATCTCCCTACATTTCCCCAGCTTAGCTACCTTACAGAAACAAGCAGGTCACAAGTAGACCCTCCCATAATCATCAACATATTTTCCTTTTCATTTCATAACTTCCCATAACCTGAAGCTTTTCTTGTATGTTTGTAGCATCAATTCCTTAAATATTATTCAAAGATATGCCTATGCCATTATAACTACCGATTTTTTTTGTGTGTAGACCAAAAAAATACAGAAGGTATATAAATCAAATTTTGATCCTATTATTAATTATTCCTAATTATTTCTCCTTCTGTGTTATTTTTATTTCTAATTTTTATCTTAATTTTTTTTAGCTGACGTGATAAGGTAGGAATGTTACAGCAACAATTAAGACTCAACCTTCTTTTAAATATGTTTCAGGTTTATTTTCCTCTAAGCTTTGCACATTTAATTTTTTTCTTTTTTAAAAAAAAGTTGTCTTGAAGGACTTCTTGTTCGCAGATTATGCTTCTATTTTATTGCTGATACTAATAAATAGCAAAGGCAATACCTTATTTTGCAAGGTATATTTATTAGCTTTCATTTATTGTTTTCTATGAAGACAGAATTTGGTGAACAGAGCCCAGAGAAAAATCATAAATCACAACATGACTGTTGGAGAGTAAAATTATTTGACCATTTAAATCATACAAAGCTTTTATTAAAATTTAGTTTATCTATAGCTACTTAACTGAGGCAGACCTCTGACAAATGCTGTTAGGTTTTTCTCTAACTACACTGTCAGACACTTCATGGAAAGATTTAAGTTAACTCTTTCAGCCTTCTTCCCTCAGCTCTTCATTTCGAATGTTGTTGCACATGCTAATTTTATTTTATTTGCTCAATTTTTTTTTTTCAAAAGAAAGACTGAAAATTATTCCAGGAGTGATATATTAGTCAAATATGACTTTCATATGATTTCTTAATTTCTTGATTCAGTTTCTTTTTTATGATATTTAGGCTATAATTCCAACATCAATGAATCTCAGTGAAAAGGAAAATTCACGCCTTTACATACACTCAGGTGTTTAATTATTGATTAGATATTAATTTTAACTACTTTTCTAAAGGTTTCTAGCTTAGATCGACACAAGTTTTGTATTACTGGATTATATTAGCATATGCAATGCATATTAGTCCATCACATTCATACTGTTTAATTTTAATATGGTTATTTTGCCTCGAAAATTATTTCACATGTTGTAGGTTGTAACAAAAGACTATTATGTACTATAAAGTACTGAATAACTATCAGAAGCCTCTAATAGAGGTGTGGAAAGTCAAAATCGACAATTATTTTGTATGTAAGAGTTTAATTATGTTAGGCAGGGAAAATGAAAACTGAAGAATTATCATCCTACTCATTAAGTTCACACCAAAGATTTGATTTATCAATGTTTGCCTATAGAATATAAACATATCAAATGCTGACTAGCAATTGTTTCTCTTCTGACATGGCAATTAATTCTACTGGTTATTCTGATAAAACTAGTATATACTTAGGGGCAAAAGTAGGAGAAATTACTTTATTATTCCAAGTATGTAATTGAATTCTCATTTTGGAAAGTAATTGAATAAGAACTTGTTTGGTGGAAGGGGCTTGTAAGAATACAGCATGTTGATAAACCATAATTAAAAATTACCAGTATGTTTACAAATAAAATTTTTAAAAAACCTATCTCTTACACTAAAGGTTAAATCTAGGTATGCAGGCAGCTAAATCAGAATAACTGATATCCTATTAGTCTGTTTTGGCTTACTTTATAATATTGCATATGATGAGGAGCAATAGAAAAATGAATATTTTCCAAATTATAATGGTTGAAGTCATCATGTGAAGAAACTAAATGAGTAAACACAAGGTGCTACATCTGGTCGGGGGGAGTCTCAGACATGAATACAGATTGGAAGAACTCATTGAGAACAGCCCTGCAAAGGACTTGGGGGTTCTCACAGATGAAAATCTGGATATGAGCCAGCAGTGTGCGCTCACAGCCTGAAAGTGCAACTGCATCCTAGGCTACACCAAAGGAGGAGTGACCAACAGATTGAGGAAGGTGATTGTATCCTTCTACTCACGAAACTTCGCCTGAAGTCGTGCATTCAGGTCCAGAGCCGTCAGTGCAAGAGAGATGTGAACCTATTGGAGGGCTCCAGGGGAGCACATGAAGAACATGAGAAGGCTGGAGCATGTCTCCTACAAATACTGTGTTGAGAGAGCTGGAGTTGTTCAGTGCGAAGAAAAGGTTCACAGCAACCTTCCAGTTCCTAAAGGGGGCCTACAGGAAAACTGGAGTGGGATTTTTTTGCATGGGCAGAGAGTAATAGGACAAAGCTGAACGAAAAAAGAAAGAGAGATTTAGATTAGATGTTAGGAATAAATTCTTTACTTGGAGGGTTGTAAGGCACTATGTTAAACAACCAGAGAAGCTGTGGATGTGTCATACTGGAAGTGTTCAAGGCAAGGTTGGATGTGTCCCTCAACACCCTGATGTAGTGGGTGACATCCCTGCCTGAGACAGCAGGGTTGTAACTGGATGATGTATAAGGTCCTTTCCAAATCAAGCCTTTCTGTGATTCTATGAGTAAGTGTTATACAAAATAACGTCTTCTAATACAGTGGCAAAAAAGGTAAAAATATGAATTAAACAGATGTCATCTCACAGTAGTAGAGATTAACTACCACTACACTTCTTTTCAAGAACACTAAACTTTAATTGGTGAGGGCAACAGTGCCTTTGAACTTTTAACAGCAGGCACTTGAACACATTAATAAAGTAATTGACACCTGAGTTCAAAAGCTTTGCTGCTTGTTGTAAAATAGGCTTTGATTTTTAATAATTTTTCAGCCAAACAGGTTTCCTATTTTCTACACAATGTTATAGAAAAAACATGAAATATAAAACTAGCAGCTGCATGAAAAAAAAAAACAAGCTCAGAAACAATCATATATTTTAAACCATTTTCTTCCTAATCATAAAACCTGGAGATGATAAAAAAATTCCTCAACAACCAAACAACCCAACCCAAGAAACAAAACCTTTTTTTCAGTGGTGTTTATATATTTTTTTTCTTTTTAGTTCATTTGTTCACATGAAAGAACTAAAAATAATCTGGCTGATACTTCTTTTGAATATTCAGAGTAAGTATGGCTCTGTTGCAGTGGCAGGGTATCTATGATGGTTATGAATGTTTATGTTTCTCTCCTTTCTTTTGAAATTTAGTTTTAGTTAAGATAATTAATTAAATCAATATTTATTTGATTTTTTATAATTCCAAACTCTTTGTGAGGTCAGATCATTTTGTGTCAGATCAAGTGTTTCTTTCACTGCCTTCCACCATTATAAAATCATATCTCTTCTTCTCATGAGCACAGAGATTTACCTTTGAAGCATGTAGTCTTTTGTTTCCACCCTTAGTCCTCGTTAGGGCTTACAGGTATAATGAGAAGATATTTCACATGGACACTCGAGTATAAGGCGCCTTTGGGCTGGTATGAGTGCAGGGGTTTACACTTTTTTCCTTGGTTTGTTCTTTTTATCTTTCTTTCTTTTTTCTGCATTTTACTGTTTTCCTTTATGAATTCTATTATCAGTTTTATTGATTTTCCACATTTAGAGTTTTATGCAATATATTTTTAAATATTGAACTCTGAAGCCAATTTCTTCTCTCAAAGCTAACAGTGGTAAGGATATCCCTAAACCACACATATATATCTGAGTTAACTTTAATGTAGCCATGATAATTTATCTAGTTTTTATTTTGAAACAACAGGAACACAGAAGGACTGAGGTTAGGAGGGATCTTGAGATCATTTAATCCACCTGCCTTGCTTAAAGCTGACAGGGTCTTGTGTACTTCCAGGGAGGGAAGCAATGATGTGGTCAACATGTTTTGTTCCAATTGTACAAATAAATAAATAAAGTAACCTTATATTTCAGTGAAATTTACTGTTTTGCATGGCCTTTTTTCCTTTCTCTGGGTACCACTGAGAAGTCTGGCTCTCCTTTTCATCAATCAAATATGTCCTGAAAATAGAATCCTGTATTTTCACCATAACATTCATACCAATAAAACAGCAGATTTCAAGACTAAAGTTATTGTTTATGGAACAGTTAAAGACTATTTTTTTCTGCTGCTTATCTGCATTTGTCATAGAAGGACTTTCTGATTTCTGTTAATGTTTTTTTTTTCTTATTTTCCCATTCTGTCTTTAACTAGGTTTTAAAAAATCAAAGTAACTGCAAAACTACACTTTCAGGCAAAAAAAAAAAGTACAAAGAAATCAGAAAGGGACAGTACTACACAAAGTTCCTTAGATCCCACATTCCTTTTGTTGTTGTTTTTCATATAATTATTCAAATAATTTAGGTTGGAAAAAGCTTTTGGAATCACTGAGTCCCAAAGTTAACCTAGCACTACCTCATCCACCACTAAACCATGGGCCTAAGCACCACATCTACACATCTTTTAATGACCTCCAGGAACCTCCAGGGATGGTGACTCAACCATTTCCCTCAGCAGACAGTTCCAGTGCTTGATAACCCTTTCCATGAAGAAATTCTTCCTAATATCCAATCTAAACTTCCTTTGGTGCAACTTGAGATCATTTTCTCTAGTACAGTCACATGTTACTTGGAAGAAGAGATTGATGCCCTTCATGACACAACCTCCTTTCAGGTGGTTGTAGAAAGCGATAAAGTCACCTCAAGACTTCCTTTTCTCCAGGTGAAAAATCTCAGCTTCCTTAGCCACTCCTCATAGGACTCTCTCTCTAGATCCTTCACCAGCTCTGTTTCCCTCTTCTGTTCACATTCCATCATCTCAGTGTCTTTCTTGTGGTGAGGGGCTCTGTACTGGACACAGCACTTCAAGTGTGGCTTTACCAGTGCCAAGTACACAGGGGAAGAACCACTTCTGCTGGACACACTATTCCTGATACAGGCCAGAATGTCATCTGCCTTTTTGGCCACTTGGGCACACTCTGGCTCATGTTCAGTGGTTTTCAACCAGCACCCCAGGCCTATTTCTGCTGTGCCACTTTCAAGCCACTCTGCCCCCAGCCTGCGGCACTGCCTGCGGTTGTTGTGACCAAAGTGCAGGATTTGGCTCTTGGCCTTGTGAAAACTGATACCGCTGGCCCTGGTCCATTAATCCAGCCTGTCCACAACTCTCTGCAGAGCCTTCCTACCCTCCAGCAGATCAACACTCCTGCCCAACTTGGTGTCATCTGCAAACTGTCTGAGGGTGCTCTTGATTCCTTCCTTCATATCATCAATAAAGAAATTAAACAAGATTGTGCCAAATACTGAACCCTGGGGAACACCACAGATATTATGTTGTTTATAGAATATAAAGCACAAAATATGGCGAAATAAAGGATATTTCCTTTAGTATGGTGGCTCTTAACTCTGTGGGGCTGTCAAAGCAAAGCTAATATAATATTTTCACAAGAAATTACAAGCATTTTTTGTTGCTATGGAAACCTCTGTGGAGGTTTGGTTTTTGTTTGTTTGTTTTGAAGGTGTCAGTGAAACCAGTGTGAGAAAACCAACACTTCGATTAGAAAAAATAAAAAGCAAAAGAAAAGAGGTAGTCTGAAAATATTTTACCAAAATCAAATTATTTTAAAAAATAATGAATTTCACTGCACCAGTGTAACGAGGAAGCAATAAAACAGAATTAGAGACTAAAATCTGTTAGGAGAAACTGCATTGTGATAGCAAGTAGTGGATTATCCATTTCAGCTGTTGTTCTGTCTTTCAAGCAAGAGAGCTGCATACTGCATTACCCTTCTGTGGACAGGGGATATGTTTGTGTATAAGCTGCTGTGATGTGCTAGGAAGTGGTTGGGACGATCCATAGCACTCAGATCTCAAAAAGGAACTGACATGGTGATACCAGCATGTTTGGGTTGTCTGTTCAGGTGTTTTCATGTGGCCAGAGAAGGGACCAAGAATTATTCCATTTCTGGTCCTCATAACTGCCAAAGCAAGACATGTTTGTGTGGTATGGTTGGAAGGAGAAGCTTTCCTAATTTAGCCAGTGCACAGCAGTCAAACACATTACCAATCATGGAATTTGCACATTTTGCTGGGTTTCTTTACAATTTATTCACCTTGTTTTTCTTTAGTCTCTTATCTCCCTTTCTCCCCAGCTCTTTGAGGCTGTGAGATGTCGACATCCAGGTAGAGCTTTTTTGTTGTTTTGCTGGTTGGTACCACTAGAGTGAGCCCTTTTCTTTTTTGTAGGTAGACATTTTGAACTCCTGCTGGATCTTGTCCCTCTTTTGCACACCTTTGATATCTACCTTTGAAATCATTGTGCCAATGATATACTATTGTATAATGTCCCACAACCCTCAGCTGTGATACAGAATTCCTTGAGTCATATCAACTGTAAATGATGACACAACCTTCCTGTGATGTTCAGTGTTCACCAATGGTGGCAGGTGCCAGAGCTGCTGTAGAACAAGCATTTAGCTCTTTTGTATTTTTACCTAGAAACTGCCCTCTGAAATTCAGTTTTATAAACTTATTAACAATGGAGTCACAGTAAGCATTTTGCATGGTCCTGCAGCTCTCACTTGCAGTTTGTTCCTTATAGGAATTTCTTCTGTACTTTCTCAATAATTGTGGACTTCTGACATCTCTTAAGGAAAATAATGTGATCACTGGAAAGTCTTGATTAAGACAAAAGCCACTGGACATCGCAAAGCAAATCAGAGTTCAGGTGCTGACTCTGAAACAGGAAAAAAGAAAGATGGGTACCAGTTGTAAGCACATACATTCACAAATACATGTCACTGGTATGTCTATGCATGCACCACATACATAGGTGAACACACTGTTTACCTTTATATGCAAGACACCACAGAAGCATGCAGAAGCTACTGTCAGGTTTTCTGTTAAAAGATTATTTAATGGCAGATGGAGAAAGGGACTGGTGCCTAAGTGAACAGAGTGGAGAAGCCAGACAAACCTTTACAAAAATTAAAAAAAAAAAAATTGCCTTGATGTCATTCCAGAAATCTTTTTTGGCACCTTTGGACCTGCACTGCATATACCCAATGACACTACCATCTCATATGGGCTGAGAAAATAAGTATTACCTTCATGCTGGAATTTGTTTGGGATGGACTGGTTTTCCTCATAATTCACAACTAGAGCAGGGTGGGTGGGCCAGGTGATGTTAAGAGATCCTTCCCAACCTCAGCTATTCTGTAATTCTGAACACACTCAAAAGGCATATCAAAGGTCCGTGATATGACATAGTATATGATCTGTCATCCTCATACGGCTGTTCCATAATTCAATCATTTTGTTTGGAACTTTTAGATCTAAGTCTAAGATTTTGGTTTGGAGACAGAACACTGGACAGACTTAGGTCTATAAAATTATTGGGGTCTTAAATAAAGTGAACAGGAATTTTTATTCATCAAATACCATAACATTAAACTTAGAATAACCTCAATGAAAGCAGTTAAATAAAAGAAAGTATTACTTTACGCAGCATGTAATGATATTTTGAAACTCGCTGTCATAGGAAATGATAGACATCGCCGGTGTCAGCAGGCTCAAATTCATGGGTGAATGAACACATAAAGAAAAAATGTATACTGAAAGGAATAAGCAAAGAGAGACATGTTAGAATCCCTAATACAATAATCATGAACTTGGAGAAGGAATGATGGGAGTGGATCACAGCCAAGGATCAGGCTTATGTGCTCTCCTTGTATATGTCTCTGATCATCCATACAAGGACAGCTTGGTCTTCACTCATCTCTCCAGGAAAGCATGACCTCTGTTGTATTCTTATCATTGACCTCCTTTGAGAGTCAGTTCCATGCCCAAAACTTTTAAGAGAGGATCAAACAAAAGATGTGATTAGTAAATGTTAAAACTTAAGAGGGGAGGAAGAATGAGCATAGCTATGCAACAGATTTATATGCAAAATATGTTTGTTAATAAGATTTTTAAATATTATTCAGGTTATTAAATCCATGAAGAGAATATTATTTCTTTTTGCTACAAATGACACATGTCATTCTTGATTTGTGCTAGCCTCAGGAGGTCTGATATACACAGTCACAGCAGGACTAAGAAAAATGAACTTTTTCACGGAAGAAATAAACAATTCTAGTAAGCTAGCTCAAAAGATAAAAAAGCAAGCTCAAGACATAACAGAGCAAATACACTGCAATACCATACAAATTAGAATTATTTAGTTTACTTGCAAGGTTCTTTAAAACAATATTTATTCTGTGTTTTGGTTGTTTTGGTATTTTTTTCTGCCATGTGTATTTCCTGTATCACTAAGGGAATTTGTATTATTTTCTTACCACAATGTTGAAAAATATACTTTTAAAGATTTTCTAAAATGCAATTTTAAAATTATATATAAAGATTTTGTAGCACTAATTTAAGATGATAGGCAAAATTCACTAATGATTTCTTTCCTTGTGGCCATCCCAGGCTTCTGCCTTAAAACCATTGCATCTATACTGTCACGCTTTCTTTGGAAATACAATATGCAAATGAAAAGACTAATTTGCTAAGGACAGATGAAGGCTGAAAATTTTTGAAAACTACCCTTAAGAAAGAAATGAGCAAAGGAAGGATGGATACATAGCAAAAGAAATTCAGTCAAGTGAGAAGCATATATCAAGGGATAAAATGAAAGAAAATAAAGATAACACATTTTTAAGGCAGAAAAGCCTTTCTAAGACAAAATGGGATCAATGAGGACAATATTAAAAATGTTGTTTTGCTTTACACAAAAATAAAGATTACAATATTGAATTAAGAACTGACTCTTAATCTAATAAATAGGTTGATAGTAGTGAAATGGTTATGTAAAATAAGACAGGGGATTGAATACATATATATAAAATTGAAAATAATTTTTCTATTCAGTGAGCTATGATGTCAGCTGTTCTGTGAATTTCTGACAACCTGGCTTTATTGCTGCCTCAGTTTCCATAAGTATGATACATTTAAATCAAGAATTTATATCGAATATTTGCATGTATCATTTTAGCTTCAGATAAAAACTAAATAGGTGGAATTTCTGTGATTTAGGCTTGTACTTCAGCTAACTGTTACATCAGTCAGTTTCACTGTATTATTCAGTCAAGGAGAAAATACTGAAAAAAAAGTACAAAATGATGATGAAAAATGTATTCTGGAAGACTTCTGGGGTTACTGTGTAAAGCAATATTTGCACTTCCACAATTAGACTTGGGTCAGAACATGCGAAATATTATGTATATAAGGTTGTGCTGCATTTTTTTAGAAACGTTATTTTATTTTAACCTATATTCCCCCTTCTCTCTCCAATTTATGCATTTCATTTTTTTTTTCTTCAGTAAATGGTCTGTCATTAAGAATTTGGGTGCAGTTTACTGGATACTTTATTCACCTTGATTTCTCTAGTGGATGAGAATTTTAATAAATCTTCTTTAGCTAGCTACCACAACTACATTTACATTTGCATTTGCTTTGTGCTGTCAAAGGGGTTTAACCCAGCTGAAACATCCCAGTGAGTCTAACAATGTGTCTTTATTCACAATATAGCAAGCCTCAACCAGGCTGATGTCTCTGTACGAAGCACTCTGAAAATATACAGGAGGTGATAATCCCTGCTCAGAGAATTTTGTAATGCAAAAGTCAAACCATAGTATCAATATAAAGCGAGAAAGAGCAGGAAGAAAAGAAAAAAATAGACTTTTTTTTCCCCAAATTTTTTAGCTTACAAAATTATAGCAGGTAAGTGTAATGCATGATATACATGCTCTAGAACTATAAAAAAAGACCAATTAAATGAAGCAAAAATTCAATTTCTTTGTTATAATTTTCTACATCTCCAGGGCTTTTTTTTTTTTAATCCATCAGCATATAAGTACCATACCATGTACTGTAATAGTATAATTCCTTCTGCATTTCTGTCTTATCTTGAAAAATGCAAGCTTTACTTTGCCTAGTAATTAATCTTTGAAGTTGTTGATAGCTCTGTGCACAGTATATTTACCAAATAATTGGAAGGCAGTTTTTAATGGGGTTGGTACTTGCCGTACAGCTTAATATCAGGCATGGAAATAGCAAAGAAAGAGACTTGAATTCACAAAGTGAAGTTTGTTGTCAATAAAAAATATTTTTCTTCTTGAATAGTGAAATTTCACCAGACATGATATCTAGTCCAAAATGTCGCCACATAAATAACTGTGAGTACTTAGAATCTGCCTCTATTATTACTGGATCTGAACAGACATTTTACCAACTTACAATGAAATTTAAAGTAAATAATAAAATGATTGTTTGTTTAATAATATATTTTTTCATGTTTATTTATAAATTCTTAATTCAAGTGAATTAAAAGTGAATATTATTTCTGCAGAACTTCTCATATTAAAAAAAAAGTATAAAAACACTCAAAAAAGTCCTATGTATTAGGTTACTCTGAAAAGTACAGCACATTTCCTAATGTCTCTGTATGTTGCTGCTACACACCCCAGACCTTCCTCCCGGCCAAATTTCCAGCATTCTTCATACCATAACAGTATATGACAAGCAGGATTTACTTGGCTCCTTTGTTGACTCTTTTCCCTTAGCACTGTCTCAGACTTGACCAGTTTCTTAAAACTTCTTAAGCGGTGCTGCAGGTCTTGTTGGCCCCTGTGTGTGATCTGCCACCAGAGTAACCAGGTGACAGGAAAGAGGGATGCTCCTGAAGAGCAGAGCTCAGGCCCTTCTGGTTGGACTTCACCAGCTGTGACATTTCACGCTCTTTCCAGTGTCCATGCCATCCAGCCTAGGGGAAAGTGAACAGCAAACCACTGGCTGGGATTGGTAGGTCTGTTTGGCATGTTGGATCAAAAAACTGGGAAGGCATAGTTGTGCTCCACATGAAATAAACTGAGACCTCAGCGCACCAGTACTGGTGGAGGACTCTGTAATGGAAACTGCTATGGAGTCTATAAGGAGAACAAGGTCACAAGAGCTGCTCCCCTGCAGATTGCCTATGGACGATCTGGTCTGAAATCTCCTATGGGTACTTACCACACCTTTCTGTTGCAAGCACAGCAGGAAATGCAGCATGGGAAAAATAACCTTTGAAATTCACTCTGAAGTTCCACAAAACTGCTGCATTAAAATTACTTTATACTCTTAGGTTTTATTTTGTGTCTTTGGGGAAACAAATGTCTGTACATCTGCTCCTCTTATAACTCAGCCAGTTAATTTAAGGTTAAAAATTCTGAAACATTCACTGAGATGAATATTATTTAATGCATAGAGTTCTTTTTCATAATTTGCTTTCAGAAGATGATATCAGGAGAAAGTTGTGAAAGTGGTGCTGACTTACAGCTGGAAGTGAGCTCCTTTGGCAACACCTTTCCCACCCCCCTCAGTAGCAAGAAAAAGTAAAAAAAAACAGAGAGGTTGGCAGAATGACTGAGAAGCAACAGATTGGTGTTTCTCATCCTCTTTTTATCCACATAAAATGGAATGAAAAACTGGAATTATTATTACATCTGACATGTATGCTTTAACAACAATGAAGTAAAGCCTGTACCCTAAAATTGAACAGTTACTGCAACAAAATGCTTGCATTAGTCCTTTCAGTACAAAAGAAAAAAAAAATAGAGCATAAGAGGCTGAAAGGATTGTACTTCTATTTTTCCAAGTACAACCACTCAAACAACTCCAGTCTGAGAAATGAATATTTCAGAAAGAATACCTAGTAACATCAGAGACTGATGGAAGTGTCTGAGTATGAGGAATAAAAAAACCCCAGTAACTCTGAATGCTACAGTAGAGTTGCTCTGCTCAGCAGGTAACTACTGAACTTTAGAGTACCATTCTCACAGCTCCCAAAGGGGCTCCAGACCAAAGGAGAGAAATCAGAGAGAAAATGTAAGACGGCATCTTTTTGAGTCCGGAACAAAACGAAACAGGTAACTTGAAACAGATAACTTTCGTTTTTTCTAAAAGAGAATAATGCATTGAACACATGGAGGATTAAAAATGAGACAAAACAAAACCCCAGAAAATTACCTTTTCCTCTCTGAAGCCTTTCTTCCTTGTGTTTTGCTGCATTCCTCTGGCTTCTTCCTAAGAGTTTTTTCATATTTGCTTTCACAAAATATAATCTTCAGAGTGACACCTTTATCCTAAAGGAACCTCTCAGTATTTTTCAGCATTTTCTCATATTCTTCCCCCTGCTTTTTAGTCCTTGAATTAGAGAAGTGTGCGTCTAATTCATCAGGAAGGCATGGACTCTTCAGCTAGGACTAAAAGATAATTTTTCCTAATTAAATTAGGTTAATCAAAAGTGTGAGTGCAAACATCCCCTCCCAGCTCCTTCTATATCTAATACTCTTCCAGTGCATTCCTTACTTGCTTAAATTATCTTGCTATCACTATCTACATTCATGTTTTTAGGGGGGGTCAATAAGCTCAACACATCAGTGTTAGAGAGAGATTTCTAATTCTTAGGCTATACTGTCTTTCAGTGTGATCTAAAGACTTTCCTCAAAACACTTTTAGTGCACTTTTAAAAGAAGTACACCAGGAAAAAAAAAAAAAAAAGAGAAAAAAAGGAAATTCAGTAAACCCCATCCATTACCATGTGGTCAGAAAAGGCATTCTGTTTTGCACCTGTACATTCCATAGATTTGTTTTAGAACTAGAGCATTCATCATACCTTTAAAGTTCAATATAATTGATGCCTAGAGAGGCTACCTAGAACAGAGGTTAGACAGTGTTAAAGGAATAAAGTAGGTATTTATTAAAAAGGCCTTCAAAGGATACACTTTGGGCAGTACAACAGCTTGGCCATAGCTCCACTCAAGATGGGTAGCATGTCACAAGTTTCCACACTTTTGTAAGTTTTGGTCCATTTACATATTGGGGTTAATTGTCCAATTACAGCTTCAGCTCCCAGATTGCTCTCCTCAGTTTGCTGCTGTTTAAACTTTTTGGACCTGAAGCTGCAACAGTGTCCTTGGTTCTCAGGCTGGAAAAGGATTGCTTTGTTTAACTAAACTATAAAGAGAACTTTCTAACACTTTATATGAAGTTCAGAGCCACAACAATACATTACAGAATCTGGAGAATATGAAAGCTAAAACTAAAGGCTTCGTAATTCACAGCCTAATGGAAGCTGAGCTCTTTGGAAGACGGTGCATAGAATAGCATTTTAGCCCTGCCCATACTGCTCTTGGCTTTGCTCCCCTGTGAGCAAAACTAAGACAAATGGCTACAGATTTGGGAAAGAGATAGTCTACAGGAACCCAGAGGAGTCCAAAGACACTTAGCTCTGCTTGTCTTGCCTTGCAGATCAAAGAATCAATTAAACTTGCTGATTTGTCAGTGGAGCTAAAGGGAAGACCATACTTCTAGCATTGAATGAATGCGGATAATACACGTTCACCTTTTCTGAGATCACAGCTCAAATAGTAGACAACTTTTTAATGAAACCTAATGTCTTCTGTGCATATGAAAGTCTTTGACTCCTTCAGAAAGTTAAGCGGTTATTACGTTTCAATAATATGTTTCATAACCATTATGTTCAGAGTAGAGCTCTAGGGAAATAAGTTTAGTAACCAAACCAAGGAAAGCTGTAATAAATTATTTTAGCAACCTTTGTTTGGAAATTAAACGCACAAAATTTGATGTGTATTTCAATTTAGAAGTTTGCAGCAGAAAGACTAGCTTTGTTTCTTGGAATTTAAAAAGTAGAAGTAGCAGCATAAACTGGAATTGTTCATTGAATCCGTTCATACTGAGAGCCAAAAATTATGAGAGACAAACTGATGAGTATGAGTTGCTTGAAAACACACCATTAAGTTATGAACAATTTTATCCATTATGTTCAGAGAGACATTGTTCATCAATTACTTATGAAAGTGCTTAGTATTTTTATTGGAGAAGTGAAAACTATGGCTTTTCTACTTGTAGGTGAAATTATTTGCTGGTTAGAATATTGCTAAACAGCAATGAAACTGATGTTATCTGCAAACTCGACAATGACATATTCTAGTCACCTCCTCCAGGCAGAAATAAAATATCTCAAACAGGACAGATCCCCACTTTACCAGCCTCCAGGTAGTCTATGGACCATTAAATGACAACCACGTTTTCACCAGTTTGTCCTAACTAGAAAACACACATTAAAGTAAAAGTAAAAGTAACAGCAGGAGATTTTGCAATCGCCTTAGGTGAGTTGCACCAGATCTAGAGCTTGAAGTCAGTTAGAGGAGAAGGTTTGTGAGAAAACAGTATCTCTGAAGTCCTTTTCAGCTGTGGGTGTATGAGCCAAAGGTAAAATGCTAATGTAGAGCCATAAACATACTCTTATTTATTTTTTTCCTTCCATAAACCATTTAAAAGAGACCACAGTGGTGGAGATAATAATTACATACAATGTCCTGTGAAACAGCCTTTCTTATCACTAACTTTATTTTACAGTACAATATACTCCGCCACTTTTTTATTAGCAAGTTGCTTTTAAAGTATCTGCATGTTATTTGGCATAATTTTTTATGTAGTTCAGCATAATATGATTCAATTGGCTGTCTTTGCTCTATGGAGATGATTTAAATCTGAAATGTAATTGTCATTAATCCCTGAAGGGTGTGGTCCTTCCAGGTCAAGAGTATAAATATTGGTATAAGAAGCAAGAAATCTGAACAAATTACCAGTAGGTTTTTTTAAGTTACATGTTACTAAACAGGTATTAGTATCTTAAACGGTTGTCGATTGTTTTTTCTGACTTGCAAATTCTAAATTTATCAAACTTGGAACTGTTTAAAAAATAATTTTAATAAGAATATCATACAACTGAGACACAGTTGTGTGTTGTCAGTTGTCAACAAACCCAAACAACAAAACACACACACACACACACACAAAAACAACTCATACATTAATTTATATTACTAACTATTCCTGTTAATGGAATAAAAAATGCAAGTCCTATTAGGTCTGTAACACTGCCAAAAAAAAAAAAAATAGTAGCCAAGGAGAGAAAAAAATAGAACTATAACATGTTTCTAGTCACTGATAGTTATCCAGCATACTGTGGTGGTTTAAAGGAATGTCCAAAAGCTAAAGCAGCTTGAGATGATTTATTTAAACTAATGCCAGACATATACAGTGCTCATATCTATGTCCAAATTTCTTCACAAGATCCTTTTGATATCCAGAGTGTACAAATAAACCTTCTTGCGATGTTATATGTTTATGCTGTTTTGGATATCTGCATTATTAGCTGTGCTTTTCTGCAGAGTGGCCATTCTTCTCTCTACAAAGATACACTTCAGGGACTGGACAGAGACAGAGTAACCTGTTTTTGTCCTTTTAGTGCTGTTTCTATAGAATGTATTACTATGTACATATATATATATGTATGTATAAAACAAAAAAACAAAACATAAAGTAACATATTAAAAGTAGTAAAAACATCTGGACTTATATTTTGAAAACCCACAGAGAAGATTTTGACATTCAATACTTAAGATTAATTTGTCCTCTTTGAAAATGAGGTTTCCAAATCTACCCAAAAGGAAAGTAATTCCATTATCCACTGCCCAGAAAAATACTTTTTTCTTTTGGTTAGTATTTTAAAACTTTCTGAGAAAGCAATACATTGGATATAATCACAGTGAAAATATTGTAAGATTTGTACAAGACTTCTGAATTGAAGAGATGCTTATTGTATGATTCTCATTTTCTACTTTGAAACAGCAATAATCTTAAGGTATAGATAGGAATTTCTACTAATTTTCATATCCAATAAGTCTCTTCATTATAAACATGAACCAGCTTCATTCCTAATAGTCATTTCACTAAGCATTTTTAAAGTAGTCAACAGACTCACCTATAATTTTCTGTCTCAGGCATTCACCCTCTTGTTCTTCCCATCACTGTTGCCAACACTCAAAACTTTACACATATTGCATTTTATTTCTCTGCTCATTGTTCCAGATGCTGACTTCAAAGCACCACTTTATAGACGCTCTGGGGTAGTTGAGAGTATAGGCTTCTCATCACAGCCCCATCCATAACTATTCACATCCTTCTTGCTAATGAAGCAAGCTAAACTCCTCGGTTGACGCACTGTTACTCTCAATCTAAAATTCTGAATACAAGCTGGAGAAGGGAAGTAAAAAACTCTGATAGACACTCACTTCCTTCACTGATGCCTCTATGTTTGACCAGGGAAGCTGCAGTATTTGATATAGAAGCAGCCAAAGCCCATGAGAGATCACTGGAAGACATAATCCAGTTAAAGCCAGTTTGTGTCACTCGAAATCACAGACACACTGGACATTAAGAAATGCACATTTCAACACTTGAGCCCTACACGTAAATGTAAGAGGATAAGAGATCGGCAAAGATATCAAGCATGGGGACAGAAATATATATTGTAACACACTCTGTTAAGGTTTCTGGCCTCTTATTGGCACAATTCAGAATGAAACAGGGACTGCTGTGAAGTGAACAGTAATCTTATTCCTATTGAACATAACAGAACATTAACCACATTGATTACTTTCAACAAGCAAGCTCACTTCAAACTTAACAGCTAATAAAGACAAGGATTTGAATGGGCTCCTCTGAAAATTGAAGAAAACTGAAAATAAAAACATTTAAGCAAGTTTTTGGGTACTGTTCTCTGAAAGAATGAGCTGAATGCTAAACTACTTCCTATTATTGTCTGAACTGTGTTAACAGATGGTTGCTCCCATTCATTGATTTTCAATGTGCTGAGATATGGTAGCAGAAACATGACAGACTCTTAGTCCTAAAGAGGTTGTAATGTAAACAAAGAGAGACAAAGGTAAAAAATGTTAGAGAAAAAGAATCTTCATGCGATGAGGAATTTATATTTATGAACCACAGAAATACAATCTCTTGGTTCCCTAGTTAGTTCCTAGAACATAATAATATTTCAAAAAAGGAAAGACTGATTGCTAGACTCCTAGAGAGGAGCAAGGTATTATATTTGAGCTTTATTGAGAGGTAAGAAAAAGGTGATGGAAGTATCAAAACATTATTCATCTATTAAGTGACCATATTCCTCATCTTAGAACTCAGTTTGTACAAGTGTTTTGAATAAGCTCCCTAACCCCAGTTCTTCCCTATCCCCAAATAATTGTACTTCACAGCTAATGTTCAGTGTATGATAAACTTCTTTCAGTAAAAAGATAACATGACAACATAATGCTAAGTAGTTCTTCATGGAGAAAGTATTTCAGAAACTGGATGTTGTACAAACTCAGTGTTTACCAGGATTCAGGATTAAGTAGTCTGAAAACTGAATGCAGAGATAATAACAATTATAATCTCAAAAATCGGAATTATTTTCTGCATGTGTTTAAAAAAAATCTTTTACATGTTGTGTCGACAATTTGGTATTCCTCTACTTTGTGTTAGCTCTATGTCTTAGAAAACTTGCCAAGTAATGAAATACTGGAATTTGCAAGAGTGGTTGGATATCTGGCAAACTGCATATGTTTGAAGAATTTGATTCAGCTTTAACTTGCAGCTGCTGCTTATACAATCATTCTGCTGTGTTTGTAGGTCTCTGATGTATGCAAAAGACTGATTATAGTTTGGCACAGCTCCTGGTGGTTTAACCAGGGGGACATTTCCCTTAATCTCACCTGGCAGTGAAGTTGCAAATGAGCCACAATATTTGAGTCTTAGCAACAGTGGTTTGTAATCAGTGATTCCAATTATGGGATGAGGGAATACTAATTGACCGCCAGCTGTCAGAGCAAATGGGCAAGAGAAAGTTATTAACTTTCTGCCTTGACCCTCAAAAATGTAATAGAACAGATATAGGTATTTTTTTCTCTCTCTTTTGGAAATAAGAAAGCAAGATTAAAATGGCCTTTCTTATTTGGTCAAGAAAAGATTATAATTTAGTTTATCTAAATAAATATTTAAGAATGACTGAATATGACTGTGGCAGGTCAAGAGCCAACATCCAAAATCCTTTATTAACTATTAGATGTGTAAGAGCTCTTTACTATTTTGAATACAGTTGCTTTACATAGAGACACATTCCTGGTGGAAACAATATATAAGTATGCCAATGAGTAATTAAGAAAAAATAGAATATATCACCATGAATTTTCAAAATAACTTGATATGATGTGTGAACCAAAAGTACTCAACTTCTTTCCACTATCAAGTTTTATGACCATGAATCACTCATCTCAGTGCCTTAAATCTGTGTATAGTAGGAAATTTCTTTTACAATCCCTGTCTGATTACCTAAGCAATCTATGTTTTCCATTTTTTTTTGTTCTGAAACTATCTCAGTTTATTTATCAAGTTAGTAATTTTGACTGATATTGAACTGTATCTCCTCTTTTCCTTTAGTTATTATATTGCCTCATGGCATTTTTAGCTCCTGCATCCTCACTTAGTGTAAGATTTCCTGCGCAAGGTGCCAAATGTCTTTTCTGTGATATACCAAAATATGTCTTTATAGAGTAAGCCAAAACTTTGTCTCCTGAATATATAGCTCTTACAAAGAAATATAACCCACTAAGAATGGAGATTTGAGCTACAATTTCCAACAAATCCCAAACAAACCAACAAAAATACTTCTCATTGTCACAATGACTGAAATAATTCAGTTGTTTTAATAACTGGCATTAATTTGATTTAATTCAAAATTAGCATTAAATGGTCCCATTGGATAATTACACAAAGACTGATGACAAAATTGCATAAAGGGGAAATAGAAATGGCTAAAATGTTTTGATGGAAAAGTTTATGAAAAAAACCCCACCACCATTAAAAGTACTTTTTCTCCTTTAAAAAATGTATAGCACAGAGTTGTTACATAGACTGTTCTACAGTTTGGTGAAAAATAAATATTGAAGAGAATGTACAAATTTTCGTTCAAACCACACACCCATATATTTATATCTTGCCCATAAATAAAGGGATTCAGATGGTGATTTGTGTTTATGACACAGAAATAAAAAGTTAACAGCAGAAGGAAGAAGAAAAAGACATGATGATTTTGTACTTGATGGTTTTATATTGTGGGAAATATTATTCAATATTGCTATTTTGCTTTCCAGTATATGCAGTGGGGTTTTGCATCATCCAATGAACACACTTTTTTGGATAGATGTACAGCTATGCAAAATGAAACAGGATATGTAGGCCTTCTTATAAAAAGAAGTCGGCAAGGGTCAGAGACTGGAAAGAGCATTCTGTCTTGAGACATCTTGGGATCCTTGGAATCTGTGGTAGGGGGTGGGTCAGGCCTTTCTCTGGTGAAGTGGTGCCCTGCTCCCCGTACCCCCTAACTAAGCAGTGTCTGTCCATCAGAGCATGCTGGAAGCAGCCCCCCAGTGTTGCCCAGCCCAGCTCCTGAGTGGCCGAGTGGCCAGAAGTTCCACCTGGGAGGAAGGCCCATGACAGGACAAGGGTTTAAGGAGGCTGACCACAAGGCGAGAGCATTGATGTTTAACCCTACCTTCGTCTTGAGGCTTTCTATCCATTATATCTCTGGAACTCAGGAGTTGGTAGCTGTATATGTAGTTTTCTATGTCTTCCCTGTTGGCCTGGTTTTCTCCCTTTCTTCTAACTCTCTTTTAATGGAGAATAACATTGAATGAGTTTAAAGGCTGCTAAATTTCATGGGCTAAGTCAATAATATGATAAGTGTTTTATGTTGTACTACATAATTTGAGAAGTTCCTTGATCTTCCATAGTTTGCCAGTAAACTTTTGTGTGATTTTTGCCTCTTGAGAATATCTGGTTGGTATTTCTTCTGTGCATATACCCGGAGCAAAAGAATGTTAATTTAGGCCATACATTAAGTGTCCAGAGTGTTAGGAACAAACTGTTTGTCAGGATTTAAGGAAACAGGATAAAGGAGGAAATTCAGCTTTCTCAAGTTCTATTTTGATTCCCCTTTATTTTTTTAAGAGTTTTTCTTTGAAGCAGGTAATACCTCCTTTGGTTTTAGTGCTTCCTCTCCTTCCAGTTGTTATAGTCCTTCTATATTTTTCTTCTATTTCATTTGAAAGTAATTAATATCACACTGAGAGCTACTGTTGTCACTTTCTGTGGGTTTTGAGTTCAGTTATAGGTTGATAATTGTAACTTATACTAACTACATATTTTGTGGCTATGGTGGGTTGACTGACTGGACAACAAAGCCACTCCATCTCTCCTCTCCTTGGCTAGACAGGGGAGAGAAAATGCAACAAAAGAATCTCGGCTTGAGAAAAGAACAGGGAGAGATTACTCACCAATTGTCATCACAAGCAAAACAGAATAGACTCAGGGAAATTATGTAAATTTACTACCAATCAAATCAGAAAAAGATACTGAGAAATAAACCCAAATCTGAAAACATCTTCTACCTACCTCTCCTTTTTTCCCAGACTCAGCTTCACTGACAGCTTCTCTACCTCCTTATCCCAAGCAGTGCAGAGGGACTGGAATGGAAGCTGTGGTCAGTTCATCACACATTGCTTCTGCTGCTCCTTCCTCCCCTCATTCTTCACCTGTTTCAATGTGAGGTCCCTTGCTTGGGAGACAGTCCTCCATGAACTTCTCCAACATGAGTTCTTCCCAAAGGCTGCAGTCCTCCATGAACAGCTCTAGCATTGGTCTGTTTCACTGGGTGAAACTGGCTGCAGCTCTTCAGAAACAGGCTGCTCCACTGTGGCTGCTTTCCATGGGGCCATACAATCCTGCCAGCAAACCTGCTTCAGCATGACTCCACTTTCCATTAATCAACAGGTCCTGCCAGGAACCTGCTCCAGCATGGGCTCTCCACAGAGTCATACTCTCCTTTGGGATACACTCACTTGCTCACATGTGGGATGCACCATGTGCTGCAGATAGATCTTTATTCCAGTGTGGACTCCCATGGGTACAAGGGAACAGCCACCTCACCATGGTCTTCACTGTGGGCTGCAGGTGAATCTCTGCTGTGGAAGTTGAGGCACCTCCTCCTGCTCTGTCTTCACTGACCTCGGTGTCTGCAGAGCTGCTTCTCTCCCACCTTCTCACTTCTGTCTCCAGCTGTTGTTAAGCATCAGATTTTTCCCTATTCTTAAATATGTTATCATAGAGGCTCAGCTTCAACTAGTGACAAGTCTGCCTTGGATGCAGCTGGCACTGGTTTTATTGGATTTAGGAGAAGCTTCTGGTATCTTCTCACAGAAGCCACCACTGAAGTATCTGCTGCTACTGAATTCTAGCCATGTAAGCCCAGTACAATTTGAAAGAGACTACTCAGAGAAGAAAGTAGATTGCTATCATCTCTACAAATCTAAACTGTATAAATAAGGATGTACATAACTGGAATTTGAAACAAAGATTGTTCCAAAAACCTAGGATGAGAAAATTTTGCTTAGGGGACTACTTTGGATTCATGTAAATAATTAAAGTGGGATTGGTTTAAAATATAGTTAGAAAATGAATTTAAAAATTTCTCCTTTTAGCTTTCAAGGTTATTTGTTATAACACTGAGCACTTAGTAGTTAAAAAGTGTATTTTTTACACCTTGTGAGCTCGAAATAGCAAATAGAATATCAACAACAGAAAAACAGCTATTCTGTCCATTAAGCCATTACCATTGCTATTTTCTTCTTGTTAATGCATTTAATATTTTCTTAGCAATAATTTGCAAAACAGAATTCTAGAAGCCTCAGGGTTCAGCTAACATATAGTATAATCCTTTAATTTAACATGGAGATTGTCCAGCAGAGAAGTAATGCAGTAAGCATTTATAAAAATATTCCTGCCCAAATTTCTGTGGAATATGAATTAATCTGGATCTCAGCCAGCTGTGTAGAATTGTAGACAAAATTCCCTAGAGTTTTAAGATCTCAGGGACAACTGCTCCAGTTTTGGTTATGCACCCAGGAAATAATTCCTAGACTTGGATCTTAGGTTAGATTCCCTTTCATCTTAAGTTTGTTCTTCAGATGCTGTTTGTCCACGTTATAGACAGTAAAATGATGATGGAGAGAACAGATTACAAAACAGAATATTTCAGCAGGCAAATTTATGAAGAAGAGTTAGGTAATTTCTGATTGAAATAGTTCAATAAATATGGTAAAATTATGCATGTAAGAAAATGTGGCTTTATTTTCAGAGAGTGCAAGTTTCCCTGGCTTTCAATTATGTCAACAGCTTTCTTGAGTGATTCAGCATTCTGAAAGCCAAACCATATTTAGTTACTGGAATGTAGATTTATATACAGGCTTTTGGGCACAGTGTACCAAAACATCTTGTAAGAACTCAGTCATCTCTATTTCTAGTCTTTGCAATTAACATTCATTTTAATGCTGTATTTCTTACATTTTTATTTCACAAATTGTGCGTAACTGGGGCTAGGATTGAATTAATTTCAATGGTCATTATGAAACTGACTGAAATGCCTAAATGAGATCATAGATACTTCTCAATCTGGAAAAGGGAAAAGCTTCCCTTTTTTCCATACTAATAATGGAAGCCTTCAATAGAGAAAATGCAAGATACAGAACAAAATGTTAGATAATGCAACTGGTTTTATTCTTCCTTTTCTCCTTCCTAATTATGCTGAAACCAAATTACATATTCAGCATGTACTGTTGTCAATAGCTGAGAATTCTGTGGGTGCTATTCTAAGATGGCAAGCTTGTATTTCTGTGTGAGTATCTCTCTTATAATATGTAAGGCAGGGTTAAGACATATTATATTTTAACAAATAAAAGAGCACAGAAGCACAAAATTTAAACACTCTTTAAATAACCATCAGGAATCTATTTAAAATTTCACTTGATATTATAAGGAGCTCTGGACTACTGGACTGATATTATATGGACTACTGTCTTATAATATCTGGACTGTTATTACATGGACTACTGACTTTCTGTTCAGAGATTCCAAACCTTTGCTCTTATTAGTGATTTAAACAGCTGATGAAACCAAGTTGTAAGTCAAATAACAGGAAAATTCTTGTAAACAATATAGAAATCCAGTAGAAAACAAAATATGCTTCTATGCCTCTCTTCAGAAAGCTCTGTTCTATGCCTTTGAACTAGTTGTTCTAGTCTATTTTACAATTCAAAAGCTGAGAAATACAATCTTTCTTTTCCTTCTCCCTTCTTGCCTGAACACTGAGGATTTTTCATCTTCCAGAGCTAGAGCTTTTTTGGTCTTAAATAAGACACTAAACTTCCTTGAAATCTGTGACATCATATGAAAACATCAGAGATAATTTTCATCTCTCAGAAGCATTTACCTATTAAAACTGGGTTTGATGCAAGAAGGAGTGGTGAGCACACAAAAGGGAAAAAAAGTAGTGTCCTGAGTGGAAGAAATCCTAAGGTATAGGATTGTCCTTAAATCCATATAGAGATAAAATAATTAACAAAAGAAAAGAAATAAAAAAGTTGTTTTCAGCAAGCACTTTTTGGTAATTACTGGATAAAATTGATCCCTATTTTTCAGGGAGAAACATTCCATGGAGTGAAATTTCACTAGTAAATTTGTATGCAGTGAAATTTTTAAAGAACTTTGCTTTTATTGAAGGAAGATAATGTAAGATCTTTCCTTTCCAATGGATGTTTGCACTAGAAGAAAATTCACCATTTCCCACTACATAGGTTTTTGTTGGTTTTTTTGTTTGGTTGGTTGGTTTTTTTTGGGGGGGCGGTTTGTTTTTGTTTTTGTTTTTGTTTGGTTTTTTTGTTTTTTTGTTTTTATGAATATGTTATGAGATTTTCATTATTAGATGAGAAAGTAGCATTCTTTTCTGGGCAAATGGTCTTGAGAACTAAAGTAACAGTAATTAAAATATTTGTAGTGTAGCAGCACATTGCTCTTCTATGAACACAGGTTCAGATAACTCAGCTTCTCAGTTCACTCGTGGGTTCTAATCCCTTAATTACGCAAATCACACAAATGTTCATTCATTTAAAGATGATAACTGGAATGTATTAGCTAATTTCCTTTGAAAAAAACCAGCCCAAAAATGGACTAGTATGTAACATAGTTCAAGCCAAGCTCCCAAAAAAGCCTTTGGTGTCCTTCTTTCTCATAATATCTTAAAGTATCTTGTGGGTTTTGCAAAACCAAATGTTCCACTACTTCCACATATCAGACTCAGTAGCATGCAGTGCAACAACTAAGTAACAACACTTTTCTGGGTTGTAGCACTTTCCACATATTGTTTCAAATAATTAGAAATGGGAAGAAAAATAATTTCATAGGTACAAAATAGTAATATTTAGAGCATGCAAGGCATAAATGACAATGAAGACATGATGAATCAAGAGTTTCATGTGCCTTTGCCATTACGGAGGTGGACACAAATTTTAAAGAAGGTCTAGTCCTTTAGCTGGTTGTTAAGTCTTACTCAACATTTGGCCTAAAGGTTTCTTGCAACTGATGCATGACCCATGCATATATTCATAATTAATAATTTGAATCTAAATACCCTAAAGTTGTTGAATGATGATTCCTCAGCGTGTTTGTAGATCTTATCAATCTTCCCAAGCTTCCTTGTTAGGGGTTAAGATGGGAACAGAACAGTATTTTATGATGCTTTTTCTTTTACATCATTACAGTGCAGTGTTGCAATATAGTAGCATTATGTCATTATAGAGACTGGACATCGGCCCTAGGAAGAGCAGTTGCCAATACCTATATAAGTAATGCTGCGTAAATCAAGGATTTATTTGACATGTTCTGTTGTCAAAAATGTGAGGCAGGGAGATGTACTTTCTTCTACAGGCCATTCACAATTATCTTGTGCCCTGATATATCAAGACATCATAGATCATGTCTTATCAGTTAAGTAGACTTCAAGATTCATGTTTAATATCATGGCACCAGCTGTGTTTGCAGTGACAGAGCTTAAAGCGTGTAACATAAAACTTTTTCTAATTAGTTGGAAGATTCTTAACCAGGTACCAGTGTACGGCAGAAAGTTTGTTGAACAGTTGCCAACCATATGCTTGGTGCTCATCACAGTGATTTCACATCAAAGGGGAGATATTCTGAATTAGGTGGATACTCAACATTTCAAATATTTATAATTCCACTGTGTCAATTCATTGTAGTCCTGCCTCTTCCAGCAACACTGAGCACAGAATTTTTGTGCAACAATTCCATGGTTACACAGTAGAGGGTTATTTATCAGATTACAAAATTATCTTGCCACAAAATTATGAACTGCAGAACAGGTATGAAGATACTTGGCTATTATGCAAAATTGTTCCATGTAGTAAGCCCTCAGGTAAACATTCACTCACATTGTCTTACATTCAGTTGATGCTCTTGGGCATCTCTTGGCAAACCTGAGTCTTGCTGGCCCAGTTTTCAGTTCTTCTTGATGCTCCCCCTTGTGAACATGCATACATTTTCCCCACCAGAAAACAACCCAAAATATCTCCATTTAGAGAATGTGTTTTGATTGCTGGATATTTCCTAAACTCAGATCTTGCTCTGCCAAGGCTCCAGATTTGTTTGTATGGTTACTTCAGTCTGATCAAGAATTTAACACTGTGAGTGGACTCTTAGTTTATACAGGAGGCATGTTGTGGGGCAGAGGCCTTGGAACTGTTGAAATATGGCACAAAGCTGTGATCATCTCCAGGTCAGTTAAGATGCTTCACTGTTTATTCATTCTTTTGCTCTGGCCATTCAAATGAGGTTTTTTTGGTCCAAGCTGAAGAAACAGCCCTCTTTAGCATATATGGGTGCAATCTCATTTTGGCCTGAACTTGGCTAGTAGCATAGAAGTAGTCAGCAGGAGCAACGTACTCCATTTCACACCAATAGATATTTTGATCTTAAATGAATCCTAGACGACATGTGGAGATGAAGAAAGGAGTAACTTCTATGCAGGGAGCCATGTTCTAAATTAGAGGAATTATGTAATCTAATTATATGTATAGACAGGACAAATGTCCAAAGCCTCAGCTATTGATATTTGGCAAACATACAGAAATGCAATTGAAATGAATGGACACTTTTGGGCAGATTAGGTATCTTATTCAAACTGTGAGGTATTGAATTATGTTCTAAATTAGAGTGCAGGTGTAATCCTTTGAATGTAACAGGAATTCTGTACAGGAACAGAATATTCTTCTATGTGTGTTTTCTGTGTGTTGAGGGCATATCATCTGGTCTCAAACAGCAAGTAGATCCCAGATCATTATGTCAGAAAACAGTCAAATATTAAAAAAAAATTACCCATTATATACCCATCTTTTTTGCATATTACTTCTTGGTTATATGAATGTCCCCTTGCTGCATCTGATTTTGATGCATTTCTTTTTTTGTGCCTCCTTGTATCTCTGCGTCTCCCACCCAGTTCTCACAGACTTTTTAGGCTCAACTCAAATGGCAATGATATTGACAAAGCAAAATCTGCCTTAAAGAAGATCGGGTTTGACTCAAAGGGATTTTCTTCAATTTCTGCTTGAAAAATAAGACTTGGTCTCTACGATCTGTCTCAACAAACCTTGGTTTCTATTATCTTCATTCTCTCTAAATTGCATTTTCGCATTTTCTCAACCAGAGGACTTAGCACATGTCAAACCACCTTGCCTTCACACCTAAGTGTATAAAATTGAGCTGCTTCTCACTGTAGTGGAACAGTTGTCTCTAGATATTTCTCTATTTTCCACTGGCCCTTTGCAAGTTGCAATTCTGCAACTAACTGTTTTCACAGTACAGGGTACAGTGTCTGCTTTGGGACGCATTGGTGAAGAGATGTGAGATCAGGTGAAACAGTGTTTTTAATGACCTGCAGTGGTAAAGATCAGTAACTCAGTATGCAATTGAGGACTGTTTGTAAGAGGTGTTTTGAGGGGAAGGCTAGGCTATTTCTTCTTTTTCTATCAATAGCCTGCTCCATTCTAGGAAGTTTAAAAGTTACATTATGAATAGATTCTTTCTTCAGTCCTTCAGCCCATGATGACTGGTGATAAAGAGCAGCAAAAACAATCTTGTGCAAAAGGAGCTAATGACTGTATTCTTTGAATAACAGTTGAAAAGAGAAGACTTTGTCTCTAGCAAATACAGAACTAATAATTTCGTGTGCATGTCCAAATAATGAAGTCTTTGACACAGCAAGTATAAGTGTTGGAAGAGAAAATTCAACAACATATAAATAATCATGGATAGAACAAGGCAAGTAAGGCCATCCAGTATAATGAAGTTACAGATAGCTATTGTGGAGCTTTGGTCCCATCAATAGGCTGTTGTGAATGGGGGATTTTCATTACTGAAAAGGTATTAGCAAAAGTGTTTTAATATGTTGTAAAAGTCCAACTTAATAAAGTTTTCTATCATGGTTCACACTATTATTGTACAGCAACAATCATTTGAATGATGTATCAAAACTATCAAGACAAATCAAAGTTACAAAGACACAAATCCATTATCAAGGCACAAATCAAAGTTACCCCACTAAAAGGTTATGTATGATATTAGTCACTTACCAAAGGTCTACTTGCTGTCAGCAAAAGGTCTCTCTGCCTTGAGCAGGGATCATGAGAGACATCCCAGCTCAGGATATTACTGTCAAGAATGCAGTCTGCAAGAGAGCTCACAGAGGCAGTCATGAAGTGGCTGACTTACAGTCAAATGGGAAAAGTATGGATGAGACTCCATGTACCTCAGCATTCTTTCTGCACTGAAAACTAAGTCTTAGAAGATCCACTCATTATTCATGAGTCTTTTACATGATCAGCATTACAAGCTCATGTGCATCAATGCTCACTGTCACGCTGCTCCTTTGTGAGTTTTCAGAGATCACATTGGAGCTAGAGGGGTTCTTGACCTGGCTACAGCTCAGGTCTTTACCTCCTTTGGAGCCTGAACCCAATTACCACTAGTTTAGTTAAGGGTTCAAGTGTACTTGTCATATAGATTAGAGCTTGTGTTGAAAGCTTATGCAGCGAGCTGGAGCAGACAGCAGAGTCAAGCATAAAGAGGCATATATTTATGAGATAATATTTCAAAAGTAGCAAATAGATACTTTCCTGTTTGAACAGCCTGAGGTGATCAGGAATTTTGCATAATTAGCTTACCATTGAATTTTTCATACTTTGGATGTCTCCCAGTTCATGGGATTTTGCAGTCAAAAATCTTATTACGGGCAAAGGGAGCAAACCGAAGCTACGGATGCAGAAATTTACTTTTGCCTAATTAAATTTTTTAATTAATACAGAAAATTCTCAATGATAATGCCCCTGAAAAAGTTACCCAAGAAAAGTTACTAACGCCATCATCTCTTCCCTGGTGTTATCCCTGTCTGCCTGTGTTCCTGGGCTCTGCCACATCAGCACAGGGTGATGGCTGCCAGAGTGAGGGTCGATGCTTTGCACTCCTTGCTAGGAGGAGTGGAACGCTTACAGTGGGTGCAGCCACAATGGGCCCAGGACACCTCTTGGGACTCTGTGGATCTCTTTGTCTCTTGCACTGTAGGCTTCTTCTGGGGTCCCCATAGGGAATCACAAGGTGCCTCCTTGCCCCATGACACACAGGACTGTTTCCCTTACTTTGGGTTTGTCAGGTCCTCACTTCCAGCTGGTTGGCAGGCACTGACAGCTCCCCATGAGCAGCATGGTGGAGGGACCAGCTCCAAACAGCTTCAACTGACTCCAAACAGCCAATATCCACCCCACTGAGGTGAATATCTCTCCTTGTGACAGCCCTGCCCTTCCCTACTTGACATTTTTCTGAAATAGAAAGGGGAGAAATATGACTTACTGAGTGCTGGCCAGTTGAATGAACGGCAGTGGGCAGTGGTTGCTAATGCCCATGGGTCCATGGGAGCTTCCATTCTCAGTCTTCTGCTTTCTTTTTCTATCTGCTCTCAGACTCTGGGCAAGATCCTGAAGGCAAGCAAGATCTTAACAAAGAAATCTAGTAAATCTCAGCCTTGGAGTGATAAGCCCTCCTTCTTAGCCTTGAGTAGGCAAATATATGTCCTCCATCCTCTCCTGGCTCTATCTACCAACCAAAGAGGCCTTGAAAATAACTGGGCTTGTCAGTGACTCATGGGAATGACAAACTACTCAGCTCATTGACGCACTCAGGGTTTTTAGTACCGGTGGTGTACTGCCCTGTTTGCAGGCAAGACTTGTCGAAAATGCAAGCATCTTGCCAGTTCTTTGGCTGTGATGGTCATAAGGACAGCAGATTATTTATAACAGCCTCCAACTCAGCATAAAAATACTCCTTCCATTGCTGGAATACCATGTTAAGGGAAAAAAAAAAAGAAAACCAGAAGAAAAGTAGCAACTAAACCATTTCTAAAAGAAAAGGTCATGGAAAGAACAGGTTTTCCCTAAAACCTGTGTAATAAGCTCATTATATAAAGGCTTTTATGTCTTTATATGTTCCTCCAAATATCCCAGGTTACAGACTTTCCAGAACATACGTATAACTTCAGTTATATGCAAGCAGTAATAAGCACTGAAGTTGTCATTAGAAAATTCTGTACTAATTGTTCTTTAATATTTAGAGTTCTTCTTTCTGATGCATTCCTTATCAAATAGAGTGGTTTTAGACAGATATTTCTGTAGAGGCAGTCCACTTTTATATGCTGTGTCTACCAGGGCTGGTCCCCTCTGATTTTAGGTGAAGTTTGTAGCACTGATTGTACTGTACTTAAGGAACCATGCACATATAGGAAGGGGACAAGAGCATGCTCATCACAACAAGAAATAGCAAACTATGTAACAGGACATAGTGTACTGTCCTCAAGCTTATCCTTGGTAATAAAATAGGAACAATTTTATTCAAGATTTCAGACACCATTTTATGGCAAGGCCTTTTTTGACAATGTCAAGTCCTGTGTGTTTTCATAATGCTCAGCTATTGCTGAGCCATCCCTACCCAAAACCATAACAGAAAGTGTCCTCTCACTATGTGCTTTGAGACTGGCTGGTGGCCATTTTTGACACTGGAGTGACATGTATTTTTAGACAGTCTTTTGCCTAATTCCTCCTTTAGCACCCTCTTAAATGTGGCCCCTGATACAACCACAGTTACGTGCTAGGAATAGACAGATCCTGTGAGCTGGAGCAAGAGTCCTCAGTGTCTGAGCGCAGCCCTACAAGGCTGTCCTGGAGTTTTAATGGGGCAGACTTAGGGCTCTGTGTGGTGTTCAAGGCATGGGTAACCCTGTCTGCAAAAACTGCAAATCAGTATGAATTTTCTGTTTCATAGAAATGTGCGCATGTGGTCAATAAGAAAAAGTCTCCAAGAGCCTGAAAACTCCATGTGAACCTGGGGAAATGGTCAATGGACTCATGAACTGCAAACTGGACTTTGAGATGTTACACAGAGACAGTGGGAGGTGTGGGAGATCTCCCCTTGCCCATGGCTTTGGGTATGTTACGACTACCTGTAAGATCATTATGGGATGCAGGCTGGTGCTGTATGTCCTATCCCTAGGTCAAAGACCAACTTTACATAATGTTTCAAAAAGTTGCATCTGACTAATTGATGCAGGAGAAAAAATTAGATGTCACTTGTTTGCATCTGTGCCTGAAATTGCTGAAGGACAGAAAACGGACACAGAATTGACAGCAGTGCTAAAGGGAAAAAAGGGAGAAAGTCTGGAGATGATTGTTAGACAGCTGTCCACACACCCTGTGAAAATATGTCTCTGTATTAAATTGGTTTCCCAGTGTTCTATTTTGCACATGTGTGTAATAACAGCATGCCAGCTGACATGTTTATATCATTAACTTTTTTTAAAAAAATTCTTTATACTCTTGGGAAGGTGAGGAGCTTTAGATATAAATCTCCTTTCTGAAGCTGATATAAAGTAAATTGCCAATTTGAACAGAAGCCAAGTGGCATTTTGGTGTGCAAATCAGGATCCTAACTGTTTAAATAAGGCTGAAAAAAAAGCACTTAAAAATCCAAGATGCTTGTGTCAGAGGAAGCTGCAGAGTGGTAGATAGACTTACTGGATGTTTAATAGTTTTCCAAACAAAATAAGGGTGCTATGTAAGTCTTAACAGAGATCTTAACTGATGAGCTTAATATGCTTGGGCCATTTCTTTAAAAGGCAAATCAGATTCTGATATAGTTGTGGTTTTTGAAATAATTACACTGGTATCAGGCTATTAAAGCAGTAAGAATTTTGTTTCAGATTACAAGCAAGGTAGAACTGAGTGAGCACCTAGAAATTTCTAAAATGTTACCTTTCTAAATGATACCTGCAGTGACTTGACAAAAATTTTTGCGTAAAGTGTTAATTGATCTGTGAAACTGAAGGGCAAGCAGTGTAAAAACCATTCATCACCATTTAACCAACCCATAACTGCATGTGGGCTGCAGCACAGTCCAAAGAAGAGGTAAAGACTACACTTTTATTTGTCCCGTCTGGATATAACATCTGCTCCCAGGTGATCTAATATTGGTTATTCTTGCATCAGTTCTTAAAAGCTTTGATTCATTGAGAATGCAACTGTGATAAAAATTTCTGGTCTGGATTTAATGCAAATTCTCCACCTTTTCATTGAATTCCTATACTAGCTGATAATCCAAGATGGTTTAATATGTACATAAAATTCAGTTTGATTTTGTTTCTAAACCACTTCCAGGCACTGAATTTAATTACCCTTCTGTCTTCTAGATTAAGATGTCTTTTATTATCAAAAATAATTTCTCCTTGAAGATACTAAAATTCTTTGAAATGAAATTGCTTCCTAACATTTCCTTTAGTAAGTTGACTCAGCTCTTTAAGTCTCTCATGCATCTGTGAAAACACAAGTTGATAAGAAGACTTACAGCAATTTTATTTTAGCAAAGTAAATGTAGATGTACAGGCATTAGAGCAATGGTGAATCAAATTTTACAATTTCTTCCCTTTAAAGCTCTGCATCCATTTGCTTTCAGAAAGTGCTCAGTGAACTCGCTGACGATTTTTAAGACTGCCACAGTTATTTGCCTTTCTTTTGAAAGACTAGCATAATTTTCTAGATGATATTACTGTCGTTTGAATATTTTTCATTTCATCACCAGTTGCCTCCACTTTTTCTCTATTATCAATTTGTTAAAAAAATTATTTTTAAAAAAATATCCTATGATAAATTACACATTTTTTGGCTGAAAGTTATTTTTCTCTACATCCATCTATGCATTGTGAGATATAAGACACATACAACTCTTCATCATCATATTTTCTTCTTCTTCAGCAATAGCATGATTTTTGCTAAAATAACACTGCTTTATTCCTTGGAGAAGGATAAAGAGACAGGAGTTAAGCAGTGGATTTCAAGAAATTTAATCCAGTGGAGTGTTTGCTTCTAATATAGCCATCCATCTTTTTTTATTCTCCAAGTACCCAATGAAATTCATGGTACATTGTAACTTCCCAGAAATACAGTATATTTGTTTTCTTAATGAACTTACCCAATGCAGCAGATGAGCTGCCAAAGCATGGAATAGCCTCAACCACAAATATATAAAAACATGCAGGTGAAATCAAAGCTCTCAGATGCAAACTGATTGTATATTAATATTTTTCATGTTGGGTTGTTGAAAAACCCTCAATCAAGAGGTGATAGAAGCACATAGATGGTGGGTAACTAAACATGGTTCAGAATATTATAATAAATTCAAAGGTTTGTAAGTAAAGATGGATTCTAATAATAATCTTCAAAGTAAATAATTTATAAAGCTCATTATTATTTGGGTCTTTTTCCTTTTTTCTAATTTTTGTAAAATGTATGTAAAGTCAGAGTGGAATATTCTATTACCTTCAAACACTTTATTCATGTCATACCACTAAGTAATTGCTGACTTGCAGTTGCTCAAACCAGATGAGGCTTTTTTTCTTGCAAGCAAAACAAAACAGCAAATAAACAAAAATTGCTTTGATCAGAAGAAAGCATGTGTTAGGGAAAAAAACGTCAAGGTAAGTGAAAATTCTACATTGGAAAGTTTTTGAGAGAAGAAAATTGATATATTTACTAGAAGACAGACAATTAGAGGCATTAGTGGATAATATAAGGATTTTTTGCATAAATAGTAAGACTAGTCACAAATATTTGAAGATGGCATGGTAAAAGACATTTAATATCTTATTTTAATTTCAATATATGAGACTTTCCTACTCAGGAAAGGAGCCAATTTTCACATACAGTGGGTTTCATTTTAGTACTTCCTTTAAACAGGCTAGATCCAGGAATACAGTGCTTTTCCAACATTTTTTTCAGGTAGAGAAAAATCTTCATATTACAAAATCAATTAAAATAAAATACCTTCATATTTTTAAGACCAAAAGTATTTATTATCGCTCTAGATTAATATTTCCTATTAAAGTATAGTGGGACAAAAAGACTAAACAAAAAATTCCAGAAAACGTTCAGAGTTAATTTATTCAAAGGCAGGGATTTAAAAAATATGATCATGTCACCAAAGTTTACTAAATGCATGTAATTGTATTTTTTTTAAAGACATGATGTTCAAACTTGAAGTTGTTTATCACCTAACACAATATCAGTAATAATGATTAACTAAATTTCAAAGTAGAATAAAAAAAATTAGCACTTCCAAATTATGTATTTCCTTCCAATGAGATCAACTTTTGTAACTCAAGTAAATGAGGATCCTAATTAACATTTATTTATTCAATAGCAAGCAGTGATTTTGGAGTGATGAAAGCTTGGTAGAAGTACACATGTCTCAAAAAAGAAATCTGTATCTAAAAATAGGAAAGAACTGAAAGCAAAGGCTTTGGCTTTTTCCAGTTTCCTCAGTTACAATGGCAGTAAAGTATTACTATCAGTTTTGAAATCATATAAAAGAACTTACATCTCTGAAGAGGATTATTGTCTTTTGGAATGCCATTATTATCACAAAACTCATAATTCAGTTTCAAAAATCCCGTCTGGGAGGACTTTTGGGAGGTAAAGTACTGCAGGTCCCCCTAACTGTGGGATTGCAGTCAGAACCAGATTAAGGCAGCTACGATTTTTTCCTAGAATCTTGAAAATATTCTCAAATGGAGATTCCAAACTTTGCTGCAATGCCTAGAAAAAAAATACTTTTGTGAATTTCAAATCTGGACCTCCAAAATCACAACCTCTGTCTATTCTACCCTGTTAAATAATTTACATTAAAAGAAGATTCTGGCTCTGTCCTTTCGGTAACTGTTCTTCAGTTGTTTGTAGGCCATTTTTAGACCACTCTTCAGCTTCTTTTTCACTCATATGAAGGGACCTGGGAGCCTCAACCTCTTTTCCAGGGTGTGTTTCTGACCATCTTAGCATACTTCTGCCTGGACCCTTCCAGTTTCTCCCCGTCCCTGCTACTGGGGGGCAAAAGCTGGGCACAGCATACCAATTTTATTCTTCAAGGGAAGAAACAAAATCTTCAAGACCTTCTAAAGTAGATTTTGAGACAATCTAAGTTTTTCTATGCATGCTTCATTTCTCAAACAGAACAGTGCTGCAGTGCCACTGCATCGAAGCACTTAAACTACTAAAATTACTTAATAATATAAAGCCATAGAAGTCATCACCAGGATTAGAATTACACTGAAGACAAAAACCCCAAACCCATATTTTAAATGTGAGGAGACTAAAAATACTACTAATATTTTAGTTATCATATTCTTGATTCAATATCTGTAAAAAGAACCATATGGTATTTTCCTCTACAACAAGTATACTGAGAAGTAGTTGGGTTCAACAGAAATGGAAGCTTATTTGTGCAGGTGGAAGAATCCATCTCTAGAGGCCAGACAGCATCTCTCCGTCTAAAAGCAAGCCCTGCTGGCTGATCCATCGAGTGGTATAGGTCTTTATTCACTTACCTTCTTTTTATTTTTTTTTTAAATGAAGTGAAATTGCAGCAATCAGCAATAATTTGAAAGAGAAACAAAATAATGCAGTTGTTTTAATCCAAGTCATATGAGAAACAAAAAAAAATTAAAAATCATGTTTGAATTCTGAGGGAATGCTGAACAGAAATTGAGTAGGAAATGTTGAAAAATATGTATCTTCCAGTTTAATATGGTATTTTAGAGTTGTTTCAGTACTTTCAGATTAACTTGATTAAAAAATAATAGCAGTATTTTAAAATTTACAGACAACAAAACCTTATATATATATCTATTACAGTACTGTTGGATTTCAATATCAACATTTTTAGGCATTTGAAGAAATCTCAGAATACCTTGCTGCATATTAAAGTTGTTTTCAGCACTTTGGCACTAGTTCTTCTCATGCACACATTATTATTCTCTTGCTGTTTATATGGGCTTAATTTATTCTGGTTTTCTTTGTTTCCTTGCTTGTTTGAAAGCAAGGACACAGATCTGTAAACCATCAGATACCAATATTAGGGAAAGAAATTATAGCATGATATTATAAATTATGCCTGCATATACTGGGAAAATGCAATTATTTGATTATTAATATTTTTCACATGCATATGTTTTCTTTGCACCTGATTTAGTTAAATAATAAGACCAAACAGGCCAAAGTTTTCAATTAAGAGGCAGAATTTACAGCTGTTTTCTGTGGTTCTGATCATTCAAATACAATGACTAGAAAGTGTTAATTTATTTGGACAAATCATCTAAATAAAGCTATTTATGTTGCACACTTAGGCTCATGGTCTTTAGTGGCTCATATAAGGTTCTGTTACAGCAAAGAAAGTAAATTACCTCTTTTTGCTAATACTCCAGCAATAAACTACAAGTGGTTCAACTCATTCTTGACTACCAGTTATAACACAGCTCATTTGGAATGAGTGAACCATTATTTCATCTTCATAATGAGTGGAATGTCAGATTGATATACCTGCATATAGTTATTGTGTGCTGCCAAAAGACAACACTCATATTAAGGTTCAAGAGTCTGTAGTTACTGCCACCACAAAATTTCTTTTCCATCTGAATAAAACTTTTCTTGGACTAAAGCCATAAATTGATCTGAAAACCAATACTGCTTTAAAGAGGTATAAAACTTAAATAAGTCTAAAGTATTTAATGAGAAATGTTGGAGCTTTGAAAAACCCCAATGCATCACAGCTTGAAAAATGTACTATCATTTCACAAACACTCATCATTTCTTGCACATTTGCTAATAACCAGTTGAGTCTGGTGATGAAGGAATGGACTCCCTGTACACTTTCCAGATAGCCTAGACATGAATGGACAATATTGACGGTCTAGGCTGGTGTCTGCTTTTTACTGTGGGATATTGTGAAGGAATTGCCATACACTAAAGGGGAATTTTGGTCCTTTTTCCTTGAAACAAACACTCTGCAAAACACCACTAAGCTGCTATTCTTTTCAGAGCACAAAATAATAAACTAGGGAAAGATGTTCTTTAAACAGAGCAAGCCAAATTTTTTTGTGTGAGACATTAAAATGAAACAAAATCTGTCAGATTTGATTTGATTTCTGGCAAAATCGGTCACTAAAGATTCCCCATATATGCTGAGCCACTCCTGTCACCTTGCTTTCTAATCCAAAAGTTTTAGTGTCTTCCTAGGTTGAAAACCTCCATGTAGCCCTGGTTTTTTTTGTGTGTGTTTTTTTGTTTGTTTGTTTTGTTTTTTATCTTTTTTTTTTTTTTTCCCTAAGAAACAAGCTTTCTTTTCATGGTGTCTGAGACTTGACTCAGGTTTAGGTTTCTCCCTGCTATATACCGACACTCTGCATTCCACAAGATACTAAAATTTTGCAGTCTTGCTGTGTCTTTCATCTTCCTTCCCTCTTCATTGAGAAAATCCCCCAGCCTGAACACTCTCAAAGGAATGACTCCAAGGAACTGGGGTCTCTGTTGTTGCCATGTTGAACAATCAGAAGAGCAAAACCAAATTACTGTTACAGACACTCAATCACATCATCTTTAACTGAGCATGACACTACATATGCAATAAGGTAGGAACCCATCAGTCAAATGATTCTATGTCTGACAAAAACACCTTCACTTGCACCAGCCAAAATTTACTGTTACAAATAAGAAAAGAACATCATAACGAAGAAGATGAAGAAAAAGAAAAGCAATGGCTGTACATATTTGGGGTTTGGAGTTGGAATTTTTTTTGTAAATTGGTGTCTTCTAAAACTTCTTTTTTCAATTTCAAGAATTGTTGAATGATTAGTTACTACTGAGTGTTTTATAATTATAGCAAAATTAAATATTGCTTGTTATGAACGAACAGGTACCTATACAAACAGACCTATTAAGCAATTCACAGTATGTTACATTAAATTTTCTTGGGAAGATGGATCTAAAATTTTTTTTTTTTTTAATGTAAGATTATGAATGCTCATTAGCTTGATTTTATTAACACAGGTTTTACCTGGGCAAAAGATATTGATGAAAATAGATTTACAAGGATAGATTCAGCAGTTTTGTTCATAGCAAAAGGCAACTAACTAGTCTTAAAGACTCAATTTCCATTTTTATTTATATTCATTTTTTTTCTGTTAAATTACAAAACATGTCTTGTTCACTACATACAATTTTTCACATTAAAATTATTAAATTATGTGAGGTGTGTCCTAATATATTAAAAACTTTTTCACAAACTGCGTAAGTTTTATTTATTTAATATAAAATATGGATGGTAAAATTTATTTTGAAAGGTTGTTATTTATTATCATCTTGTTGAGTGAGTTCTGGACGTCATTTTTGACAGCAGCGGTATCGTCTTGTTCATAGGACCAGTTACACTAGATGAATAATGAATGAGAAGCACTCATAACAAGTAATTTGCTGACAACCCTTAGGCTGAAAATAACTGATTAAAGCTATTTTGGGAATACTGATCTGTAACAAGGGTAGTCAGAGAAATCAAGATGACTTTGTGATTGATTCAGGAATGAAACATATCTATCATTCACAAAAACTCTTGGGCTTATTTTGCGAGCTTGACCATTAGTCTTTAAACATTTTTTGGGCTCATTTGTGACAGGAAGAAATTACATTTTTCAGTGCCTTGCTTGGTTTTTGATTGGTTCAAATGCACTACCCCAAATCATCTGTTAAAAATAAAGAAAAAAAAAAAGAATCACAAGGAGCATAAAACCTGGAGTTAAGCCCATGATTTTGGCAGTAAAAATACATATTTCATCCAAATACCACAACATTATTGTTTGGATAGTATTACACAAAATTACAGTTGTTTATTTTTACACAAAAATATTTCAGTCCTACAGGGAGCGCTTCCAAGCGGGAGGGTAGAGGAAAAGGAGGAGGTGGGAAGTGCTATTGGTTGATGTGGAAACCAGTATTATTGCCATAATGTTTTGAAAAAAAGACGCTGAAAGACAAGGTCTTAAATATATTCAAAATTGTCTTTATGTGTCCAGTGTTTCAGTGAGTTGTCTATGATAAGTTCCACATAGAATGTTGATAACCCAAAGAAATTTGAGATATTTCCACACCATCAACAGTGTCATGTACCCACCTCACCCACCCCCAATATTTTGAAAATCAAGTTTGTTTTTCTTGGTTTTTTGAGATCTTTGAGGTTTTAAATTTATATGAATATATAAAATTACATTTCAAACAAGGAAGGCTGAAAAAATTAATATTACATGTGGAAAAAAGATGAGCTGTCCATAAGAGCTGAAAGTCTCCCATATCCAGAATGACCAGAATGTACAGGTTTGATTTCATAATGCCTCCACTGTAGTCAAGATTCAATACTGCTTTTGTTTTTTAGAAATTTGTTTTTGTGTTAGCAGAATCATTTGCCAAAATCTTAAGTATAATAAATAACGTATCTGTCAGTTTCTCTAGGATTTTGAATATTATGGAGTCACTCAAATGGGAACAACTATCATATAATATCAAATACATCAACGTCAGTTGATATCTGTCAGTTTCTTTATGATTTTGAATATTATGGAGTCACTCAAATAGGGAACAACTATCATATAATATTAAATTCATCAATGTCTTTGACATACTCAACTATGAAAAGTAGCCCAAGGAAAAGAGGGATTAACTTCTGAGCGAATTCTGAGAAAAGAAATGATGTAGCCTGTATTGTATGATATGCAAGTTAAAAATCAATTCACAATTTTAAATTCAGTCTGAGTTGTTCAACTGATTTGCAGCATGAACATTTCAGTCTGCACTTTCTTCATTCTTTTTCATCTTGTACATATGAAATGCACACAAATACATTCAATATAATCAATATTTATCTTTACACAAAAAATTGTTTCAAAGGATGACTCTGGGAGCACACTAGAATTTTCTAGTCATTCAAAAGTGAAATATTTTTTCCCCAAAGCAGTCAAATTCCCTAAAATGCTGTTTAGATTTGGAAAAAATGAAGCTATATACTTTGCACTTAGTAAGATATATTATTTTCTTCATTTTAGCATCTTTTTTTTTTCTCCTGGATTTCCAGATTTACAAGTAAACACATGTAGATTATCAGCTGAGATAAATTCCAGTTATAGAGTGGTGAAGATTGCTTTCCATTCTATAAAATACATTATGGAGTTTGCATTGAAATATCAAAGGTTTGGAATGTATTTTGCATTTTCTTTGAGGCAGGCCTCACAACAGAGTGTGGCTTGCAGTGATAAGCTAACTCTGCTGGAGCACATCAATCCTGTACAGTAAAGCCAGTGGAAGTTTCAAACATGTTAGTCAGAGAGGTGAAATGGAAGCCATCTTGCACTAAGCAGGTTTAATAATTTCCAAGAATACTGCTTCTTGTTTTACTTGAGTGTGTTAAGTGCATTTTTTCCTTCCTGCTAAATACTATTGATTTACATAATTTTATATAGCCCTTAATGCTGTGTACAGTGGAAGATTTTGCCTTGTGAGTGTAAACAGGTAAATATAATTTTATAATCAAGGTATAAAAATGCTATCATTTATTCATATTTCTGGAATATTATTTAAAAATAATTAAACACTAACACTGAATCTGGGATAAAATAAAAATGTTGCCATCCTCATCTTGCTGTTTGTTGCACATTTTTAATTAGTCTTTTTCATGTACACACAGATTGCTCAAGGAAGATACTGGAGTCAAAAGTGTGCCACGAAGATGTGAAAAAATACTGTAAAGTTAGCACATTTATGAGAGATCCATCACATTTTAAAGGAAAGATTGTTTTAATATACCACCATTTGTCCTGTTTTTTGGTCAATTTGATAGCCTTCTGTCAAGGACTGCAGTGAGACATGCAGTGAGGAAATCCATCACTATGTGCCAGTCTCTATTGAATCCTACAGAAAGGAATCAGGTAGAACAGTTTTGTTTGTGTTCAGTTTTTTGTCTCTTTTTAGCCTTGTTATAATTACAGTTACTAACTTAATGGGATGTCCAAAATTTTGGTGTACTTTCAGCATTACAAATCAGGCTTTCTTTCACTGATGCATGATTTTCAGAGAATTCTAGAGAATATTCTGGTTTATATGTATTACCTTTGTCTTGAAAACCATGTACTTGATCAAAATGTGGTAGAAGATCATTATACATGAAAAATTTGCTAAGAAACATTTTTGTTCTTCTCTGTCTCATAATAATATTTTGTGAAAACTGCCTTGTTTTCCTTTTACTGTCTTTTACATTCACAGTTGTTGCATTCACAGTATGTTTGAAGAAAACAGTTACACAGTCAACCATGTCCATTGCCCATTTTTTCAACAACAGTATTCCAGGTGAAGTGCAGCATTTTCTTTAACCCTTAATGCATCACTGGTCCAACTTGAAGTAGTTTGGCTAAGTAAACCTTACAGAGGTTTTTTATGTTCGTAAGGATTGTGCTTGATGATTTTGTCTTTGGCAAACATAACCTTATCTCTATCACTCAGTAAAAAACAGAGGTACACCTCCATATCTAAGACTCATTTTCTGCTGCATGCCACTCCACTAGGAGGTTATGAATCAAGTCTACTTAAAGGAATTAGTAACACTAGTATTTTGATCATGACATCAAAAATCAATTCAGCAGGCAAAGATCTGTGTTCAGTACAGGTTTTGGTGGGGGTTTTTATGTTTGTTTTGTGGTTTTTTTATTTTTTTTATTTGCTTAGGAATTATTGACATGCTTTCATTTCCCTTAATATAATCTTTCAATTTCAACATGATTTTATTATTCAAATAAAAGAATTACACAAAATCACCTCCAGTAGTACAACTCTCATCTGTACCAAATGTTTCAGTACATTGATGGTTGAAGAGTTTGTAGAGCTAAATAATTCCATGGTTTTTTAAGCACTGACGTTCCTGGTTTCCTAAATCTTCTGTCTCTTCAGGGTCTCTATCTCTAAAGGCTTTTCTTGAAGTTACTGTTGCCTATAAATTTTCACTTGAACCCCATTGAGAAGCATCTGTCATCTGAGATCTGAAAATATTTTGCAGGTGAACTTCCTCTAATTTCAGTAGCAAAAATTTCTTCAAATGCTGTAAATAATATTAAAATAAGGTGTCTGAGGTCAGAAATAAATCCTTGTTTTCAAATTGGGTTTTATTCTGAGTTAAAATATTTCAGACTTTTCACACAGAACTGTCTCTTGTTTTTCTCACTATTTTTTTTTTTTTTTTAACATTTCATAAGTAGTCTACTTAGGTAACTATACAGAGCCCCTCGTCTCAGATTCCTCTTTGCTGTGTGTCATTTGTGTATTTCTGAAGAGTATAGTCCACATTGTTAGTTTGGTATCGGGTTTGTAAGTGTTTTTGTAATTGTTTGCAAATCTTACAACCTACATGAGGACATTGCTAGTAAAATGTTGAAATCTTCTCCTGAAAACACTGAAGTGCACTGCAGAGCTCTTATTTCCTGGCTCCTCATTTAGAAAAAAGGTTTAGCTCAGAGTATCTGGAATGAACTGGGGATTCCAGATTCACCAACAAGACTCATGGTTTTTTCAGGTAAATTTTTTGGTTTTTCATAGCTGCTGCTTTCAATGGAAATATTACCTAATAGTAGCCAAATATTTTCATGGAATAATGAAACTAGTGGTTCAACAGCACATTGCTTATTACGTTAGTGATCAGAGCCAGCAACATACACCAAATCCAAACGTAATGAAAGGTAATTTTATACCAGCAGTTTTTATAACATAAACATAACAAGAATGTTCAAATTAATGTAGTAGAAGTGCAATCTGCACTGATTGGTGTATGTTAAAAAAAGAACAAAAACAAGGGTTAAAGATGTAGATTTATATTGGTTTAAGTCACAGATGGATTCCATTGGCCAAAAATTAGACTCCTGCTATATCCAGAGCAACCCAGATAGTCTTACAACAGGGTGATAATTAACATGGAGAAGGACAGTCCCAGAACTCCAATCTCTACCTGTTCTTTACAGCAGAGGACTCCTATCTATGCAGTTCTTTATCTCATCTTCAATACAGCAATTATGTAGTGCAAAATGCATAAAGTTAAGAGGAAATAAAGATTGGAACGCTATCTTAGCCCCTTTCAATGTGAGAACAACAAAACAAAAAGACAATGAGTCTTTATTTTACCTGTTTTCCTATTCTTGCAATGAGTTTTGTATTGCTGGCTACAAAATTGGCTGGCCTTATATCTTGTCCTGGATTGATATATAAGGGAAAAAATAGAAATTAACCCAGAATATTATGAAGAATTAGTATATGAGGCAGATAGTGCTTATCCACTATGTGAAAAAAATATTACATATCAGTTTATACATTTGTTATGCCTCTTTCCTTTTGCTGACACACTTCAAACTTTTTACCCTGCTTCTACTAAAAATTTACTACTTTAACACCAACTCTTGCTGTCTTGGGAAGGCATTTTTATAGTGTGACCACTCTGTACATCAATTTCACTAAAATATTTCTTTTTTTTGTCTTAACTTCATTTTCAGTATAACATTCTTTATCAAAGAACAAAACGGAGAGCTTTGAATAATTTTAAATGAAAGAAAGAGTGATAGAGAGTGGACACCCAGATTGTGACTAGAGAGAACAAGTATATAGAAATTTTAATGTAATAAAAATCAACTTTCTGACAAAATTGAAAATTGATTGCTTTACACTATATTTCTCAGTATGGGGGGTAATAAAAAACAGGAAATAGAATTTATGTCAATCCACAGTGTTCTGTAAGATAAAAACTTAACTATATTCAGGGATAGATTGTTTTCATAGTGTTTAAGCATAAATCTGATCTAAACCAACAAATTTTGATTCATCTTTAAACTGGTATCTACTAAAGCTCACACTCAGTATCAAGCATGTGAACTTTCTTCCAAGATACATTATTGTCCTTTAAATACAGCTCACTGAAGAGCTATTTTCTGGGAGAAAGCAACAAAATGAACATTTTTTCTCTGCAGCTTTTCATTATAATGCAGTCAAGAGGCTATCCAGCTTAATTTGGAACTACTCTGTGGTTTATCCCTTCCCCAGAGAAAAGGCTACTCTGGAACAACATTTGATTTGCACTTATGAACACTAGAATGAAGAAAAGCTTTTTCTGTATTTTATATTTAAAGACCTAGGCACATAGTGACCTAATTTTCTTCAAGAAGGATCTTTAAATAGGACTTGAGATTTAAAAACTTCCAAATCTTTGACATGTCTTAGACAATTTCTAGATTGTGCTTTTAACTGCCAATACAGGAGTTTAAAATAATTTTAAAAAACTATCCACAATTAGGTTTACATTACAGATTAGAAGGAAGAACCTATGTTTTAAATAATTGGCATCCAGTCTAAATGGATAAAAAGGTATAATGTGAAATTTTCTCTTATTTCTAAACAAAATTATTAAGAATAAACAGATAAATAATATATTTAAATCTGCTACCTCCAAAGTAGTCCAACAAAATAAGACACTTTCATTTTGAGGCCAGAATCTTGTAGGAAATTAGCTATGATTGCCTGGTAAAATCCCTGTGAAAACCATTAAATTGGGCTTTGATAAATAAATATTATTAAGATTGAGATGCACAAAGGATTTTTGTAAGTTTTCTCTATGTAAGTACATTCACCTTCAAAGTGAATCTCACTCACTGCATACCTAGTGGGCTTTTGTTTCTTCGTTAATAGTAAACAGCTCCATAGACAATTTTTTGAATCTTTTATCAATAGCATGAGAGAAAATTCAAAAATGGTCAAGGAAATATTATATATGATCAAGGAAAAGTGAGAAGCATAGAAATGGATGGATTTATTTTTTCTTTATTTTTCCATGATGCACAAGTAAAATTAATGTCAACTACAAAATTAAAAACTAAAGACTATAATTACATATTTTTGTTCTTTTATACTGTTTAAGTCAGTCATTTTTCATATCACAGTACTGAGCTTGAATTTTTGTTCATACCTTAGCCTAAAAAGATCTTGAAGTAGGATAAACCATCTTGGTTTTGAATGTCATGCCCCAGGAGCAAACATTATGTAAATATTTATTGGAAAAGACCCCCAAAACCACCTGCATATATCTGTTTAGGTACTGGAGAGATTTTATTTTTTTAAGCAACTAAAATCTAATTTTTGTATGTGTTCTTTTCCATTTCCTCTTGATTAATTTTTGAGTGCATATTCTCTTTTACTATTATTATAATTATTATTATTATTATTACTATTTACTGCATTGCAGTAGTGTAATTTAAAATAATAAAAAACGAGATTGAGCTACAGTATTTTTTAAAACTGGGAAGGGAGAAAGCTGGTATTAAATACCTGATCCAAATTAAGCCCATATGATCTAAAACTGGTCAAGCACCTTAATTGTATACCTATAAAAAGGGTTTCTATAAACATCATCTGTTAAACTCTTCATTGTAAATAGACTAACAGCTATTTACAGAGTTAATTCAGGATGAGTAGGGGCAGGTAAGAAGGGGATAATTCATGTAAACAATTTTTGTATTATTATTTTCCAAAATTTTGCACAGTCATTTAGTCCAAAGCAGTCAGCACTGTTTGGGCAGGAAATAATTCCCTTTCTGGAAAATAAATTTTCTTTCTAGTTATGTTTCAGCACTGTCAGGGAACCGTTCGGTTGAAAAGGTTACGAAGTGAGCTAATTCCTCATGAACTGAAAGGAATACAGCCTATAACAGATAATCTGTTTCTCTGTCTGTTTTTCTGTTGTGGTGCTAATAAAACCAGAGTCGACTGTATGAGGTAACAAGAGTGAAAAGCCTGAATACATAATAGCAGAACATGGATAACACTTACTTGTTCTCATATTCAAATATCCAGTTGAAGATAACTGGTTTTGGTTTTTCTTGATCACGATTTTGTGAAAGAAAATGTGATGAACAAAAAAAACTACAATCTTTTTTCACTCCAGATACTTATTTTCATTATTTGTTATCTCCATGTGATTTAGGAAATTGTAGATGGAAACTGCTGCATCTAGAGTGTTTCCACTCCAAAACTTTCCTGATAAATTGTACATTATCAAACTAACCTGATAATACATTTTTTAAATTAGCCATAGCTACATTTAGCTACACATATCTACACCTACACCACAAGTCATGAAACTACAATATGTTAATAAAACTTACTTCCATATGCTATGAAAGTCCAATTAATGTGCTTTGTTTAAAAATATTCAGATTTAATACTGGATCTTTAATTTTTGGTTGCATTAAATATCTATGTATTGTCCTTATGCTAACAGTGCTCAGCTGTGCCAGCACATACTCTATTTACTAGTAAGGATAATTTCCCAATGTAAGACAGTTCCTCCAAACTAGATTTCTTCCACAAATACACAATGTCCCAGATTACATTCCCAGTACGTTTAATTAAATTGTTTTCCATTTCATTCCACCTGGAGTGTCAAAGGGTTATAGCAGCTCAGGAGCATTTGACAGTGTTCGGCCAAGAATGTACCTGATTTTGGTACATTAACCTTGTCAGTAAGGATAACTTTGTTCAGTCTATGTATTGATATATGGTTTTCACACAATGGAAGAAGATTTCTGCATTTCTAGCTTCAGAGGAGAGGATATGAATAACTGTCATCCCAATGGAATATACACAGAGGTGAATAATTTGTTTGACTTATGAACCAAGGAGCACTAAGCGAAATAACAGAATCACAGTGTTTGGTTATGATTAACACATTATTGGTTTAAAATTTACCATTCTTCTTCTAAAGTCACAGAAGACTGTAATTTATCATGATGTAATAAACTGAGACAGTAACGATATTAAACTTTTGAGAACATTATTCATACTATTTCAGTAAATGTATGGAATTTTCCATCTGGCTCGCCTTATGATCCAAGTCTAAAATCAAGCTTCAGACTTTTAATTCACTTACAGGCAAAATCAATTAAATCTCCAATACATCTGTATGGTTTTTTCATACATCTGTACTTTTTTCCCCTCAATTCTTAGTCTGTGTGGATTCTTACAGTCTCACAGTGTTCGCTAAAGTAGCTCTAAATGACTTCATGAAAAAAGATTTCCAAGTTTCTAACTTAATTTTGTTCTTTGAATAGAAGAAGAAAAATGTGGGAAGTCTGAATTTGACTCTTTTCACTGTAGTGAATAGGAAGTCCTCAGTGTAATATACCATCACACACTACCTGTAATTTTAAAATAAGATAATAATTAACTTTACTAGCTAAATTTTTCTCTGTCTCCATAACTAAATAGTTCTTCCCAAACCAACTCTGAGACTTCAGACTGCTGTAGAGAGACTAGGGGGATTTCTGCATCAGACCATTCTGACAAGCAAATCTGTTTCATACAAGGCAGGTAAGCCCCATACAGGACTGCCATAGATATCTGCTCATGTTATTTTTTCATAACTAATTATTTTTTAAAACTTGCTGTGAAAGAATGATGCCCATGAGAGACATACAGTTTTTCAACAATTTCTGTTTCTTTAAAGGAAGACTTTTTTTCTATACATAGACAACTGGAGAAGAATCTTATGTGAAGTATCTCACAAGTTTTCAGGCTCTTTCTAAATGTTCTCTACAAAGCAAATGATGAGAAACATTACTTTTTAGCCTGATTTACATTTTCTAATATACTGGAAAAATAAATAGATTTACTTGAAGGACAATTTGACTGCAAGTATTATGACAATACGTTTTTCAGAGTCATAAGTCATGTTGTCATTAGGCTCTAAAATCTGTTCTGAATACTTTTGTATCACTTGAACTTGTTTTTTTTTTAAAAAAAATATTTCAAAATTAATTTTCTATATGCATTTTGAGATATCCCTTTTAGATCTAGTCCAGTATTTTTCATAGGAAGAACTTCTCATGAATTTTCAAAGGTTTCTATGAGGTACAGAATTCAGCAGAGAATTTAAATGCAAGTTTATAGAATTATTTTGCTTCACTGGGATCAAAATGTTTACATTTCTTAATTGATCAGCAATGTACATTTTATATGGTAAAAGATAAAAAAAATCAAAGAAGACAACATTTAAAAATCCCCCAAAATTTTGATATTGTAAAAAAAAAAAGTAGTTCAATGGTTTGGAAACAAAATATTCCAGTATATTTTCTTACTTGTGTTGCATCAATGATGGATGTTTTTGGCTTCCTCCTACTCCAGTCAATTTTCCAAGTAGCAGAATTTCCATCAGAAAACACTTTCAGTTTTCTGCTACCTATAATTTACATCAACTCCTAAACTTTAGATGTCCACTGGTGCAAAAATTAAGACTGGATAGGAAAATTTACTAGGAATGCTCATTTAAAAAAAGAAATCCAGCTAATTTTGCTTTGTTCTTGCAAGATTAGGTAGGATTAATCTAAGACTAAACTGCAGTAGAAACAGCTCTTATGGTCTGCTACTCTATCTGGTTGTTCTGTTTCCCTGTGTTGACACCAACAGACTGATTAAAATTTGTTTGGTTTTGGGGGGAGATTAATTTTCAGACATGTAAGACTAATAAGAGAAGGAATCAGAAAAGTCATGTTGGAGGAGGTTCGAGGTGATTTAGAAGGTCTGTAGTTGTCAGATTTTGTCTTCAGAACTCTGCCAAGTGGAATTGTTAATGTGGCAATTAGTGCTGCTTTTTAAAATATATATATATGTATGTATTTTCTTTATTTTACACAAATTAAGTTTACTGTTATTCATTCTCCATAGATTTCAATAGTCAGATGATCTCTCTGTTGATATGATATTTCATGATGAGACAAATTTCTGAGAAATTCATTACCTTATTTTACCCTTTAAAGCATGAAATTCAGAAGGATTTTCTAATTTCCCATAGGTTCTGTCTGTGCGGTCCTCAGAGGATTTTCTCCTTTTCCCTTTCATTTAATTAGATTTTCATTGTTAACCTTTTTTTATTTTTTGGATGGACAATAAATGGAACTTTCTTAAAAAGCCACTGAGAGAGGAAAAACATATCCTTGTGCAGACAAATGATATTGATTTTCCATCCAGAAAACTGTAATTGCAACCTTTTTTGCATTATGGAAAGTGGGAGTGCAGAAATTAAACTCCCAACAATTACAATGAGATCAACAGAAGGGTAGGAAATAATGATGAAGTACACACTTAAACACCTGCAGTTCTTCTCTGCAGAAAAGCAGAGTACGCTCAAGTCCTGCTCTTAAGATAGGTTTGGTTTTAGGCTGTGCTGTGTACTCAGACCTTGACCATTTCCAGGTTTCTTAGTGGAAAGAGTGCCAAAGTTGACTCAGTTAATAGAGAAATGTAAAATCTTTGTTGCAATTAGAAACAATCAAATAAACAAAACACTGTCCTAGATTTCTATGACAAACATTATTAATCTGTACTGTGAGAGGATTTTTGGTCAGGAAAAATAAAGAAAATAATTTGATTTGAGTGATAAAAAAAGCAAACTCCAAGCTATTTTTCTAAACTAAGTTTGTAAACAAGTAAACCACAGTTGCTATAAAGTTGGAAAGACTGTTGCATATGGAAGTCTTCCAATTTTATTTTTTTTTTGAGCAATTCAGAAGCAGCCTGGAGCATGAAGGTGCCCACAGTGCCAAAGAAAGCTGACTACAGATGTGACAGACTAGAAGTAGTTGATCAGATAGCACATTGGTCCCCATTCATTTCCATTTTCACTTTTCTAAAAGGACTTCTGTGTTCAAACACCACTATGGAGACATTTTGTATGGCAGCTCTTTGCAGATAGTCCTCCCTTGCTTAAGAAAGATGGTTTCCACTGCCTGTGTTATGATAATACACTGGAGGCATGCCCATTCAAATCCTCATGCATATTTCTCACATGATGAATTTTTATTGCAGATTAGAAGTGACAAGAACAGGCTCTCTGCCTAAAAAATGCTCTCTATTCATTTACATATATATAACCCAAAGCCTTTCTTTTGTGAAATGGGCCAGTAAGCTACCACTTGAGTCCCTGTGCTTTATATACTTCTCTCCTAACAGTATTAACCTGATTATTGTTATTATTACTGTGTCCTTAAAAAAAGGTCTTTATAAAGGTCCTGGAAAACATTATGGGAGTAATACTTTGTTCCTGGGCACCTGGAGCAAAATGGTTTGCATTTACAAAGTTTATTGATGCAGACTGGCCTGATCCATGAATAGTGTATGAGGTGAAGTCTGGTTCAGTACTATGTTGCAGGTTTATTTCACTACGTGCCTCTATGCCTGAAGTACCCTCTTCCCATCACACAGACCTTTAACTTGCTCTCTGTAGCTTTATGGATACTCATTACACACCTTTACACAAAACAGGGCAGAAGTGCTCCAGCTGTCTGGCCAGCACTTGGCCACCTCAGTGCTCCAGATGTTAGGATGGATCCTGAGGAAATGAAGGGGAAGACAAGGATCTCCTCCGGTCCTCTGGGTTAGTGACCACATACAGATTTTAGCCATACCTCTTCCTAACCCTTCCAGAGTTGAGAGTGTATCTATACTGGTACATGTATGTGAGCCAATACTGTCCCAATACTGTCCAAATCCATATCTTCTATGAAAATACAAATAGATATGCAGGAGAGCTGAGAACTTGCTAATCTGTGTGCCACTGACACATTGAGACCCTTTCCCTCTGTATGCTTCTGCTGGTGCCCCCACATAAAGCCATTTCCATTCATTCTCAATTCACACCAATCTCAGCCTTTCTGATCCAATTATTTATATCCTTATAGAATCTATTTCTTTTTTTTTTTTATTTCAAACAGCAGTGATGAGGTTATTTAAATCCTTCTGTATCAAAGAGCCTTGCCAGGTCTACGTGTTGTTGGGGAACAACCCTGTAACTGAAAGATGAATAAATTACACATCTGAAGGTGCTGAAAGTGTTGGAATTTGTCTTTTGCCAAAGGTAGTAAGAAAACTGACTCATAAATCATTTCATTTATAACTGTAATGTTGAAGTGATGTACCTGTTTTTCCCTAGAGTGTATCCTGTAAGAAACCTAGTAAATATGCCATCTGAATAATAAACAGCAGGGAAATAGGATGTCATTCAAAATAATGGTGTAGATGTACTGTTAGCACATATCTAGATTTACTTGCTGATAAGTATTTCAATTAGCATCTCTAGTCCTTCAAGCCAAAACCCCCTCGTACCATGTTCTCACCCTTCTCTGGATATTGCACTTATGAGGAGGGAAAAAAAGAAAAAAGTTTTATGAAAAGAGAGAATATATGAAAAAGAGTATTCAGTACAAAATAATATAATTATTAAGTTATGGCCTGGAGTCTCAAGTACACCTGAAACTGGCAAAATAGAGATAACATGAAATTTCATGGTCCTACATATTAGAAAGATATATCATAGATAGAGAGATGGATGGATGGATGGATGGATAGATAGATAGATAGATAGATAGATAGAATAAATGCTACCCCATATAATTTACAGTTAGCTTATACAAATAAAAAATAAAATAAAATAAAATAAAATAAAATAAAATAAAATAAAATAAAATAAAATAAAATACACAAACAACCCCAAATGCACAAAAAACCAATAAAATCCCCAAATGAAAGAATGAAAACAATCAAGCTATGTCCAACCTCCCTTTTGTATTCGAGACATGAATTACTACAAGTTTGATAATTCAATTTTTATTATAAAACTCATTTATATCACCACAACATTGAACCTTAGAAAAAATTATCATGTCAGAGTGAGTTTATTTTTAAATGTCATTGTTAAAGAAAGGGCAGAGGTTTAAGTTCATTGTGGTCATGATATTTTATGTCCTTTCCTCACTTCATTTTTTTGTGATCAGTGCTGTAATCATGAAAATCCTAAGAAAACCGTTTTTTGTTTTGGATGTTGAATTCCAGTGTTAACTACATTCAAACAGAAAAGTATGACACCAGAAAAGGTAAACCAGGTAGATGAGGTGACATCTATAATCACTTCTCATTTTGGAAAAAAAAAATAGTCCCCTATAAACTGAAATCAGGAGTTAATATCTCATTAAGTACAGAGTAATACAAAGAATTCTCATTGAGCAAAACAAGATAGTTTCTATTAAGTCCTAAGGAGTTTGCCTTCGTAGCGCAACAATACTGCGTGCCCAGAATTGAGGTAAGTATTCAAATGGGAATACTTCTTGAGGTTTGACACCTGAAATTATTTACTCATTTGTAATTTAGATGCAGAGCAGGGACGCTGTTTTTATAACCCATTGAATTACACTTCAGGTACCGCTAACCTCAAGGTAAGAAGTGTAAATATTAGCTGAACTGCATACTCAAAACAAGAGGCTTAACAGAGGTTCCTCACTTTGTGGTTTTTTTTGGATGGTCATCTTTTTTGAGTTCACTACTTACTAAGAACATATTACATAGGTTTAAAACATGCTGGTGATTATTTTTGTATTGTCAAAGTTTAATTAGGGTTAATGAATTTGAGTTAATGGCCCTTCCTGACAGCAAAAGAGTTTCCAATCCGAGAGCTCTAGCAAAAATATTACAGATTTGGGCCATTTCCTAAGCTTCCTTTTGCACCTCAGTCATTGTGCCACAAAATAAGAAAGACCCATGGGACCAACAAAAAAGAAATCAATCCAAAAAAGCTCTGGCTCTGAAACTCAAACTGACGTAAGCCCTGCATGGAGGGAAAGGAAAAGGGAAAAGGAATCCTAGAAAACAGATTTTTTACTGGGGTGCTCTTTCACATTTTTAATTAAAAACCAATAAAGTATTCAAATACCAAAACTCTCATAAAACAATTCAGAAGGAAGAACAAATGTAGAAATAGTTCATATTCTGGTCTGTACTATTATATAAAAGATTCTAGACAGTACAGCTTTGCTTTCTGTGCATTATTGAACATACTTAATTGTGGCTATTCTGCTTTATAGTGGATTCAATTATTACTACATGCATTAACAATGGTTAATGTTAAGGTTAATGGTTAAGGTCTTTCATCTAAGATTTCTCAGAAGACTCAGATGAAATAAATATTTAGCTTGTAAACACCAGAGGGATTAAAGAAAATAAATCTCTTGGTCTGTGGTCATTGTGTTGACATCTTTGATTTTTCTGGTTGTTACTTAAGTTTCCATCACAGAAATATACGTACCTAGATATTGAAAGCTACACAGAATTTCTGTGAATTTCACATTAGAATGTCACCCAACTTTGGAAATTTGAGTGAAATTCTGTGTGATACTGAGGAAAATTAGGTGACAAAAGAATTAAACAAATACAAAGCCATAAATTTGCAGTAGTATACAGTCATCAAGCTGAACAATGTGACTAATGCTTTAATTTATTTTCCTCTTGGTGCATTGCAGGCTGCTTGGACATCATAACCAGCAAGTTTTCAGTTATTCATTCTTGCCATAGATTGGATTTACTGTAAACCAGAAGCAAATCAATCATTCCTCAGCCCTCTGGTTTTCTTACCATTTCCTTCAGCTTATGTTGCAAAGAACTGTGGTTTTATATGATAGCTTTCATCATAGAATAGCAACATGAGCTCCATGTAGTGAAACTAGCTGAAGAGTTTTCCTTTTTGCTGTTTTCAAGAAGGCAACAAATGTAAGGGGGAAATCCTGAGAGAATGACCATTGCTTTCAGCTTCTCTCACACACAGTAAACTATGCAGAACAACTGAGTCACAATAAAATCCTTGGTCTGCTTTTGAAACCTGTGTGTGGTTAAGCCTAGTCTTCCTTGGGAGACCCTCTAAAATTACAATATAGTCCTTATTATGCAGACATTAAACTCATTTCTATAAGACTGATTTCACAGTGGAATTTCACTGACACGCATTGTATAAATGGAAATGTTTCTTTGAGCGGAAAATTTAGAATACCTTTTATATATAATTTAAAATGCTCTTCTAACAAAGTAGTAGTAGATTGTCTTCATGTCTTAAGAATACCAGGAATACGGCAGTTGCTCAATGCCAATTAAAAGAAAAAGCAAAACGGCCACAGACATATTTGAGTGTGTATATTTTATTACACAAAACATGAAAGGAAAAGCCCAAATGACAGACAGAAGTTCTGATATGAAGTAGGTTGATAGTTTCCACCTTGACTTTTCCTTGAGCAACATGTGAGAGTGCGTGCACATGGATATTTCTGCTAATTATGATAAGTATATAGAAACAGGTGAAGGGAGAAATGGAGTAGTAAAGGGCTGCCAAAACTGTTGCAGATTTTTGCTTCAATGGGTATAAAATTGACTTTCAAATATTACAGAGGAAGTAAAGAAAATTAAAATAAAAGAAAGGGAAGTTCCTCTAATTTAGAAGCTAACATTGTTAAGGAGAAAAAATTTAGTCTGAGATGTATAATCAGGGATTATTTTTATATTATATTATTTTTAATATTTTTATATAATGTGAAGAGTGATGTTTTATCCTATTTTTGAAAATATTTATAGACAATGCAATAGAGTACAATACAATATTGAGAAATGCAACATATATGTATGTAAAAAAGTATTATTTATATATAAAATAAAAAACATAAATAAAGTTTTTATATTGCAAAATAATGGCAAGAAACCAAAATATTTTGAATAGGAAAGCAATTAGCCCCTGACCCATCTAGAGTGAACAACTTCTACAACTACATCAGGCCAAAAGCAGAAATTACTCAAAAGCTGTTACTGAATTTCTGGTCTTAAGCAAACTTGAAAATTGATAGTTCCCACAGAGGACAAATGAAACCTTAATCTTTTGTAACAGGTGTCAGCTGAGACACAGTTAACAGAAACACTTGGACACCAAAGCCACTTGAAGAAATTTCCATCAGGAACTTCTCTTGTCATTAGCATGCAACAATTCCTTTTCATCTGTTTTGATTCAAGGTTTTGTGCAGCCATGTTATAAATTGGATTACTAAAATAAATTCAATGGAATTATTCTATAGAAAATACCTGCAAACACTATTCAATTTAATCTTAGCCTTGAACTTCACAATTTGCAGGTGAGGAGAACTGATAATGGAAATGTAAAAAGAATGAGATACCAATGACACTCTGTGGAGCTGATTTTTAACTAGGAGGGGAGGACAAATTACAGCAATAAGAACTGATGAGTGAAATTCTGTTTCTGTCTGTATAGTGGGTCCACTATTATTAATATGAACCTGTAAAGTACCTAATATCTACCTGCTAGCACGGTATCACTGTTGTGATCCTGATTAAGCATAACCACACAGTCATGTTTCTATTAATTCAATCAAGCACATGTTATTGAGTTTATGTCAAAATGTTTCTTGTATATTGGCTTTAGCTTAACTATGGGAAAAGAACACAGGCCCTGCTTTAAATGTACTGACTTCAGGGTTCTGTCCTCGTTTTCTAACAAGTGTGAAAACTGGTAAGATGTCTTAGAATCACAGCATATGCTGAATTAGAGAGGACACACCAGGATCATTGAGTCCAACTCCTGGCCCTGAGGAGGACACTTTTGAAGCATATAAAAATATTATTAATGCTTTATGAAAGGTTGATGCATGCCACCCAAATTTACACAGATGAATTTTAACTGCATCTGAGCTGTATGAATGTGTTAGTACAACTCAGTTCAGCTTAAAGGAGATGTTAGCAATGGAAGAGAATATTTACAATAAGTATTTACTGATTTCTCCATATTAATGACAAAGACAAGCCTTGGTCAAATGTAGTTATTTACACTGTAGCCACTGTAGTTAGATAAATCTAATCTAATCCTAGAAATGCTAAATCTGGGTTACACATAAGTAAATATTTGGGGTAGGAGAGTGTCTGCTCCTTTAAGGGTATTTGGCCAACACGTAATGAGGGAGGTCTTGATAAAACAAACAAACAAAAGCAAAACAAAAAAACCCAAACAAACAAAAAAAAAAAAAACAAACAAAAAAACCCCCCAAAAATACAAGAAAAGCCTGGTCGTTGGCACAAATCAGGGTATAAAAAAATAGTTTTAAATTGGGAAGATAAGGAAAGGGAAAGAAACACACAGAGGCATAAACCCTGACCTATTAGGGTAAAAAACCAGCCAGAAACAAACCTGATCACTCCCACTAATTGATGGGCTATCAAGAAACTGTAGGAAAATCTGCACTTTGCAACAGATGATGATGCAATCCTACGGGTATTGAATGATGAAAGAGGTTGTGGAATTGAGCAAGTGATGAGGCTATGTGCAATAGAAAAATATGCAGTAGAAACATACAGTATTTAGAATATAGAGAAGTCTCTATTTGTACTGTATAAGCATATCTATCTACATTATTTATTAGGTCAAGATGTTTTAATCCTTAAATGCAAGCTAATTTAATTCCTCAGTTCATTAGAAGTGGAATTTATCTGTACTTTCCAGTTTGGAAGGTACCTTGCCTGAACAGAGGTGATCAGACTGGAAGGTAATGTTTCTAAAGGAACAAAACCATATTTTCTTGTGTCTGTAAGAAATTTACAGGGGGAAAAAAAAAAGGATTACAACATTCTGTGATATACTTATATCCAGATACAGAATACTCTTCCACCTTCCATATTTCTGTCTGATGAGCTCTCACCTTGTAACAAAATGTTTTATTGTTAGTTCCCAAGTATCAGATTTTTACTGTGTTATATGGCTTTTAACTCAGTTGTATTATTGCTGTCCTTTAGCTGACCCTGTTTGTATTTGTATTTATTGGTTCATCCCAGTGTTGTGTCATCTGCATAATCTCAAATCTTTTGTGCTCAGGGCACTAAATCAAATATGAACTAAATATAAAGCAAAACCAAATCCACATAAAAGACTTTTGGAACCTTCTAATAGCAAACTCCCTTACCAGTCATTTCTTATTCAGTACAGACTGAATGGTTAATCTATTCTTACATTAATCTCAATCTTCTTCATCTCAATTAATAACACCTCCCCAGCAATATATCAACTGCTCTACCAAAGTCCAGATAAAGTAGTTTACATAAAGCATTGCCTTTGTCTAAAGAAATTAGAAGTTTTCTTAAGAAAGAAAAATAGGAAGGAGGTTAATTCATTACTTCTATTTATCTCCTCTAGTTTTTATCTGCTATTTAATTAATTTATTTCAATTTCTTGAAGTAACTTTAATTTCCAAATTTAGCTATTTAATTCACAACTTCTCACAGGTTTTCATCTTTTTTTATACAGCTACTGGATTTTTTCTGTTTATCTGTGTTACTGAACATAGTGATCCCGTGTGTTCATGTAGCAATTTCTTCAGAATTCTGTAATAAAGAAATGTCTGGTCTGTATTTCAGGTCAGGTTGGATAGGGCCCTGGAAAACCTGATCTAGTAGGGAACATCTGTGCCTGCCTGTGGCAAGGGTGCTGGATCCAGATGATCTTTTATGTCCCTTCAAACCCTAATAGTTCTATGATTCATGATTCTATGATTAGTTATTCTCTCTTATATAAGCAATTGAGATCACTGAGATTAACCTCCTGTCTTGGGGTGACTTTATGATTCTTCTGTCCCAAATAGTCTGTCCTGTTGGTGTTGAATATTGAGTTCTGCAGCTTTAAGACTGGTTCTAGGAGTGAAGGTGGAGAGAAGAGGGGCAGAGTTTGTTATCAGAGACTGCACTTGCTGCCCCACATCCTTCACACAGACTGGGTTCTCTGCAGTGGACAGCAGGAGAGAGCTCTCCTTTGCTTTTGGTTAGTTTCTGGCTAGCTGAGGCAAAGAAGCTCCCTGGACTGTAGTTTTGTTTGTTTGGTTGGTTGGTTGATTGGTTGGGTTTTTTTCTCTCTTTTTCTTGAAATCATTTGAACGTGCTCTGGACTTTTGACCCAGAAGAGCACCAGGAGCTCACACCTGTGTCCCACTAGGCCTGGCCTGGGCTGTGACATTTCCCAGCTCTGGAGGGACTGAAAACAGCCTGAGTGAGCCGGGCTGCAACCCACGGAAGGGACTCTGCTGGACTTGTCATCTCTTCAGAGGGGCGAGAGGTTTTGATGTTTAGTATTGTTCATTTTTGTGCTAGGAAGCGCTTTGCCTGTTAAATAAACAGGTTTTTTTTCCACTTCTCTCCAAGAATATGTTCCCCCAAACCAGATGGGGAGGGGTAGAGGGACCCCATTCAGAGGTTTCCTTCCAGATTTGCCCTAAACCAGGACACCTCCTCACTGGATTTTTTATCACCAGATTTGTATAAGCTAACCTACATATCACTAGTGTTGAAAGATTTTTTTCCAAAAAAAATTAGATATTTTGTCACACTTAGAAGGTATTCATCTTGAATTCTTCTTGCATACCAATGTAGTGCTTACTGCTGAATATTTTCTGGTTTGTACTTTTGGGTGGTTTTATTGTTTTTGTTGCCTCTAAGCCTTCCTGGAAATCTTCCTGGACAGCATAGGACTCTAATAACCACCTAGGAATCTCACTACTTTCTCTGCTGGTATGTTCAACAACTTTCATGTATTTTAAAGGACTGCAAATGACACAGTTTTAAAAGACGAAACCAGTATATTGTGAGAACGAATAAACCAGTATGTGGAATGATATTGGACTCTGTGTCCAAAAGGTCTTTATTGGGCATCTGTGTCCAGGTTCGACTTTTGCTGCCCTACATAAGCCTGATTTTCAGTGTGCCTAAATTGCCATCTTGAGACTTCCTGTTTCTCTTTACATCCATGTGAGGTGTTTTGTTGATTTTGCTTTGTTTGTTGGGGGTTTTAGTTGTTTCAATTTATTTTTTGTTTGTTTGTTTTTTAGGGTTTTTTTGAGGGAGGCCTGTTTTGCTGTGTTGTTTTGTTTTCTGGAGTCATTCTGTTGCAGATTATCCTTACACCAGCAATCCTGCTTCTGTCTCAAATTTTATATTTCTTATCTTGCATGGCTTTACTCAACAGACTTTCTCCATCAAAACTTGGCCTCATACCTCTGACAGCTCAACCTCTAGGAGGAGGAAAAGGTAGTTTACAGAATAAATCATTTTATCAGGAAGTAGAAAGAGACAGAGTAACTGAATCAGATGAATCCTATTTTCAGTGTGATTGACAGTTTTTTTCCTTTAACTATACATGATGCATAGGGCAACCAGCTAAGAAGCAAATGACTGCATCAGAGACATCTAAGCCAGGTGAAATGAAATCTCTTCAATCTCTCTGCCTTCAACTCTTCAAAGGAAATGACCACTTTACAACAGAACCACCAAATCTTCACACGTTCTTGCCACTTTAAAAAACAGCCATTTGTCAGGGTTCTCTGCTAACTGTTCATATCTCCAGGATTAAATGATAGCTGCAACCCATAACAAAGAGTTTTAACAGATGGCCAAGGCCAGTGGCATCCTAAGGAAATAGCCCCAACTTGCTCCACGGGGAGCTTTAGATTAAATATTAGAAAAAAGTTCTTCACTGGAACAGTGATCAGACATTGGAAAAGGTTGCCCAGGGAAGTGGGATATGGCACCTGGGGATATGGCCTAATGATGTTGGACCTGATGGTCTTAGAAGTCTCTTCCAATACAAATGATGCTGTGATTCTATGATCTCTGACTAGGCTTGACAGTAGACAGCCAGTACTTCAAAGGATGTTCAAGAATCCTAACCACATTTCACTAATCCATTTCCACTAGGAAAAGTCAGGATGGCCAACATATTAAGCAAAGAACTGTAGGTGAAAATGAGAGTCATGTGATAGGCAGAGCTGATCCAACTCTGACCTTCACATACAACACAAGTTCTGACTTGTTATAGGATGTCTCTCATGTGTCTATGTATCTCTAGGTTTTACATTTTATGTCAGTACTTTTCAGGTTACTTTGCTAGAGAGGAAAGAAAAAACAAAAATTCTGGAAAAAAGTCCATTTTAATTTGAAATATAAAAGACTACAATTCTAACTGTCTAGCTGAAAATACATTACATTCTGCAATCTGCAGAATCAGTGAAATATTTAGAAAATGATGTGCTAGAATCAATACAAAAATACACTGAAACAGTGATATCTTGTTTGTACACAACAAAATTTAAAAATATTTTTGGAGAAAGCTTTAAGATTTATTACTACAAACATTTTTTTCCTCTATGCACCAGATCTAGCAAATGTTTGCAATCATCCAGAACTCCAGTCAAGATTATACTTCACCTCTATACACCCACAGGTCCAGACATGGATTGTTTTTTTGAGATCAAGTTCATAAAATATAAAAAGACAGAATTTTTCTAACATTGAAAAAGTCTTTATGTGATGGGAAAAGAAAGGGCAAAAGCTTAAAACCAAAAAATCCATTGAAGTACTATTAAGGCTCACCACTGATTTCAGTGGCTCTGAGATGTTGTTAGAAGAAAGCTTCAAAGCTATATCCCTAGTTTTATTGTCTTAATGAAGACTTCAGAACAAAAACTGAGTTTATAATCATAAAAGGACTTCACCATTACGAAACTGAAGTGCCTTCTCAGTTCAGGACAATCTAAACTTCATTTTGTTTGTTAGTTTGGAGGTTCTTTCTTTGCGAGTATGAAAATAAATAGTAATAATTAAGTACATATACATATAAATAGCAGCATTATTGTTTCTTGGCTAGAAAGGATCGCAAGGTTGCAGATACATGGTGTTCAAAATTTTGGAAAATTGTCTCAGCAAAAAATAAAGTTATGTTTTTTTAATAGAATTCTGTATTTTGTTTGTTGTTTTGAAGGCTTGAGTGTGGACTGAAATTTCCCTGAAAACTTGAACATTAGGCTACTATAAAAAGGAGACAACATGAAAATTATGATTATCTATTGAATTTGGCCTGTGTGCTATCATTATTCCAGACGTGTGAACTTTCACTTTTGGTGAAAAGTCAGTTACCAGGATCTCACATAGCACTCTGATTTGTGTGAGTTTATGATGACTCTCTTAACTGGCCCACAGATATATAAATATATCCATGATTATGGTCATATGCTGGCATCTAAACCACATCTAAACCAGAAGAATAACAGCCTCAGGATGTGTGAAACATACTGATATATAATATGAGCACAGTTGCATGAAATTGCTCATCTCATACCCCGTTACTATGACCCTTAACAGGAAATAACATATTCTTTTGCTGAATATATAAATAGTTCATATAGTCATAATTCATTAGATTTCTCATGGCATTTTTCATATGAAAATAATTTCATATTATCCATCACAAAATGATTATCTGTCATTAGTGAATTTGAAGGTCATTGTTTTCCCTGAATTCAATGATTCAAGGACGGTCAAGGACACTATATATATATATATATATATATATATACACACACACACACACACAAACATATATATGTATGCATATATGCACACACAGACACATAAATATATTTGTGCTCATATGTGTGCATGGAAATGCAAATTCTACTATAGAAATATCATTCAAAGGACAAGAAATCTTGTAATAAACAGTTAAATAAATGCTGTCCAGTGCTTCAGTGAATGCGATAGAAAGATGAGTGAGTAACTGGACCAGCTCATCTCCCTGTAGGTCTGTTCTCTACAGAGCATTTTGTAATGCTTAAATGATTAGCTCAAAGGGAATCCTTCTTACAATCTGAAAGTCATTATAATAGAAGTCAGTCTGGATGCATTATTGCACAATCTGTTTCATACTGTGGACCAGAAGGGAAATAGTACAACTTAGAGGTAAAATATAGTTCTTATGATTGACCTTTATAATAATAGAAATAACATAATGGATATTAGATAATGAACACATTTCCAGTGAAAGAACTATGCATGTACTTTCCTTTGGGGACACTTATCAAATGATTTATTATCAATATTAAAGTCAAAATATGCAATATTATGGATTATTTCAGAAAAAATAATCCTACTGAAAACACTGGGAAATGAATTTGAATTTTCTTTAAAAAGCATGTGTACTCAGCATTCATTTCTTCATTAATATAAATGCTGTCAATTTCTTAAAATATTTTTTCTACTTCTTGTGTGTATTTTTATAATTTGTTATATATATATGGTTGTAAATAGTCAACCCCCTGCTGTAAATTATATCAACTCAGGGTCTGGAAGTTATAATTCAAATAAAGTGTGATTTTGAACAAAAGCTTTGCAGAACAAAGAAATTGTTTGAATTTTAATCCTTTAAATTTCCATACAGAAACCATTGTCAAACCATCAGACCCTTAATGCTGAATCTAAAAGGTTGGTTTCATTCAAAAATCCATTAAAATGAACTTCAGCTGGGTTTGGAAATTTTACCTGCTGTGAGCAAATAATATGTTATTTTCATGTTAGTGAAATATCTCGTTTGGGGACTTGGTTTCAGTTGTTGGGGTTTTATTTTCTTCCCCTTCCTTCCATTATCATAATTAAATAAGATGTAAATTTCTCTTCTTGGTCTGACACATTTTCTTAACAGTTAAAGTCGTCAAGGTCTATTGAAATACCAGTATTGTTTTACCTTTATTAACCTATTTGTTGTACCCAAAGTTCAGAGAGACCAAAAAATAACAATTTGCCAAAGTCTGCTCCTTAGAATTTTCCTTCCTTCTGCGGCTTCATCAGGCCACCAGAAGCAGTTAGAGATACGAAGGTCTACATAAATAGATAAATAGATACATACTGCAGTACTTGCATTGATAAATGCATGATAACATTTTTGACTATGAAGATATCTTCAGTTGATCCACTGACCTAAAAGAAAGCAGTAGGTTTCACTGATTTATATTGATTATAGAAAACATCTTGGCTTAATCCTACCTATTTCTCCACCAATACTGTGGATCATTAAAGCAACTTATGTGAATATGCTTCTTCCTTTATAATTTTTATTTTTTTGTATTTCTTTTGCCAATAAGGATTGTCATATATGAAATATCTCCCAAAAATGACCCATTTTAAGTTACTTTACATTTTCAGGACATGACAATAGAAAATAATAGTTGAATATGGTTATTTCAAGACCATCTGACATTTCAGCTTTACTTTTTTGAGTAAAATGCAAGCTAAAGGTAATGAAATGAGAAAATTTGGAAAGGTTATAGGTCACAAGAAAATTTTATCTCCTTGAAAAACAAGCAGTACTAGAAATTATTGTCTCCTGCTTAGTGGAATTTGTAATTAATCAACCGCCCAAATGAATCAGTATGATGATCTCAGGAACACTATTGAATTTCAGCATAAATTTACCAGACTAAATTCAAGAGAAAGGCCTATAACAGAGTTTAAAGGTATCATAGCAAGTTTTAGAGCATCATATGATTTACTGCAACATACAAGATTCCCAGAAACATGGTAATTCACCAGCACAATACTTAAAAACCCCTAAAACCTATATTTTCAGTGAGTATTAATATATTAAAATATTATATTAATATATAATATAAATAAATCATTATTAACATTATTATAATTATTATATATTTAATATACTAATATAAATTATACTATATATAATATATTAATATTTTATATTAATATATTAAGATATTAATTTTGAAATCAAAATCCCCTAAAGGAAAAGTAGATAAATAAATGTCATGGAAACTACTGCAAGAAAAGTACCTTTCCCTGCATTTTATTTCATTTAAACAGTGTCACAAAGAAAGCTTTTCTTGGGAAATGAAATGTCTTCAAATAATACAATTTATTTTTTAACTGTTCCCTGCATTGGTTTGATTATTTTATATATATATATATATATATATATATATATATGCATAAATTAGCAGCATTTTTATATTCTGTGATGTTCTGATTTTATTTCAGTCTAAATCATAAACTTCAATATGGAATGGGTTATAAAATAGTAGAAGATCAGTATTTCTATGTGAATAATTATTAACAGGCAAAAGTTTTTACTACAGTCAGTCACAGCAGGGCCTCATTTATATTTATAGCTTAAAGTGGTGCTTATACGCTGGAAAGTATTTTGTAGCCCATTTTGAAATGTTCTTCAAAACCTATTAAGCTTCAGAGATTTTGATTGTCCTTTTTCTGATTTCAAAATGAGTGCTCCAAAAATAGATATTACCCCATCTTATGTTCTCTACATTTTGATTAATATTGAACACCTAGATATCCAAAAATACCAAATGTACAAATCAGGGAAGTAGCCAACCCCTTTCAATAAAGGTAAGGCATGCAATTCAGGTACAAACTGTATTATTTCATGTGTTTTGAAGCAACGTGATTTTTTTATCTGTTTTTTTTTATTTTGTACTAATACCAAATAGTGATCACAACTGTCTTAGTTTGTGTTTGGCTTCAAATATTTGAGTAGCCTTCATGACTATCATTAATGGATTGTATTATCCATTTGATCACCATACAGATTATCTAAGCTATCAATTTTTTAAAAAATCTATTATTTAACTATGTAGCTAG